>NC_140275.1:11169817-11187317 GCF_964030765.1 Micromesistius poutassou | reverse complement strand
GTGAGTATAAGGTAGGCTCTTCTGGCGGAGCTAGAAGAGCAAGGGAGAGAGCGAGAGAGAGATCTGTCGCAAAGAGAAGGAGCGAGGAGATAAAGTAAGATGATGGGGATCAGTGGGCCTATCTGTGTAACTCAAACTGCAGGATGTATGGAGGGAAAGCGTCCCACAGTGATAAGGCTCTCACACTAACAGCGTACTTACTGCAGTTCCTGCACAGAAAACCAATGAGTACTTACTGGGCCATCTAAAAAGTTGATGATGACACAAGATTGCGTGCAAGATTGTGTGATTGTGTGTGCCTGTGTGTGGGTGTGTAAGTGTGTACTTGTTTGTCATATTATATTTTATTGCTCTCTGGGATTGAAATTTAATCAAAATGAATGCCTCAAAAGAAAACAATTTTGGACCAGAATATAAGTGAATTTCAATGATCATGTTTGGTTTCTTCAAAATGTAATTTGCACTGTATGAAATCAATTTGGCATTCAGAATGATTATTGATCCATGCTTGAAATATTAACAGGTTGTGATTAACGTAATGTAATTGATGTATGTGTCTGTTCTTGTGGCTATTATTGGACTTTTTTTCAACCCAAAACAGATTAAACCAACCACCAGATCTATCAAATGTGTACTCTAAAAAAGCATCTAGAATTGAGTCAAATAGAGAAGGGTCTTCAAATGAAGTTCACTATCTAGACAAGATGAGAATGTCTGGTCGACTGAAGAATAGTATGGAACAATGGCTGCTGATATCTTTGTATTGCACGCGGAGGACACAGGCATAAGGGAATAAACACTATTGAGAAAAATCCCAATACTACCTAATTCATTTATTCTGACTTTGTCAGAGATCCTCAAACTCACAATCTGAAACATAGAGTTAATACCAACACTCCTTTCAATCTATTCAAACTTATTTCATTATTTTGGTTGTGGGGGTGGACGTGTCTTTGTGTCAGGGCTTGTACAATTGTGTGTGTGTGTGTGTGTGTGTGTGTGTGTGTGTGTTTGTTTATGTGTGTGTATATGTGTGCATCATCCCTAAAATGTTTCTTCCTTTTGTTGACTTTTACTCCGCTCTAGTGTAGTAACTCATGTGTGACAGCTGAATCAGGGGAAACATCAGACTATCCTGCTCTGTTGATTCTGTCTGTCTCTGCTCAGTGGACTGGCACAAACCCACTAAACAGTAAGGACAACCAAACAATAGGCAAGCAACACACACACACACACACACACACACACACACACACACACACACACACACACACACACACACACACACACACACACACACACACACACACACACACACCTGAACACAAACAAACACACCTGAACACAAAACAAACACACCTCACAGACAGATCCACACACATTTGCATACTTGAACACACAGACATGCATCAATAGCAATGTTAGAATTGCTTTGGTCGAAGCAGCACTGTTTCAAATACAGATGATTTTATTGGGCAAATATTTCGAGAAAAGTATTTCAAGAAATTGTTATATATTGAAATACATCCAGCTGGGTTGGAATAAAGTAAAATTCTTTGTTTCCGAGAAAGTTGAGGTAAATATACAGTAGACATGGATATAAGTTTGTTTCAAAAGATATTGTTTTAAATCCAGAAGACACAAACTAGTCAAGATGAAAAATGTGCTGACGAGGAAAACGAAATACAATTCCCATTTTATGGAGTCCTCGCTCCTCCTGGCTGAAAGCTCTTCCCAGTATGAGGTCGGGAGGGACAAGACGGCAGCAATATTCACTGTCCCTCAGTCAGACACATACAATGTGAATTTGTGCCTCTGTGTGTGGGATTGCATTCACCTATGTCTTAACAAAAATGTCCGTCCGTGCATATCGCAACCGATTAAAACCACGATACATTGAAGCACGTTCCCTGTGTTTGTCTTTAATCGGTTCAGCAGGTGTTCATCGTTCACTGATCGTCTTGCTATTCAGTGATGCCTTAAGGGAAAACCCCCAAAACTGACGCATTCATCCATTCATTCATTGAGTCATTTACAAAGATGGACTTCTCTATCTGCGAGGGGGATGAAAGCCCAGCGAGGGGGATGAAAGCCCCTGCAATTAATCTTATTTTGATCATGATTTCTGAATTATTTTTCCATTTTTGTGGAACAGCTGGATGCATATTTGAACATTTTCTATTTGAACATTTTGTGTATTTTTTTAAAGTGGAAATTTCAAAGTTCTCAGTTTACAAAGTGTTTTTTTTTTTGAGAGAGAAATTCTGAATAAATGTTTTCCGTTTAGTTTTTTGTCCTCGTGTTTTCAAACTGAAACTGACCAAATTGACCAAAATAATCGCGATCGTGATTTTTTTTCCCCATAATCGAGCAGCCCTAGTCTGCGTTCCACCTGTCCCCCCCCGATGGGCTCACCTGAGTTCTCGTCCACCCGCTCCTCCACGGTGTGGTCCTTCTGGTGCACCCACTCGCTGTTGCACTTGAAGTAGATCTGGGTGGCGGGCGTGGCCTTGCAGTACAGGTTCACCGGCTTGTTCTTCACGATGTAGCCCTCCTCGGGCTCGAACAGGAAGTGGGGCAGGGGCTCCGGCGGGTCCGACGGGAAGGTCTCGGGGAGCTCCCTCAGGCCCAGGAAGTCGTCGTCGTCGACTGGCGAGGACGAAAAGACGAAGGAGATAAACGGGAGAAGGAAAAAGACAGAGGGTTAGAATTAAGGGACGGACGGAAACAGAGAGGCACGGCACCGATGGACGGGTGGGACGGACATACAGACAAACAGACGGACACAAAGACAGCCCAGATGGCTAAATGGACCGATATTTAGTTATCGGGCGACACTGAACCCGTTCTGTGGAGAGAATCGCAAAAAACCTCCCAAGCAAATCCTCCGCCGCAGTCTCTTATTGACTCGCCGTCGGGGATGGTGATGTCAGTTACAAAAGGGAAATGTTTTCCTCAAATTATTCATTATCTCTCAGCTCTCAGACTGCGTGCGCCAGTGCAATCTTCTCCGCTAAATCTGTTTTCCCCCCCCCCCCCCCCCCCCGCCAACATTTGTATTCCACTGACTCATAACGGGAGATTACAACTGTTCTCCCCCGTCCCCAACGCAGTCTGAGACGCGGCGTTAATCTGTGTCACACCCGCTGAGACCCACTGCGCCAGTGGCCCTGCTGTTCTCAGGTAGGTCCCGTCCCCCCCCGACAGACACAAAAAACCACAGTGGATGTCGGAAACAGGGGGCCAGCTGGGGTCAAATATCGCCAGCGGAAAGCAGAAACCGCGACAAAGCAACAAAAGGAACGCCACGCAGAGAGCCAGCTGGAACTACTGATTATGCACAGTGGAGCGGGAGCCGAAAGGCCCCTCGTGAAGTGCAGTAACCTTGGCTGCCAGCAGTGCACGACGTCGGACTGTCTGTCCCCGCCTCACCCCCCTGACTTCCGGCGCTCGCGATGATCACGACTCCCACCTGAGGAACGTTTGGCTGCCAAGGTTGCCACGGTGACCAGAACATAGAGGAGCAGGTTGGGACAGCGGAAGTGCACTCAGACTCAGAGTTGAAGTACGGGCTCTGTCAATCTGCACAACTACATGCACATGCACTCAAAAACACACACACACACACACACACACACACACACACACACACACACACACACACCTGGCTATACACAGGCACTTCCTCTAGCCTGTAATTTTCCCCTACTCCATCATCATCAAGGTTCATCTGGGCCAGGCTAGTCAAAGCTGCTTCTGTGTGTTAGTGTGTGCATGTGTGATTGGTGTGTGTGTGTGTGTGTGTGTGTGTGTGTGTGTGTGTGATTGATTAGCGTGTGTGTGTTTGTGTGTGTGTGTGTGTGTGTGTGTGTCTGTATGGCTCTCGTTGGTGAAGTGGGTGACTCAAAGGGACCTTTTTATAACAGCATGATGTCTCGGTTCAAACTCTCTCTTTCAACCCTGTGCGTCAACGATAAGTGTTAGAAGGCACACACACACACACACACACACATACACACACACACACACACACACACACACACACACACACACACACACACACACAAATATGTGTGCGCTAATTGAGTGTGGTGTTGCTCCTTATCTAAGAGAATAGCAGTGGCCCTTGGGCTATGAACTAAAAGCAGCTTAGGAGTGAACTAAGTTAGCGAGAGACAAATCAGGAAATATGAGCAGGCGTTGTCCCCACTTTGATGTCACGAAGCTGACATTTTATCTCCTCCTCTCTGTAATTAGTCCTCCCTCTGTCTCCAAGGTTGGAAATCAGGAGACACTTTCTCTGTTTAATTGTATTATCTGGGGGAAATGTGCCTCTCCACTCCCCCACTCTCTCACCTCGTTCTCTTTCTCTCGCTCACTCTTTATCCCTCCCTCCATTCTCCATTTCATCCGGAGTCCTTCCTCCTCTTTATTTCCTCTGCCATTACACCACTTTTATTAGTTGTGTTAGTGTTTCAACCTTTCCTTTATTTCATTCCTCATTTCATTCCTCGTACACTAAACCAATCCCCGCATCCACTCCACAGTGGCCTCTCTTCTTCCTCTCTGCCCTTTTTTCTTGCCCTCCTCCGTCTTAATCTCCTTATTTCTTCCTTTCGGTTTGTTTCCCGTCCCGTTGTCACCAGCGTTCGCCATGTGCAGAGCTCATGGGTTCATTGCTCTGAAGTGACAGCCCTACATTATTGATTGGCCCCCGTGAAACATGATAGGCATAGAAGACAGAGAGTTAGCGGGGGTGCAGACAGAGCCACATGCCGCCAGTGGCCTACATTCAAACAGATTTTTAGGCGTGTTGAAAAACTAAAAGCCATCTTTGTTTCTGTACTTCTTTAACTTTTTACTTTCTCTTTCTTCTCTCGTCTTTCTACTTTCTTTCAACTATTCCCAGCTGCGGCCCACTCCTCCATCTCCTGCTGCTGCCCTTTCCTCTCTTTTCTACCATCCTCCCATGACACCATGCGGTGTCGCTCTCTTTGGGGTCTCCTTCCTCATCTCCCCACTCCCCATCACCTTCTTCCCTGTACCACTCCGTCACTGTGTCCGACAGACTTAGTGGCCAAATGTTGTCATCCATAATGGATGGCATTAGGGAGAACAATGGCCGTGCTTTGATTTACAGTTGGTTGCAAATCAGTATCCCGAGCAAAATCCAGTCCTACCCACAGTGTAAGCAGGGATCCAAAGAAGCTGGAATAAACTGGCAATAACATAGAGAAGCCTCTGCCTTGGCTACCCACATCAGCGTGGCACATTGTGATCCACAAATGAGATGGTTACAACAAAGGCTGTTAACAACTTCAATTTTTATCAACAGCCTATATCTGGAATGATAGCATCATTAGGAACTCCTTTTCAAAGATATGGGCAAAGATGAGTATGTATAACCATATGAATACAGATTCAATACCACATTATGGTTTGTACTCCAAAATGATACCAAGTAAGGTCATATCCCATTCAGAAACCTGCTGTTCTGTGTGTGTGTGTGTGTGTGTGTGTGTGTGTGTGTGTGTGTGTGTGTGTGTGCATTTAGTGTGCATGTGTCTGTGCTCAAAGGTGTGTGTTTGTGTGTGTGTGTATGTGCTCACAGGGGTGTGTGTGTGTGTGTGTGTGTGTGTGTGTGTGTGTGTGTGTGTGTGTGTGTGTGTGTGTGTGTGCGCGTACATGTGTGTGACTTCTATCACTTATTTATTTTCGTTACCAGGGCACCAGTTTATGGTAAATGTTCTGCCATTAGTTATCAGTGCAGGAGCCTGGAAACCATGAGCTCATGACATCTCTTATCAGCCAGGATCAGCAGCAGCTGCACACTCAGTCACACACACAGGGAACAGACAACTGAGAAAACAAAGCTGGTGT
The DNA here is from genome assembly GCF_964030765.1 of Micromesistius poutassou. NCBI lineage: Eukaryota > Metazoa > Chordata > Actinopteri > Gadiformes > Gadidae > Micromesistius > Micromesistius poutassou. Next base: position 11,181,437 of record NC_140275.1, on the reverse strand, counting down.
GATCACTATCTCAAACACTTATGGAAAGCAGCTCAAGTCACAGGCATGCAGGCCAATGCATTGGAGTTGACACACACAAACACATAAACCTGCAAGCATGAGCACACACACACACACACACACACACACACACACACGTGTCACACGTAGACACACGCAGCAATACGAAATCATTGATGTGAATGATTTTGTGAAACGCTGAACAATTTTGAAATATTTAGTAATGGTTAAAGATGGTTAAATATTTACTCCCAAACGAAGGTCAATAAACCCTCTGTAAATATAGTTCTTGATTATTGAATAAGATGAAAGAAAATATGTGTGTTTGTGTGTGTGTGGGCATGTACACATATGTGTGTGTGCGTGTGCGTGCATGTGTGGGCATGTGCGCATATGTGTGTGTGTGTGTGTGTGTGTGTGTGTGTGTGTGAGTGAGAGTATGTGGACCATGCGTGAGGGGGTTGAGTTAAGTGTGTATTTAGCATTCTAGAACAGCATCCTTTAGGCTATCAGGGGGCCAACATGAGTCTGTAATCGAGATACTCAATTGCAATCTGCTCACTTACCACTTAATGTGTGTGTGTGTGTGTGTGTGTGTGTGTGTGTGTGTGTGTGTGTGTGTGTGTGTGGGTGCGCACATAGGGGTGTGCGCGAGTGTGTGTATGTATCTGTGTGTTCTTGCGCTTGTGTTTGTAAGAGAGAGGGGAGAAAGTCAATGACCCAGCTCTAATCAATGTACATCAATAGCAGCGCTTGCTATCTTTTTTGCTGTTCAGTCATTGAGCCTCCATACCTCCTTCTAGTCCATGTTCTAGAGGATTTTATCTTAATGGGCCATCTGCTGGGGACAGCCTGCAGCCCAGATAGGTTGCATATGGCCTGGAAATATATAAATAAAACATATTGAAATCATGACTAGGAAATGTTGCATGTTGAGTGTCTCCGCTGACAGGGCGTCTACAATGGAAGCATTTGGATTTACACATGTGTTGTTTACTTCTTACTTTTGTTTTGATGTATTAGAAACACTAAGAATACAATTGGCAACTAAAATAAGCCTTCTTCTGAATGAATGAATATATAGCTGAACGTTTTTCTAAAGGGGAACCTATTCGGCTTTTATTTTCCAAACATTGATCAAATATTATGTCTCGGTGAGCAATCTGCGCACTTTAAGTAATATAAACATCAAAAAAACTCAAAATGGAGTTGCTGATTGGTTCTAATTGGACAGGTGAGTCAAAATTGCTTCAATTGACAAATTGATTCATGCACTCACAAACGGACCCCGTACTGGATGGCCCGAGGCTTGAAGTGTAACCATTTAGACCAGTGGTCTTTTTAAGCCCAAGATCACTGACCTCAGCCTTGGTGAAAGGCAAGATCTACCTATTGAAGCGTTGAGACAAAAAACACAGCCCAGATTTTACTTCCAACTTGAGGCCTTTTATTTGGCTAATTGTATTTGAATTACATTGGCTTTGGTCCAACTTTCAAATTGATGCAACCAAGAAAACACTATAAGAAGCATATCAAACCTAGCTGTCTTGAATTTTACAATGTACATTAAATTCTAAGTTTCATTATATAATTGCATTCCAACACAAAAAATAAAGGCATGTGGGCTATTTTCCATTTGTATGAGGAAATTATTTTGTTCATCGTAACCAACAAATCAACATAGATAATAATACATTTTACTTGCAGTTGCATATCATATGAAGTACCATTGTTAACTGTTATGCTCAGTTCTGATTATATTATTATATATTATATATATATTACTATGGAAAGTAACTATTGCTGCTCCGGGTGTTCACCGGCTCTCGGATGAGTCAAAAGCAGAGAAAGAATTTCCCCCAAAAAGGGACAATAAAGGGTAACTTAACTTAATTGCGATACTTTCAAGTACATTTTTAAATGCTCAAATGTGTCAAATAATTTGGACCCCATCTCCAGCCTTCTTGAACGGAACTCAAAATACATGTGCATGTGCATGTTTATGTTCATGTTCATGCACGCAAGCATGGAATGCATGGAAGCATGCAACGTTGAAAGATCAGATGTTTGAATTACTTGACACCGACGTGGGGAGGCACTTGTGTCCAGGGCATAATGTGCATTTCACCATTACACTCGTTCCAATCATTTCTTGGAGAGAAAAGTAATGGCTATACTTTCTCGTTGACTCACTTGTGTCGCTGTGTGTCCGACTCTGCGTGCTTTCGAATGTGTAAACACCCGTCCAACTCGACCTCCGATTGGCTTACCGTGAAATGTTACTCTACCTAGCCAAACGTCATCATTAATGCGATTGTCTCGTGCCCTATAATCAAGGAAGAACAGTAGCGAGAGAGAGAGAGAGCGAGAGCGAGAGCGAGAGCGAGAGAGAGAGAGAGAGAGCGTAGTAACGCCAATATATACAACTCCATTATTCCCATCACTGATTAAGAGAGAGAGGGCGAGAAGCGCTTGCAAAACTGAACATTAATCAGGCATATTTTATTATATGTATGTATATGTAGCTTTCTATTATTTTTCGGGAGCTACAGGGAGAGTCTCAAAGATCAACCGGACGATCGCGATCGACGGGTTGGCGACCACTGATTTAGACTAAAACGCAGACACACATGTGCACAAGCGTTCACACACCATCACTTATTCCACTTCTCTCCTCACTCTCTCCCAATCTCTCTCTCCCAAACTCTCACTCTCTCTCCCACTCATCTCTCTCTACCTCTCATCAGTGGACAACGTATTCTAGCTTGAAGCATCATCAACATAATCATCCTCCGCCCTTCAGATCGATCTCTCCTGTCACGAGACGCACGAGAAAACAAGAATGAAGAACTAGATGACTCAAGACAAAACACGCGTGTGCTTCAACCCATGGTGACCTGATTCCTTCAGCAAGTCGAGGCTGAATGAAAGCTTGAAATGACAGTGGGAACGAGGACGGACGGGATCTGACCAATGACATGGCCCCACACCGAGCAGATGTGGAAACCACACACGGAAACGAGCATCGATCCAGCATTCTTCCAGCTCACCTTGACTGACAGAAATGTAGAGAGACACAAAGGGAATGGAGGAGAAAATAAGAAAGACAAATAGAAAAAACAAAAACAAAGGACAGAGAGAAAACCAGCGAGAAAGAACAAACGAATGAAAGAAAGTAAAGCAAGAGAAGAAAGTAAAGATTTTGGTACTTTTTACGTCTGCTCCAAACATTAGCACGTCTTCAGCGTATCATGATGCATATCTGACAGTAACCATACAAGCAAAGGAAGCAAGGAAGAAAGCAGGGGAAGGGGGCTGAAAGAAGAGGAGAGGGGAGGAAGGGAGAGGAAGGGAGAGTAAAGGAGAGGAGAAGACCGCCACTGGGAACAATGCAGAGCGGTTGCGGGTACATAGTTCGGTCTCCATGGAAATAACGAGTGTGAAGGAGGAGAAACAAGGGGGGGGGGATTCAGAGGGGTTGGGGAGGTCATTTAAGATGAAATTGATCATAGATCCCTCCCCACTAAACCATATCTACAAACGAACTCCGTCAGCTCGGGAGAAGCAGCAGGTAAACCCCAGTGGACACGGTGACACAGTTCCAGATCGGGGTGGCGGTGGCGGTGGCGGTGGCGGTGGCGGTGGGGCTGGTGGAGGGGGGGCGGTAGTGAAGGGGGTGCTTAATCTTGTATCCCACCCGATTCCTCTCCACCGAACTGAGCAGAGAGACGCCCCAGCCCAAGGAGCTTGGGTAGAGAGCATGGGGAGGGGATTGATTGAGAAAAAAAAATGAAAAGAGCAACCTCTTCGATATTTTACCTTGCAGTAGGTATACTCACCATCATCTAGTATACCCCCCCCCCCTCCCCCCCTCTCCCCCTCCCACTTCCTCAACCTCCAGACCCTGCAGTCCTCTTCTGGAGGATGTGAAGTAGGTCAAGGGGCTGGGTAGTCGTAGTAGTCGCTGCTTTAGGGCAGCTGGCCCACCTAGTGCAGTTCAGTCACGCCAAGACTGCACCGCTCCACGCAGAGCGAGTTAGCCGGTTCTGTGTTGCAGCAGGACTGCCAGTTGCAAATGTATTGAGTTATGCATTTGCCTTGCGAACCCACACACACACAACACACACACACACACACACACACACACAGATAGACCAACACACAGACCGGTGGTCGACAGGGAGAGAAATACTACGCTAAAGTAGATAAACACAACAGACAGACCCTATGACAGAAAGACAAAAACCAACACTTGAACAAACACCAACACACATGCACACACACACACACGAGCTACACCTACACTCATTGAAATGCACGGCGGCGGCTGCAGCGGGGAAGGCTGGCGCGGTGTGTAATGTTATCTTGCAGATGGGTTCTGTCTCCGTACGCCCTGCCTGAGGGGAGAGCCGGGCTGCGCTCTCATTCATGTTGCGCTATCACAGCTCTGCATCGCTGTTAATACAGCAGCCAGTGCGCCGGCCCGCCACATTAGAATATCAAAACGGCAGCCAGCCGCAGAACTTTCATCCGAGAGGGGGAACGTTCGACTGGCGAGGCCCGCACGCTTGATAACACATGAGATAGAATAACGCCATTGATTTGCGCAGACTCCCATTGCGCGGCTGCTAAAACGCTGCTAAAAATGCGTTTGTACTTCTACCAAACCGTCCATACTTCCACCAACCTGTCCGTCTGTCTCTACTTCCACCAATAAGGCTGTCCATCTGACTTTTGGTATTCCAGTACCTTCAAAGGACTGTGTGTGTGTGTGTGTATGTGTGCGTGCATCTGTTACAGTGCCAGCCATTCAGTCAGCTGGGCTATCCGTCTATGCCTCTACTAGTGGGTCTGTCTGTCTGTATCTCCACCTGTTGCTCTGAATGTTTCCTAGCCTCTTCCCCGCCTGTCTGCCTTATGTTTGTGTTTGCCTTGCCTTCTTGATTGCATTCCCCTCTGTGTGATGAACCAACTGATGTGTGTTTGCAAATCCCTCTCTAAACAGGTCCATCCGTTCGTCTCTCGCGTGGAAACCTCTGTTGAATCAACAAGTCACCTACAAACACTGATGGTTGATCAGCCCTGAGTCACACTATCTGTCCCCTCCACTATTTGTTGGACCTGGGCTGCAGAGCAATGAAACACACACACACACACACACACACACACACACACACACACACACGCACGCACGCATGCACGCACGCACACGCACACACATGTACACCCAGACAGACACTACACACCATTCCATGCACACCATTGCAGAAATCTACACGCACACATATACGTACGTACACACACAGAAATAGTCAATTAAAAATAGCCCAAAGGTTGAATCTGTTGGGGAACGTCCTAGTCTTCCCAGCTAGATTTGCTTCCCTGTTTCCTTTTTGATGACGATGACGTGATGAAGACGAAGATGATGTGTGAGTGAGTGAGCCCCGCCCTCTCTCTACACTCGACTCTCTCTTCCCCTGCTCCCATCTCACCTTTTTCCTTCCTCTTTTTCCTCGTATCACATTCCTTCACCACTCACCCTGGCCTCCTCTCCGTAGAGCTTTACCTCCGCCTTCCCTCCTTCCCTCCATCCGTCTTCCGGCCCTTCCATTTCCTCCACACATCACAGATCCCTCTCTTCTTTCACTTTCCAACACCCCTCCCCCTCCCTATAAATAGACCCTCTGGAGGAAGGGGAGGAGATGGGGGGGGGGGGGGGGGGCATAATGGACTTTGTTCAGTGACCTTATTACAAAGACATCACTGATCTTCTGAACTCTTTCATACCTATGTTGACATCTCTCTGTTTTCCTCTCGCTCTATCTTTACGAGTTGTATGCCTTGATGTACCCATACTTTCCATTCACACACACACACACACACACACACACACACTCACACACACACACACACATGCACACGCACACGCACACACTTCATGCACAACACATAAATGTTACATAATACAGTATATATGACTTTATTCACTCACTTTTCATCTGTGCACGCAGTTCAACTCAAAGGGAGAATCCTATAATAAACGGCTATTTCCATAACGTGGGTCTGGCGCTCCGTTTGCTCATCCCTCATTGGGTGGAGCTTTCTTTTCCGATTTTTACTTGATCATTCATTCTCCCTAAAGGTTTGATATGTCTCTCGCTTGACTTTCATGTAGTGACAAATCTATCTTTAAAGGAATATGGTCATTTGAAATGTAGGCCTTTCTTCTATCGTTGTTTTTCCTAAGTTGCAATGAAAGGCATAATGCATGCATTAAAAACGGACGTTGCCTTGATGCCTGTAGTTCCAATATCTTTTCGAAGTGCACACATATTTCTTTAAACGTGCGTGTGTGTGTGTGTGTGTGTGTGTGTGTGTGTGTGTGTGTGTGATTTGATTGTTGTATTTGCACATTACGTGCTCCAGTGCGGGTGTTGAAAAATCTTTTCAATCCATTTCAACCAGAACCGGTGGTAGGTTCAAGACTCTGAACTCCAAGTGACAAAGAAACGAGTACATTAATGAGAATATGCAATCCCACCAGCATCGCATGCATTATGTACCGTCACGTCATGCATGATTCAGCACATTGCGACGCGATTTCCAATGTTTGCTATTCATAGCAAGCCCCTTTCTCACTGACGATAAAAAATGCATAATGTGACTTATTGTTTTCATTTAAAGCGGATTCGACATAGATGTCAGAATATACTCATGGTGTGTTCCGTGCCAAAGACGTTACTTGTGAGCATGAGGCTCACGTGCACTACACACGCAGCAGTTCAGAATTGTCGCCATTGCCATTTTGGACCCCAGTTTTTCACTCACAACTGAAGTAAACACAGAGACCACAGGCTCGGAAAAAAGCCCCTGAATAATTGCTTGAGAAACCCAGGCATTCTGTCACACACAGGATAAACATGTAGACATAAAGGATGGACCGGGAATCAGTCGTGTCACTGCTTGAATGGCTGAGGGCCACAAGTGGTTGACTGATGGCTCTGGGTCCCTGTAATTGTCAACCCTTTTCTTTGTGTGTGGGCGACCACACACAAAATGGCTCTCTGCAGTCTGTCTCTGTTTTTTTGGATGGGGAAATGGCCATCTATTCTGTCATACTTTACATCAGGGAACGCAATGGCTGGGAAAGAACAGTTTTACAGGGAGGAAGTTCAGAGCCGTTAATCAGGGCTCTCGTGTTTTTTTTTTTTTTAAATCAGGGCTCTCGTGTTTCTTGACAAACTATGCACAAAATTGATCGTTTTCTTGGAAAGAAAAGATACAAACATATTCTTTAAAAAAAAAAGTGTGGTTGTCTCTTACTGAAAGGAAGAAAAAGAATTGCCCCCATTTCTAACAAATATGGATGAGAAACTCAAGGCCCGGGAAAATTGATCAAACCTTTCATGACTTCTTGTGATACCAGACATTTTATCACTTTTTCCTGCTAAAACAATAAATGAAATACCTCTGTCATGCATAGGAAAAATAAAGAAAACAAAATAAAGATAAAAATAGATGAACGATGGAATGAGAGATATCTTCTTCTCCCAAATATGTACATTGGTCAAAGGTATGCTCTATATCTTTCGGTTTAACAGACCACTCACCAGCCCACTGTTTATCTTACCCGATAACCCAGAGTGGCAAAGACATAGCAGCAGTTTAGTGGCAAGATTAGGAGTTCAGCTCGCACAACGGCGTAGCAAACATGTAACTGCATCGCTGAGCGTGAATGTTGAGTTTTAAAGAGCGATTTTCTTCTGATAATTTCATTAAAGGATTCATTTAGAATTTCAAGTTAATGCTGCTCAACTCCATTAAGTTATGTTCAGCCTTTGTGCTGTGAAACTCTGTATTTACCTTCCTGATAGTAATCTCTAAGGAAACAGACGAGAGTGGTGTAGGCGGCCCGGGTTGCAGGTTCAAATTGAGTTCAGCTGGCCCCAGGGAACAGGAACTGGGGAAGTTAGTGTTAATACATTGATATATATTTAACAGCCTTTTATGACTTGTCAACTAATAGTTGGGCCCCCGCTTCAAGGTCAGCCCTGTTTTCCGATGGTAAATACATAAAGGCCATAACATTTAAAAGTAACAGTTTAATCGGATTTGACGATGTATACAACAGGGATGCTTGAACTCTGTCTCTCTCGATTCAATTGAAGAATATTTGTAAAGCTCTTAGTCACAGCTTCCAAGGCCCAGTACTGAAGAAGAAGAAACTCAGGAAGAAACTCAGAACATGTACGTTTTCACCCAACAAGGTACTTTTGTAGTATAGAAAAAGTTATTTATTATATGATAAAGTAAATTCAAACAGGGAACTTGAGACCAGACTAGACTAAAAGTAAGCGACTGGAAGGTTGTCTCTGTGCACCGGATCCTTGTAGGGCTATTGACTGAACTGTTGCCACAAAGGCTACATTAGCAGCACTTGTATAAAGTATACAAGTAATTAAACAAGGCAGGAAGCGGTCAAAAGCTAAATGGCCGAGGGGCAGATGTTTAAATGGCACGGGGTTGCGACCGCATTCAGATGTTTACACGTGAGTCAGTCTCGATATACGCAAGCGTGAGGGTCTGGGCGGGGGGGTTAGACTTACCGCAGAGCTTAGAACTGCTTCGGCCCCCGGGGCCCGGCCGGTGTGGCATGACTGGCTCTTTTCAGCGGGGCCCCACACAAGGAGTAACTACAGGACCCTATTTAGTTAACTGGGGTCACGAGGTCAAGGGTGATGGGTCTTTTAAGTGTGTGTCGTGTGTGTGTGTGTGTGTGTGTGTGTGTGTGTTTTTGTGAGTTTGTGTGTTTTATTGTTTTACATAAAGGTATGTCTGAGAATGTGTGTGTGTATGCGTGTGTGTGTGTGTGTGTGTGTGTGTGTGTGTGTGTGTGTGTGTGCGTGTGTGTGTGTGTGTGTGTGTATGCCGTGTCCATCTGCATCTTTGCGTGCGTGTCCATGTGTGCGTTTGTGTGTGTGCCCATGTGTGAACGTGATTTCGGGTGTGTGTCTGTGTGCTGCCACGAAGCAGATTAAGCGTTGTGATCCAGCCGTTGAGTACAGGTGGATGATGGGGTCAAAAGTTGAAGTGCCGCGTGGGCTTGCTAACTCCAACTCCTGCAAGAGCCGGCTACCAAAGTCCATCTGTTTGTGGTGCGCGTCTTTGTTAGCACGCTGAATGAATTCCCCTTTATGGTTGATAGCATTAGAGAAGCTAGAGCCCAGCTGTGCTCAACTCAACAGGCAAGCACTTTCAAAAAATTGATAAGTAGAGATTATGGCTGATGGTGATAGGACTTCTGGACTACAGTGTGGCAATCACAATTATCCTTCCTTTTCATTTGCTAAACTGCTCTGCTTCTGCTCTGCGTCATGGGGGGACTTGGCTAGGTGAGCCAAGCTAAGTATGGGTATAACATACACACACGCACATGCAAACACACACACACACACACACGAAAAACAAACATTGTGGGTAGTTTGGGTCTTCAAGTGACCGAATCTGCATATCTTTTAAGGTTTGGGAGCAAACTGAAGCCAAATCTGGGGAAACAACGATACTGCGGGGGTTTCCATGCAGAGACAAACACAAACATTGCAGGGAGTCAGACGGGGCCCTCTAGAGCGGTGAGTCACAGATTAGGATCTTTCTATATGGTCACCCACCCCACTTTTAAGGGGTCGATGCTGTTAACTTGAACTCTCAATATACAGTAGCACTTTAGCTTCAAAAACGACTGCTTCCAACAGTAGAACTGGTAAGCTGAATCGTGTGCCGTGTATGCACTTTTCAGTTAGATGAATCTCCGGCTGTTTTTTTGATATATATGTTACAGTGTCTAAGACAATGTACAATCACAAACACTTCAAATTAGGCTTCAAATTAACAGGCCCTAGCTTTAAGCTCCCAGATGTGAAGTTAATGGACTGTGGCTTAATATGCACTCATAAATAGGCTCACTTGTAAAGTTAAATGAGGAGTTAACCTGTACCGGTTTTTAAGTAGAGTGAATTGGCCACAAGGACCATGTCATAATATTTCACAAAAAGCCCAAATGAAATGACGATGGTATTATTTTCACATGAATATTTGATATAAGTAGGGCAGCACAACCGTTTTACAGAGCATCAACTGAAACCCTTATTTTTATACTTCAGTGGTACACCCGTGTACCTAGATGTGAGAATGTGAAAAGATAGATGGTGATAGATGTTTCAAATATGCATGGATAGCCTGAGGCTTGGTGGACACTAATGCACCGTATTATTGTCTTTCCTCTGGGTCCTCCACTATGTTCTGAAATATGTAAGCAAGGAAGGAGACTTTATTCAGCACTTTTCAAAACATAATGATAGAAAGTGCTTCACATACACGCACAAAAAATGCAAGTGATAAATAAACCATGGAAAAACAGGTTCAAATTAAAATACCGCCCAATGATGCAGAACACATTGAAACAAATACAACCAAAAGATAAGCTCTTACAGGCTTTATATAAAAATGGGTAAAAACTGTTCAAAGACTCAAGCAAATCTGATAGTTTGGGGAAGATGGTTGCAGGGGCTTGAACAGTGACCCCCAATCAACCTTTAGCTTTGTGGTCTGAGGGCGGTGATGAGCGATGCGAGGGTCCAGCGGAGGAATGAGTAACGAGGAGATCACAGGTGTACCTGGGGGGCGAGGTCATGCAGTGCCTTACATGTAATCAACAGGATCTTGGAGCTTATTCTAAAATCTTACAGGAAGCCAATCGAGAGACGCAAGAACACGGCCAATGTCGGACCAACGGCTAGTTCTGGCGAGGAGCCCTGCGGCGGCATTTTGAATCCAACTGCAAATGATCAAGAGCAGCTTGACTGAGGCTTCTGTAGAGGGAATTACAATAATCCTGAAGGGAGAAAATGAATTAATAGGTCAAGATCCGTAGGCGACTGCTACATGCTATGGGAGTGGTGTGAGTCTGCAGCGCCAGTGCTTTTTGTTCGAGGTCGTATGGAAACTTTGAGAAAATAGCATTTGTATCCTCCCCCCCCACCCCCCCCCCCCCCCCCATATACTTTGTTTGTTGTTATTCTTTAGTTCTTAAAAAAAAGGGTTTCATGGTCAAATTAGATACGCATATGCTTGTGCACACAAAGACACACCCACACACCACACACACACACACACACACACACACACACACACACACACACACACACACACACAGAGTGAGGAGCTGTGACGGTATCAGCATGTGATTGTGACTGCTGTGATTAATGGCGTTCTGTGCACCACTGGGCAGACAAACTAGAAAACAGCACAAACATTATCATAACCTGAAAGACCTAATTATTATTAGAATGTACATCCGACAGAGCTGGCGCGTGGGTGTGTGCGCATTTGAGAGTGTGTGTGTGTGTGTCTGTGCGTGCACGCGTGTGTGTGTGTGAGCTGGGTGTGGGTGTGTTTTTTGCTCAGTGTGTGTGGGTGGAGGCAGTGCAGCGTCGGGTGGGTGAAGAGGTGACGGGGTGTTTGGGGCTGTGATGGGGTTGCGGTGGTCGAGGGGGTCTGAGCAGCAATGGAAGATTTATGACCCTGCGCCGTAATGCTATGCCGTGTGTCCTCTCTGTTTTGT
>NC_140275.1:11162317-11164817 GCF_964030765.1 Micromesistius poutassou | reverse complement strand
CAATCCTGAATTTACCGAAGTTCAGCCTCATAGCCTGACGCTAATCCTGCAAACCATTTTTAGTACATTTGAGAAATGTAGCAGCTGAATACTTTGCTAGAGTTTAGAGTTCACCACATATATTTGTATACGTTGTTTATTTGATACTGTTTATCTTACCTGAGGTGATTTCAGATGAAGAGACGGACCAGGACACCCAAAGAAGAACAAAGTCATGGGAGGGAAGAGAAAAAACAACAGCATTTAGTTTGGCAAATATTGCATGACATGCTTATTCTGAAACAAATGCATGAAATCGAGCCAAGCTCCTATCGCTCTCACTATAACTACAGCCTCACGGGATTAGTTGAATACTTAATGCAGATTTGAGCTTTGATGATTTTGTTTCATGGTGGCAGTTTCGGTATTAAATTTCTCTCACATTTTTAGTATTTAATTTAGTTAGTTTTTGTGTCATTTCAATTTTGAAAACCTGCAAGGGATTCAGTAAAACCATTACAATTTCGAGAATATGACTGTCTCCCATAACCCCTTGCCTTTTATTCTGTGTATGTCAAACCCCTGGATACCACATGCATTTGATAGTAATGTAGTAGTTATATTATTAGTAATATTAGTAATAGTACTTCACTAACACTGCTCTTTGGCTAGTGGTTATTGTATCAATTATCCACTGTGCCAATGTTTTGTGGCTATTCTGACGTTGAATGCGGTTGTAAATGATTCCGTCATATTCCATGGAGAATCCATCTTTGCCGCCATTTGGCACATTTGGAGTAATAACACAAAGAACTCCAGCCTTTGCCTGCCAATGGTCACATTTGCTTTGTAAGGTTCCATAAGCTAAAGATCCAAATTATACTCAATCTCCTCCCAGACGTCCATTATAACAAACAAAATGCTATTTCCAACAATGTGTCAAGGGGTTGAGTCCAGATGTAAATAATTTAGATTAAAAATGATATATTCAACAAAGAATCTCAAGAAATGTTGTAAAAAGTGCTTAAAGACTGCTGTGTGGACGGAAGATATGATGCAATGTATTCACGTTTAGACCAATCAGAGGTGATGGTTCACAGGGGCATTGACCTAGCCCGCAATTGCAACATCTGGGTAGCATCACGTACCCTAAATAAATACGGTTATATATATAACTGCTACAGTATGTAAAAGTGCTTCCTGTTAAACCAGAGGGACGAACCACATGATTCAGGAATACAAAACAAACATAAAACGGATGATCAAATCTCAAGAGAATGACGGAACCAAACTTTCAGGGAAACATAAACACACTAAAAAGCTCCATATTCATGCCAGACGCAAGACAAATAGAACAGCCAGGCCCAGACACTCTCACCAGACTGTTAATGTGGCTCGGTCTCATCCCCTTCTCCACAAGGTTCTCCAGCTCCACCTGCTGAACTATGTCCCACCTCATCTCCTCTCAACCTTCCTCTCCCACCTCCTTTTTTCATGAAACTCTCTCTCTCTCTCTCTCTCTCTCTCTCTCTCTCTCTCTCTCTCTCTCTCTCTCTAAATTGGTGTTTTTTGTGTGCGTAGCATAAGGATTTTTACATCTCCCCTAGGATACGACTGCTTATCGATTCAAGCTCCACTTAGATCTGCTTTCCAAGTCTCCTAAGTGACACCTTATCTCAGTGTGTGCACGTAAGTATGTGTGTGCACAAGTGTGTGTGTGTGTGTGTGTGCGTGTGTGTGTGTGTGTGTGTGTGCGTGTGTGTGCGTGTGTGTGTGTGTGTGTGTGTGTGTGAATAACGTGTGTGTGTGTGAGTGGGTGTGACACGTTATAATTACCATCTCTTATGGGTCTGTGCACTCCAGAAATGTTAACAACCCTGAGCTTGTTGGAGTTGCAAAGCAGAGAGAGTATGTGGCTGTGGGTGCATGCATACCAAGAGACACTTCACATCAACACCAAAGTGTGTATTTGTGTGTGTGTGTGTGTGTGTGTGTGCGCGCGCGAGTGTCTGCGCGAGTGTGTTTTGTATGCATGCATGGTTGATGTCTTATTTGTATTAGTGTATGTGGTAACACTTTACAACAAGGGTACATTTATTAGCCATTGATTTACATTAGTTAATGCATACTAATGACCATTAGTATATACACAAACAAAAAACACAGCATCAGAGATAAGGGTTAACCCTGACCCTAACCCTATTAAATAGTGTTTAATCCATACCATAATAAACACGTTTTAGTGTATTAACTAATAGGAATTAATAATTCAGCAATAGACACTTATTGTAAAGTGTTGCTGTGCATGTGTGTACACAACGCTAGCCTGGCTGTGAGACCATCCTGTTCTCCAGAGTTCACATTCTGTCTGTAGATCGGTCTGGCCTCGACACTGTGAAAGCACTCTCCCATACAGGCTCGGACCAGCCAGCACTCAAGAGAGGAAGTTTCAGTTCACAAGGCATGCCGCAGAACTCCAAAAGACATTTGCATCGGCCAAGGACAGTAGAGAAATTAAAAT
>NC_140275.1:11137317-11157317 GCF_964030765.1 Micromesistius poutassou | reverse complement strand
TTTTTCTATATTAGAAGAAAGCGATGGAATCAATTCAGATCTTTGAAAACTTCCAACAACGCAACGGCATATCCTAACCTCATTCGCCTTGGCGTGCTATCATCTCTGAGCTCACCTAATGAAATGGAAGCCGTTCCAAATCCGCTCCCAGCGTAAATAACTAACCTGGATCCACTGTGTTGTGAATCCAGCCTAAATATATACTTTTCCCATATTCCCTTTTATCCTGCGGTGGGGTCTCTCTCTCTCTCTCTCTCTCTCTCTCTCTCTCTCTCTCTCTCTCTCTCTCTCGCACTCTCGCTCTCTCGCTCTCTCGCTCTCTCGCTCTCTCTCGTCAGACGTGGTTCTGTGAAGTTGTGAAGAAGAACAACACCTGGAACACAAGCACACATACCGCCGGCACCATCGCACACCTATTACCTCACTGAACTTTTGCGTCTACCTACGTCTTCCCGTCACTGTTCCCATAGCAACATAATAGCCACTGTGCCCATTCCTTATTTTAATTATTGCCCGTGTCCATCTCTTCCGCTTCCACATTTTAAATCTTCAGTCCTCTCTCTCTCTCTCTCTTTCTCTCTCTCTGCCGCTCTCTCATAAACAAAGAAAATAATTAAAAAAGCTTTACTAAGTCCAGCTTATCCTTCTTCCTTGTTGTTCATTTGGCAGCTTGTCTTTCTGTCGCTCTGACTTCCCTTGGCTGGCCATCTGTCAGAATCTGTCTGTCCGCCCGTCTGCACTATCTGATGGCTGCAGTCTGTCCCTGGCCCGTCCATCTCCCCACAGGCCCCTGACGGTATGTGGTGCACCCCCCCCCCCCACCTGCCCCTCCCCCCGCCCCCCCCGGCCCATCTAAATCAATCACTTTTTCTGCGGCTACCTCTGTTTAGCTACGCCTTTGTTTAACAACAATCGCAGGAAGGCAATCAAAACATACTTTCTCCCTGTCAACAGAAAATATGCAGACAAACACTGCACTTATTATAATGGCCTAGTGCGCCTGGAAGCACACACACACACACACACACACACACATGCAAGCACACACACACACACAATCACTCACTCATACACAAATACAAACACATACACACTCAGACATGCAACCATTAGATCCCTCACTCACACAAGCACACAATAAAAAACTTGCCAAAACTAAAACACGACCTCATGCTTAAACACACACACACACACACACACACAGATGCACACACACACACACACACACACACACACGCAGACATCAACAGGCTAATAGTAGTCAGCAGACATACACAGTGACAGAGCAACAAAGACGGAGAAACAAAGACCTGAGCTAATAAACAAGCAGCCGCTGTGTTTGGATTGGCCGGTCTTAAAAGAGCCAAAGCCAATAAAGTGAGTGACCTCCAAAAGAGGGAAGGTCAAAGGTCAAGTGTTAAAGTGTTCTTTTCTTTGTGCGTGTGTGTGTGTGTGCGTGTGTGTGCGTGTGTGTGTGCATTGCAGCTGCTGTGCTAGTCTTTGAGGCATCATCTACTTCAGACAATGCCCTTCCCAGCCTTGAATGGAATGGTCAACACACACACACACACACACACACACACGCACACACTTAGAATATCAGAATACTCAGTGAGACAGGTTGGGCTGGATGACACCCCCTGCTCCAGATCTGACCGACTCCTCAAGATGAATAACAGTTGACAGACCAATCAATCCCAGCAATCACCACACAGTATGTGGTACGTAGCATATTAGCATATTAGCTAGGGGTGTTAACGATACGCTCATTCGTACCGAAGTTTTTCGCTACGGGTCTAAACGGTTCGATGCGCGTTTCATTTCGGTACGTGCCGGAAATCTAGTTTTTATTGATTATCACACACTCTGTGACACTCTGACACCTCTGAGTGCCTCGTCTTGTCCTGGTGTTTTGTGTTGAGGACCACAATGGAAATCCAAGTCCTGGACTTGATTGTGTTTTTATCCTCAATTGTATTTTTTTAATGTATTTTCATTTGTGTTAGGCATTTGTTTCATACAATTTCATAAATCAAATCAAAATCCAATTGTTTAATAAAAATAAAATAATAAAAACTGCTGTGCCGAAAAACGTACCGAACCGCGACTTAAACACCGAGGTACGTACCGAATCGTGACTTTTGTGTATCGCTACACCCCTACTATTAGCACATGTATATACACCATGGGCCAAAAAAACAAGAATAAAGTTGATTGTGTAGCGATATAGTGAACCCTCTGAACATAAGGCTCTGGCTTGTAAAAGAGCTATCTTCAGTGTGTGTCGGGCCGGAGTCGGCCTCACTAGGGTCTGACATTTGGAAGAAGACATGCAAATGAGGTGGGCCATGATAACGTTCTGCCTCATTATTCAATATTTCGCCTTTGTTTTGGAACATCCATGAAAAGGACGGCACCAGCATGAACTGCTATGAGTACTGCTGGTGCAATAGGCCAGAAGAGATGTCCCCCCCACCCACACTCAGTGACACCTAACAATATTATGTTTAAAAAACATAATCATGGAAAGTGATCAATGGAATGAATAAGGACAACCTTTTCAGGCTGGAAACTTTGCTACCTTTCATGTTCTGAAGATGACGCATAGCGCACACATTTCATGAAATTCAATTCCTGACCCACTTTCTGTCTCTCTACCTCCCTCTCACTCTTTTCAGCTCTTTATCTCTGCTCATTAAACGTTTTTTATTTTATTATGGTTCATACACGGTATGATATAATTTTCCTTTTTTATTCAAAATGACATTGTGAAATCAATGAAATTGATATTAACTTGATATGAATCAAAGTCACACATTGTTAACAGGGCAGTAAGGTGAAAACGGAATGAAATAATTGTTGTATTGACCTTTTATGTCCTGTTGAATAAACAACTAAATAAAAGGTAAATGGTCCTCATTTATATAGCGCTTTTATCCAAAGCGCTTTACAGTGTTGACTGACATTCACCCATTCATGCACACATTCACACACCGACGGCGGAGTCAACCACGCAGTGCGACAGCCAGCCTCGTCGGGAGCAGTCAGGTGACGCCGGGTGAGGCGTCTCGCTCAGGGACACCACGACACTCAGCTGGGAGGAGCCGGGGATCGAACCAGCAACCTTGCGGTTACCAGCCAACCCGCTCTACCTCCTGAGCTAATGCCGCCCCCAAATAACCTACTAGGTCATTATAACTTCCAAAAATGGATTCAGATGGAGGATAGCGGTCTGGGGATGAGAAGATACAGTAGAGATTAAATAATAGAGAAAGAGAGAGAAAGAGAGTGAAAGAGAGAGAGGATACGAGGGAAGGAGAGAATGAACACACTGTTAGATAATGGGGGATATCCTCTGTTGACTTAAAGACAATTTAAGTGAGAAACATAGTTTGTTTGTGTGTGTGTGTGTGTGTTACACGTGTGTGTATGTGTGTGTGAGTGCATGTGTTGATTGATGGGGTAACAGCAGGGGGCTGGGTCTACTTTCAGTCTCCAACACTTCTTCACCTCTCCAGAGGGCACACACACACACACACACACACACACACACACACACACACACACACACACACACAAGAAGACCCCCCCGCCCCACCTCAGCCTAATGAGCTATTTACACAAAGCTGTTTGTGCACTGCCACATTGCTCTGCCAAAACACACACACACACACACACACACACACACACACATTCTTAAACAAGCCATCTTATTCCCAGACCAGAAAAAGCACAGCAACGCCAAATACAAATAGTATCTAATAATGTTAAATGCTAATTTAATCTCTTTAAAGAATAATGTATGCTGTGTGAATCTAACCAAATTATATGTATCTGGGTGGGAAATAGACACACATGGGCATGCTTTTATCTGTACACTTGCCATGTAGAGAAAAGTATACACACACACACACACACACACATAAGTCAATACAAGTCTTTTGCATTCTCACAAACACACACACACACACACATATTGACGCTCATACAGGGCTGTGTGTGTGTGTGTGTGTGTGTGTGTGTGTGCGTGTGCGCTGGTCTGTCTGTGTGTTCAATGTTAAGGGTATCCCTGCGTGAATCTGAAAGAGCGACCATCAATGATAAAGTGAGAAACCCAGAAAGAACGAGATGGATGATAAATTCAAATCCTCCTTCCTCTTCCACCTGTTCAGAGGTCCATTTGACTAATAAGAGCAGCTGGAAGATGGCTGCCATGTAATGTACTCACATATACACACACACACACACACACACACACACACACACACACACACACACACACCCATACACACACAAACGCAGAGTCTGTAAGCCTATTGACCCTCCCATATAAGAGATTATTGCTGGATCACAGAGTGCCATGCTAATCCCTGTTCATTCGGGATATATGTGTAATAGGACATTTCAAATCTATTCAAAATCACCTCAAAGGAAGATAGCAATTTGGTTAGCAATATTATTTGTAATGTTTATCCATATTTCTGCCCCGGCTTTGCCAATTGTTTTGCGTGTGCTCAGTAAACAGAAACGTCCACTGTGTGTGCACGTGTGCAAGCACACACACACAGACACAGACACACACACACACACACACACACACACACACACACACACCCGGCCACAGCAGATGCCTATTGGATTGTGAATAGTGAATAAACACAAAGAGAAGGAGTCAGCCATAGTCATATTTTGCCTCCACACATAGGGAGTGTGACTTTGACAAATGGCTCTTCAGAAAGCAGGGCGCCAGTTTGAACCAGCACATACAAACTCACTTGGCTTGTGTATATGAGAGAGAGAGAGAGAGAGAGAGAGAGAGAGATAGAGACAGAGAGAGAGAGAGAGAGAGAGAGAGAGAGAGAGAGACAGAGACAGAGAGAGAGAGGGGAGACAGAGACAGAGAGGGGAGACAGAGACAGAGAGAGAGAGATAGAGAAGACAGAGATAGTGAGAGAGAGAGGAGAGAGAGAAGACAGAGAGAGTGAGAGAGAGAGGAGAGAGAGAAAAAGAGAGAGAGGAAAAAGATTTGGCCTAAATAAAAAGTGACGCTTCAAGTCAGCAACATGACAATCCAATCTAGTGCCAGGGCCTCCAGTAGCTGACGTGAACAGACCCCACATCCAACTGTCCCGAAACACACACAAACGCACACACACAAGCACACACACACACACACACACACACACAAACTTATTATTTTATTAAAATTCCCTGTGGCCAGTGTATTTTACATCCTTAATCGAGTAATCTCACACTGCTTATAGACACGCACACACACCCTCTCCTTCCTCTCATTGTCATTGTAGTTTCCAATATTTCATTTGGATAACATGATACTAATCACCATGGCTCTAAAGGCTGATCATTCAGGGATATGTAGCCATTAAACACAGACCATGCTCATGCATAATATTGACAAAAGGCTATGGCTTTGATTTGAATTGAAGCCCGGCAAAGGACAGTTCCACTTAATGTGGCAATGGATGCCAGAAAAACAGACAAAAAAGTGTGTTTTGAATGGAACACTGGTCACTGGAGGTTCTGCTGCACGAATACATTGTCATAACACCCGCTGCATTCTGCACAATGACGGCCTCCAAATCACCAAAGCCATTATTAATATTGAATTAACCTTTAATCAGTCTATCGTATCTCTCCTCTGAACTACTTTGAATTCACCGAACCAAGTCTTAAACGGTAGAAAGCTAAGCAAAGTGGCTGAAATGATGCTGGCTAGAGCGTAAAGGAAGGTGACTGGTTGCCCATTCCAGCCAGAGAGGCAAAAATGTATGCAATGCATGTCCACAAATAGAATAGCGATTGCATGACAATAGAATAGAATAGCGCAAGAGTGGAAGAACCAGGAGATGGGAAGATTAATTAACGAAAATGTGGAGGGCAAGAGAAGAGAAGAGAAGAGAAAAGAGAGAGAAAAGAGAGAGAGAGAGAGAGAGAGAGAGAGAGAGAGAGAGAGAGAGAGAGAGAGAGAGAGAAGAAGCTGTTTAGAAATAATCTCTAGGAAGAGTTGTTTTGACGAACGAAGAAGAGGAAGAGAGGCAGATAAAGAAAAGTAGTCCATCTCAGGAGCAGCCAGCATGAAGTCTCAGCCCGGGGGTAGATGGAACCAAGACCTTTATGAAAGAGTCTGTTGTCATGCAGCCACACCCCCTCTCTTCCCTCTCTCTTTCTCAGACACACACACACACACACACACACACACACACACACACACACACACACACACACACACACCTTCTGAGGGTGCTGAAGGTTCCCCTGGGCAAGAGGCTTGAAAGTTTGTGTGATTCATGCTGCAGTTAGAGTGTGTATGTGTGTGTGTTTATGTGTATGTGTGTGTGTGTGTGTGTGTGTGTGTGTGTGTGTGTGTGTACTAAAAGATTTATAAATACAGGGTGGCTCATCTTCCCTTTTCTACAAGGCCAAATCAGCGCATTTAGCAGCTTTTCGTGCAAGGTTATAACTATATCAGGTATCACCATAAATGTTAGGAATGGGAAGCATTTTAATGGAAAATGTTAACATATTAGGGAAACGTGTATTCCAACTCAAACAACAGTGATTATGAAGTCTATATTATTTACTCCAATAAGGAAATCAGTATAATAAATAAATATGACACATATACATGATATGATCTAACAAATAAGGACATGCACAGCAACAGTTGGGATGCATTTCCATAAGTTGACAATATTCATATATTGCACACCTGGGCTCAACTATAGCTGAGATCTGAGTGCGATTTAAGGTGTTTCAAGACAAGGAGCACCCTTGAGCGGAGCGTAAAGAATAATTCCACTACAGCAAAAGCCTCTTATCTTTGATCTCATATCCATGCTTCACATTAAACCTTTTATTTTTTTCCAAACACCAGGAGCTCTAAGCGGCACTTCCTTCAAGTCGGTCCTCACTGCAGGTAGCTAAGTAACGTAGTGTGTAGAAACACGCGCTAACACGTACCTACCCCCTCGTGACAAAGTGTACATTCTCACCCCTCCCCACCTCCCCGGGAACGTGGAGTGAACGTGGAGTGTCTCATGAAAACGACTTCTGTTTCACAGAAGATATACACGGAGGAAAACAGAAGGGCTCGGAGATTTCCCAATGAAGTGGAGCATATTTAGCGTACATTTATGCATTCATGTCGTACGTCGTACGACGCTCGCTCTCCTGAAGACGGGGATGGAGGATGAATCGAGTGGGCCTGCTACGCAGTGAGTGAGCTTGCTAACAACTCTGTTTGAGATGTACTACTATGCTCCCAGAAAAATTGCTGAAGCCCATTTCCTGGCCGTCGCCTAATGCCCCCCATCAAACTAGTCCACTGCCATTCCACCGCGGAGGAGTTGCCAGTGTTTGACTGCTATTCAGAGAGGTCTCAAAGCAAGCAGAGGTGACATGACTGTTCCTTTTATCTCTAAATATTGCATTACCTCTCTCCCTGTGGGAAATGTCAATGCCCTTCAACTAACCTGCTCTCTTTCTCTCTCTCTCTCTCTCTCTCTCTGCCACTGTTTTTATATCTCTCTGGATCTCTCGCTCTCTCCCTCACTCCCACACACAGGCAAAACAAGTTGTTGAGACCAGTGGTTCCCGAGCTTGGACTTGAGGGGCACCACTTCATTGTCATGAAGACCTTTCGCCCACAACCTCGCATGCAAATGGTGAAAAATTTATAAATACACACACAGTGTGTATTTATCAAAGAGTGCCAGGGCCCTATTTATCAGCCCAATTATTACTGCAAGAAGGCCATGGCTAGTGGGAAACAGTAGAACAACATATTCGGCAATGCTGCTTATGCCGCTTATTTAGCAAACACACATGAACACAAAACATAGATGGAAAACATTTCTATGGAAAACAGCCAAGACACTATATTCACTGAAGGATAATTATAATATATATATCTCAACTTGTCTATATTTTTCTTGTATTGTAAATGAGTCTATTCTCACAGCACTGTGCTGCCAATCTATCATAGCAGCATGGGCAAAAAACACATTACCAGTCATCTCCCATGTCTTGTAAACAACTGTGTAGAACGAAAAGGTATCGGCACTGTGTTTCATCAGCGAGTTTATCTTCCATTCTGCTCCCTACAATTCTACTCAACTTGATTATAGTATAGTATTGAATGAAGGACATCATTTTTTCCCAGTATGTTTTTCTCCATTGCTATTCCCTACCTCCTTATACCTCCCTCCCCCCCCCCCCCCCCCCCCAATATCACATAGTCATGGCGGTTTATGTTCATATCCTGGTTTAACCTCATATACCCTCTGGCTACCCTCCCACCTGACGAGGTGGCGGCGGTGCCCATTTACCGCAGATCAGCAGAAAAGCGCCCATTTTGGGAGCGCACAACATTATCATATACCTGCAGACAGCCTCAGACTGGGCTAGTGTGCAGCAGTATAACATAATTGCGTCGACTGTGGAGCGAATTGGATAGTTAAAGTCACTGGGAAGACATATACTTTCCCTAAAGGGGTGAATAACCTTTTTTTCTGCCAATTAGGGTACGCCTAACTAGTAGATGATAGGATTTTTAAGATCAGACATACCACCTCATTTAAGAAAATACAGTTCTTTGCACCAGTTTCCGTTTTGGCAACATCATTCTTCACCACTCTTGCATTAAAAGTTATTTCTCGGTTCCCCCTTTGTTTTTTAAGGAGGAGACACAAGCGTTTCAGTCGTCTGATGTGGAGAGAGCCATAGTGCAGGCTACATTCACGGGACCCCAGAGTGCGACTTGTGGGAACTTGCTAGAACACACACTAATGACACTTTACGACCACCCGGAATAATGGGTGTCGTACTGCAAAGAAAAATCAACCTAAATGGCGTTTAAAAACAGGTTTCATAGACACCTGGTATTGACTTTGAATGAAATCCTCTTCTTAAAATCCTCCTCTAATAATAAAGATAAGGATTTCTCGACAAAGCAGATGTGCGGCGTAATGGCCCCCCGCTGAGCAAAGAATGCAAGCTCGTTTACAAGCACAAAGTCATCACCAACATGCAAGAGGACATAATTGGTCTTCAGAGCAATCAACTCTTATTACCTGCCACCATAATTGGCTTCACAGCAATCAGCGAAGAGGCTATCATTAGATTTTAGCAGGCACCAACATGCCCAAAACTCTGCCTGGTCTCGGTTTAGTTGAGGGATTGTTGTTGACTAGTACTCCCTTTCATGTGACATGATGCATTTTTTAACAGGAGTATTACAAAATAGGTAAGTACACAAATGGCTGAACAGACTCAATTACTCAATAATAACTCAATTATTATTTCAAATCAAGAGTAGGCCTATTTCTAAATACTTCCATATGGTTTAGGTTAGCTAATATTTATGCGTCTTTCTTGTGATTGTATACAAATGTTTACCTCGGAAACTGTGATTTTGAGTTGTACCAACACACTGCCTTGAATAAAAAGCATCCGCCTACATGTTTGTACACGCCTGCAGCACTGTATCCACTTTACACATTGTTCATTTTCTCCATAATTTAGTCAATCTTTAAATCTTAAAAGATATTGCCTCTCTTCTTTGCTCTATTACTCCCCATTCCTTGCCTCCTGCTCTTATTTGGTTTGTTTGTTTTTATAGCAGTACAGCGGGGGGGAAGAGGAATTTCCCCTTTCTGCTAATGGTAAATCAATGGCTAACTGCCAATAGTGAGACGCAGTGAACCTCATGTGTGACGAACACTTCAGCCCGATGGCTTGAAAGTATCTGTTTGTATAACAACAATCTAAGAGTTATGCCTTCCTGTTCCTCTAGACGTCTATAAATCTTGTGTCTTTGGCTGCTTGGCTACTTATTAGGTTTTAATATTTCCTTCTGTGCAATGTTCGTCTAACTGGCTGTAGAACAGCTATTTGCTACCAAGTGGCTCTCTTGGTTTATCTATCAATTTGAACCTTTTATTTCCACTTTTTTGTAAACATTTCTTTGGGGATACAAACATTAGCTCAAAAATCTCCTGTGTTACCGGGTTACTTTCACAAGAGTAAATGTAAGATTAGTATATTGTCAGGAATATTGAAACAGAGGTAATTTACTTACTTCTCACGTACAAACGAATAAATACAATTATAATAGAATCATTTCATGCATTCTTTCCCCACAACAGTATGCCAGACAATCAAAACAACTTCCATCTGCTCTCCCTACATTTTTCATTACACTTTGTCTTCAAAGAAGAAATACATATTTTCGCGATAAACTTCTCCTCTTCTAGCCTAATTGTCAAGTGGTCTGGTGAATCTTTGATGTTTTCTTCAAGTCGCTGAATGAAAGGGATGCCAGACTAATTCACAGGAAATGATGTCTTCATTGAGAGAAGTGGTGGAGAGAGATGAATTAATGGATTAGAGGAGAACAGAGACAAAAAAATCAAAACAAATAGAGAAGGGGGAGCATTGCAGCAGATGCTGAATTCACAATAGCCCCAAATAACTAAATCTCATGAATAACCATAACATTTATTACCATTGACTTTAAATGGTTTCCTGGCTTCTTCGGGCCTGGGAGATCCATATTCTCCATGTCCCTCCAGAAGCGTTATTCAAATTTATTTTGTTTAATTTGACGATCGAAAAGGAAACGAGGAACATAACTATTATCAGCTATCAATTACTCATGCAGTCAGGCGGAGGTGAACCAGCTCAA
Organism: Micromesistius poutassou; assembly: GCF_964030765.1. NCBI lineage: Eukaryota > Metazoa > Chordata > Actinopteri > Gadiformes > Gadidae > Micromesistius > Micromesistius poutassou. Next base: position 11,146,612 of record NC_140275.1, on the reverse strand, counting down.
AAATGAAGAAACTCACAAGAAACGTGAAATTTAAAGCAACGGGGAGGAGAGAAAATGAAGATTATTTACGCTGGTGGTGGTCTTAGAAGAACCTCAAACGTGAAACTAATCAAACAGGTACCAGAAATAGCTCCATATTCCCACCGGCCATGGTTCTACACCCAACAGCCGGCTATAGGATTGATTCATTAATTCAAATAAGAGTGAATCAAACAAAAAAAATCGAAATGATGATATGATGATACACCAGATGGTAGGAATACCAGATTGGAGAATTAATAAAATAACTAACAGTTTTTCAGGTATGAATTCTAGGCTATGTATCATTTTGGAATTGATCAAGATAAAGGTGTCTGAAGCCCAAACCAACCAATGTTTGTTGTTTTTCAGGCATTTTAGGGGAAAGAGATGGGACTTGCTTTGAACCTGGATCAAACTGCTAGGGTCAAGGGCTGGGAGACTGTCAGAAAGCTGTCGGATCAGTGCAGTCTATAAGGGTCATCGGTGGGTGGCATTTCAACTGGGGCGTGCACAAATGGAACACGGCGTCTTAATTAAGGTCAAGGCAGATCAAGATCTTAGTTAGACTTGGCTTTTGAGAAATACGTTTGGCATTGTCATCCCACATGCATTCCGAGAACACTAAATAGCACTTGCATTTATAGGTGACACACTGAAAATCGTGTGTTTTTTAACTACGTTTTTACATAAGTATGTATTCAATGGTGTCCCATGTGAAGAATAACTAGGAAAGAAAGATGATGTTTTAAATGAGCCAGACTTATTGATTAGAGGCAAACTCAATCACTCTCAACGAACCATTATGGATCCAAGTGAATTCCAGATATAATGAAAAAGTTATTGTCATAAGCATATTCTGCATTTCATTTAAAAGTTAATTTTCTTTATCACGTAACGTAAAAAAAAGGACAAACGAATGCCACAAGCACACAAATGCAGCCAGTGAGGCTTATCTGTGTCAAGGTTTTTATTTCTGATTAACACAGTCTTAAAAAAAGGGGCCCCAAACAACATTTCGAAAAATAAACTGGCCTTTGTGAGTGAGAGTGAGTGAGTGAGTGAGTGAGTGAGTGAGTGAGTGAGTGAGTGAGGAAAAAAAGTGTGAATGACTGGTATAGAAACACAGTTGGAAAGCAGATACAGATTTTATGTCCACTGTAATAATTCTGTCATTTTCCATTGTGGAAAAAACGGCAGAGAGAGCATGAAGCAAGGAAGTGCTTCTGTGTATCGTGTCATTTTCTATTACTGGGAGATTTTACAGTATCATGTTCTGTGTACATAGTGTTTATGTGTGTGTGTGTGTGTGTTTCAGTATGTGTGTGTGTATGTGTGTGTTTTATTGTGTGTGTGTGTGAGTGTGTTTCAGTATGTGTGTGTGTGTATGTGTGTGTTTTACTGTGTGTGTGTGTGTGTGTGTGTGTGTGTGTGCGCATGCATCTGTGTGTCTATAATTGCATGAGTTCAGAACAAATCGCCCTGCAATCTACATTTCCGCTCACTCACGGCCCATTTTCCTCCAAAACTCCCAAACGATCTCCAAACAACAACGGCGTCCAATTAGGTGCAAGTCAAGCCCCTTTACTCCCATGAAGACCAGTCGTCCACCACGACGAGACAAGGAAACACCGTCAGACGCAAGCCACAGTTAACTCATGAGGTTTCATAAGCGGTAGCCGTCGAAGGAAAAATAAATGGCAAGCAATTACGGCAGAGATATTTTTGCAGGATAAATGCTTTAATGCATCGCTGCCAGTATTTCTTTACTTACCGACACATTTCAGAGTGGGAATCCAAAATCTGTAGTAATCACCAACAATTGAAGAAAATAATAGCTCCCTTAAAAGCTTTTCATTCTTTTAATCTTTTATTCTTTTCTCTCGAGATGGTTTTCTTCATGAGAAACAGCGTTTTTTTTTATAAATCAGTGTGTGTGTGCGTGTCTAAATACATTTAACGAATGGAGGAATGAAAGGATGAAGGAATGAACATTATTTTGAGGAAACTTGTGACATAAACAAGTCAACAGTGGGGTAAAAAACTCCCATGCATCATGTCGGGCATAACAACCCCCTAAAACTTAACGATTTCAATAAAAGCATTGTGCACGGATGAATTGACAAACTAACATTGTTTTGGGCAGTAACAGTTTATTGTCGAGCCCCAGGGAAGGCTCGCTGTGGAAAGACAGAATGAGTGCCTCACTCGTCACGCAAGGCATGTAATCCCATCTCAGAACACAGACAGTGTCTATATGTTCAATCTGAGTGCATGTGTATGTGTGTGTGTGTGTATGTGTATGCACATGTAGTTATGAATTTTGCTTGCGTTTGACAGGTAATTTTAGTCCCACAAAAGAAACAAATAGACACTGAGTGGGTTATCTAAACAAACTGCATATTAGTGGCGTGTGTGTGTGTGTGTGTGTGTGTGTGTGTGTGTGTGTGTGTGTGTGTGTGTGTGTGTCAGTTTGTGTGTTTGTGAGGGTGATTACAGCATCACTTGGAGCTGGCAGGGCTGGTTTATTACAGCCATAAGGCAAATTTGGTCCCTAAATGTTAAACACCATTTCCACGTCGACTCTGATGAGTGACTATTGCTGTGATTAAGTGCAAAAGTGTGTGTGTGTGTGTGTGTGTGTGTGTGTGTGTGTGTGTGTGTGTGTGTGTGTGTGTGTGCGTGCGTGCGTGCGTGCGGATGGCTTTGTGTGTTCATGAACACGTGAAGGCTTCAGTATGCAACACAATAAATCTGACATTTTTATTGCCATATGCATTCCTTCCATCTCCATTACGGTGGTCTATTAGATTGGTTATCTCTCGGGGTCCTGTAATGAGATCATGGAAGAAAACGCCTGAGTTAGTTTGCAACACAGCCCAGTGTGTGTGTGTGTGTGTGTGTGTGTGTCAATCAAAAACATATAGGAGCTTGTCTGATATGCTAGTGAACAGCACTACATCTATGTAATACCGGTAAAAAAATACAATGATTATTACCGTATATGCATCTCAGGACAGCGTTCCCGGATCCATTTGCCTCGAAATATGTCTGGCAACAGTGTTGAGGTTTTTTACTAGGCCAATTTGGCGAGTAGGGCTACTGAATTTTTCATTCGCCTTGAGCAGATAAACATTACATTACATGGATATGAGCCCAAACCACTGAACAATACTTCAGAGCTATACTTTCGGGGGTCTGAGGCATATCCACATGGCAGGCAATTTCATAGCGAGATGGTCTTTAAATAAAATTAAGTTTGTTCCTTAATGATGAAAACAGAAGGGAATACGACTCCTGGAGCCCAGTACACTCCTCCCTCCCCGTCGCCCCCTCCTCCCATCTCACACAACTCCGTCCGTTCTGATCAATCACCATAGAGGTCAACTCAAAAGCCTCCGCTCTTCAGCCTGGTCTGCAACCCCCCACCCTGCACGCACAGTCTCTCTCTCTCTCTCTCTCTCTCTCTCTCTCTCTCTCTCTCTCTCTCTCTCTCTCTCTCTCTCTCTCTCTCTCTCTCTCTCTCTCTCTCTCTCTCTCTCTCCCGCCCCCAGCTAGCAAACTGTGATGCTCATGGCACAACGGGTGGCTGGGCAGGTGGCGTGCGCGCGTGTGTGTGTGTGTGTACGTGTGTGTGCGCGCTCGCCTTGGTGTCTCCACTTGTGTGTTGACTCAAGATGACAAGTTAACCGGAGGGAAACTAATAGGGTTAAACGCACAGAGGAACAGAGAGAGAGAGGGAGGGAGAGAGAGAGAGAGAGAGAGGGAGATAGAAATGACACAGAGGAACAGAGAGAGAGAGAGAGAGAGAGAGAGAGAGAGAGAATGATTTTCCTACACAGAGCAAGGGAGCGAGCAGTTAGTGTCACTCGCCTAAAGCAAGAGCGCAAAGCTGCAGACCAAGAGAGGAGCAGAGGAGGCTGACAATGAGTCATTGAGACAGAGGGGTAGGAAGAGAGCAGAGGAAGAGAAGGTTACACATAGTAGAGTGCTAATCTGTGATCAAGAGAAAGACTGGGGGGGGGGGGGGGTGGGGGAGGATGATCGAGAGACAAAGGGAGAAGAAAGGAGTTAAACGGATGCGTCTTAAAGGTGACACTTACCCACTCCTTCTCATGGCTATTTAAAAGTTTCAAAGGACGGTTCACAACAACCGACACACGCACTTGAATCGACGACAAAACGCTCCCTCAGTGCGCCGGAAAGTGCAACCGCCATCATGTGTCGCCGTGCCATGCGGGAGCCTGTGTGCACGTCTGCGGTGCGGGTGGCTATGTTTAGAAAGAGCAAGCTGATGCAAAATACACACAGACGCAGAGCGCACACCGCCACACACACAAACCTTCACGCAGACAACATCACAAAATGCATCTTTATTTTTTTTTTCATTGAAAGGCTCCCCCCATCCCCCCACCCCCCAAGAGACCCCTCAGTTACAGGTATTGTCATCGTCCCCCCCCCCGGCGTCAAAGACCACCGACGCAGGAGAGCTCGGCCGCTCGCCACTTTACCGCTCGCCCCTTTCGCAACTGAATCCCGATTGAAAAATAGCTGCGGTTTGAGGTAAATTTAACTCGTAAACATCTGAGCTCCGCGGCTAAATGGAAGCGGCGCGTTCGCTGCCGCCCCCACGTCCGGGGGGATCCGATAACGACCGGGCGTCAGAGAGAGAAAACGGCCCCCGCTGCACAACCAGGGACTGCCAGGGACAGAGCAACCCTGCAATTCAGCCCATGATTATTGAAGTTAGGCTGGGTTAAGGGGGGGTGGGGGGGCTGGGGGTGGGGTAGGGGGGGTGGGGGGGGGTGGGGGGGGTTGGGGGGGGTGGGGATACACACACGGGAGCTTTGTAGCAGACGGTGGAAAGCAAGGGTTAGGGTGAAGGGCAATTCCCCGCGTCCCGTTTCTCTGTATTTATAGACCCCTTTGTATATATTTATTTTATTTATATACCGCTTTCTCCATCCGTCCACACCTCCTTTTATTCCCTCGCTACTTGTATTTCAGTTATTTTTCCTTTTATTATTTTAACTATCATTATCTTTGGCAAAACTCCCATGAAGTGCTGAGAGAAACAGGAACTGTTCATAACCACTTACCCCCCGAGTGTGTGTGTGTGTGTGTGTGTGTGTGTGTGTGTGTGTGTGTGTGTGTGTGTTAAATAGAACAAGGCACAAGGATAGAAAATCTTTGGGAAAATCCCAGGAGATCCATAGGTGCATATTCTTTTCAGTATTTTGGCAAAAAACATATTCCCCACAAAAAATGATATATTACAAATTATTAAATATATATATATATATATATATATATATATATATATATATATATATATATATATATATTCAAGAACCCAAAAAGTGGTTGATTGGTCAGCACTGTCCAGTATTGAATGGACTCTGTGTGCTATGCATCACAGGTGTGTGTGTGTGTGTGTGTGTGTGTGTGTGTGTGTGTGTGTGTGTGTGTGTGTGTGTGTGTGTAAGGCATAGAGCGAGAGATACACAGACACACATTGTGGGAAGGGGAAAAGGGGAATAAATTCATTATTCTTTCTCTGTCTCATTTATATGGGAGAAACAATGTCTCACACACACACACACACACACACACACACACACACAATGCCATACTTCACATACTAAAGTAGTTGACACCAAGGGTGGTAGATGAATGCATTTACAGTAAATCTGTGTGTGTGTGTGTGTGTGTGTGTGTGTGTGTGTGTGTGTGTGTGTGTGTGTGTGTGTGTGTGTGTGTGCGTGCGTGCGTGCGTGCGTGCGTGCATGCATGCGTGCGTGTGCATGTGCGTGTATGTGTGCGTGCGTGCGTGCCATAGCCCAGTGAAGCAAACACAAAGTGTATTGTGGGTGGAGGCAAAGTAATACATTTATTCCTTTTCCCTCTACTAGTCTTCCACTTTCCTCAGTCAAAACCTCAAGCCTCCAAGCCTTCCTCTTCCTTCTCTCTTCTCATGTCCATCCATCTTGTGTCTTTCTTCCCCATAGTGTTCACCCTCACGTGGCCCTCCTTTCCTTTACCTAAGCCCCCACCCCCCGGGCGCAGGTTGTACCTGCTCACTAAGTGCTAAAAAGAGTTCAACCAGGCTGCACTGACGTGACGCCTGATTCAACTTGCATCAGTCGTCATTTGGTATCGTACGAGATGACGATCATGTCCGCGTTGATATCAACGGATGATGGCCTGTCGCAGATACAGTGTATCGGCGTATGTGTTTGTTTTATGTGTTATTTTGTAATCTCTAATATCGTGTCGGCGCCATAAATCCAGCATTCGCCGGGCCACTTCTTGCATCCCGCATTGGTTCAGCCGAGATAGCGACGCAGGATAATGGCTAATCCAGGTTTCTTCATCCCTCACAAGCGGGCCAGCACTTTGGAGAGCATGCGTGCTCTGTATGGCAATGGCCCTCTTACTAAGTAAACGGCCGCGGTGGCACAGACAACAAGGGTTGTGGGTTTAACTCCCTGCTGCTTTCCGACGGCCTCCTCTCCTTTTGACCACCTAATCCCTTGACCTGCCTCCTCCTCCAGCCCCCCCCCTCTTTCTCATTCTTTCCATTTATAAGTGTCCACTGGAGGGGGAGGTTGATGAGGTCATCGCTCAGAAAACTGTTCTCAGGACACACACACACACGCGTGCGCGCGCGCACACACACACACACACACACAAAACCTCATTCACACATAATCTGGAAAAACATAAAGTGGTCGTTTTCAGGGCGCCAACTCACACCCCGCCCTTTCGTCCCTCGTAAACACACACACACGCACACAAACACGCACGGACACACACGGACACGCACACACACACTTTTTCGAGCAAGCTCGAAAAACAAGCATGAGGTAAGGCGTGCAAGAGCACAACACATATCCATAGCAACAGGCAAAGGCACGTACACACATCCACATGCCCAAATCTAAAGTGGTTTTCGAGTCATGCTCCACCGCGAGTGGCAGACTTTGCATGGTGGAGAAAATCACTTGGATGATGTACAGCTGTCAGCCTGGGCCCGACAAGGCAACAGTGCAATTGCCAATGGCAGCAACCACTTGCGTGTCTGTGTGCGCGCACGTTGCGAGTTGCCAGCGATAGAGTTAAGTGAAACAAAAGGTGTGACCCAGATTGCAGAGTCAGAGATGGAGAATAAAAGAGAACATTACATAGAGAGAGAGAGAGAGAGAGAGAGAGAGAGAGAGAGAGAGAGAAAGAGAAAACGAGAAAACGAGAAAGTAAGAAAGGACAAAGACAGGCGTGGAGGTAAGGCGATCATGTCCAAAGACTTGTCACATCAGTGGCGTGGACAGAATGATGCAGGGGAAGCCCAACGCCAAGTGACAACTTTAAGACCGCAGCTAATGAAATGCTCATAAACCACACAGCCCAGCTCCCCGGTGCCAGCTCTGGATTTCTCACCCCTCCTCTCTCCCTCATTTTCACTCACACACCCTCTCTTTCCACCCCCCCCCCCAGCACCCCCCTCCCTCGCGCTCACTCTTTTTCTAGTGTCGCAGTCACTTTCTCCCTCTCTCCTACCTTCACTAATTGACTCCCTCTGCACTTCTTACCATATTGCTATTTATTGAAGTGATATCCACAGTGGGAGGGAGAGCAGTCAAGAAGTCAGAGAAGCAGAGACAGCAAGAGAGTCTTTGGCAACTTGAGGAATATTATTGAAAACACCAAAAAACTGTTTTCTTTTTGCAAAAGAAAAACAGTAACACATTCGGTTGAGCGGCTTGATTGACAGTCGTATACGAAGGCAACAACATTATTAAGACATCAGCTACACAAGCGAGACACCCACACACACATACATAACACACACATACACACACACACACACACACAAATAACCCCCCAGCCCCCCCAGAAATGTATGGTTTATAGAGTTTCAAACTAGTGGAGGACACGACACTGTCAAACATCATCCACCGGGCCTCCAGGCCTAGGCTGCCCTGTGTGTGTGTAATGCACGACTTGTGACTTTGTTCTCTTTGTTAAAAGCCATTTTGTTATGGAAAGACCCAGTCTGGGGTATTCAGGTCTTAACCATGATTCCTGCGCGCCTTCATAAAAGGCTTTCCCAGAGCCCTGGAGCAAGGTACTTTCCAGAAAATGGATAAGAAGCCATTTTGTGTGAAAGCAGAATGTGTGTGTCTGTGTGTGTACACAGGATCTGCCTTCTGGGTGTGGTGACACTTAAAATAAGCCCCCAGACCGACCCACCCACCCACCTAAGAAACCCAGTCGGTAAGTGCTGACCGTATTCCTCAGTCCGTCCTGTGTCGCAGTTCACCACGACCACGACCACACACACACACACACACACACACACACAAACACACACACACACACACACACACACACACACACAAACATGGGCGGGAAACACAGATATGGACAGAGGGAGATGGAGAGAAAGAAGAGGATTGGGTAGATCCCTTGGCCACCCTGTGGTTTGTGGCCTAAGGCTGCCAGCCTTTCAGACATTCCAACATGGCATTCTTTCCCTCTTTGCTTTTGCTATGGACTCAGAAAAGACCTAGGCTGGACTTTCTTCCCCCCCGCCCCCCCCTTATATGAATCCTATCATCATCATCAAAGTATGCCAAGTATTAAGATCACAGAAAAATGTCCAGAGGAATCCGACGTGATTTCTATGCTTGTTATTTTTGACTGGGTAAGAGTGGAAACAGTGGGTACAATGTTGTAGTCACCAGTGTTTCACCATGCTTTGTTGTTTATCAAAGGACACCGTCCGAGATAGATTCATGCTGGTTTGCTGTAACTTAAGGAAAAACCTTGGGCTTGGCGTCACCTCAGACAATCTGTGTGGTATGGCAATTTACACACACACACACACACACACACACACACACACACACACACACACACACACACACACACACACACACACACACACACACACACACACACACACCACTACCTGACAATTCCGCCCCGATGCAGTCAGTTTAACAACAAACAGAACCCATATCAAACCTGAGCCAGGTTCACCATGTTTTATTCATAGCCAAAGATGAGCAGTCCACCAGCACATTTTGTACTTCATTTTTCACCCCTTTTATAATTGGCTGTCTCGCTTGTCAATCATCAGGGGCAGGGAATCCACTCTGCCATGACTCTCTGAGGTAGGGAACTTGTTGATGTGGTGGGTGTTCGCCGACAAGGTGTAGCCTACTTTCGGCATAATGTATGTGCAACTGCCTGAATTGATATTGGTCTTGTCGTT
>NC_140275.1:11108063-11135563 GCF_964030765.1 Micromesistius poutassou | reverse complement strand
TCTGTCTGCAATGCAAAGTTTGCACAGGAGTCAACCGGTTCACTTGTTTCATTGCATTCATTTCACGTCGACACAAATCGTTCATTACAACTCATTTGGAATATAAGGGAACATACTTCTAATACAGGCAAGCCGACCATTCTTATAACAAGCACACACACACACACACACACACACACACATCCAGACAGCCACAGAAACACACACACAGCACAGACTCACTCTGTGTTTTGGATTGTATGCCCATGCAGAGAGCCATGAGCGATTCTTGAAAAGTGGGATATGTTTTAATGAAAGGCCAACAGATGCAGGGCAAGCAGCTCAGCCAGTCTCAGAGAGACCAATTCAAAACCAGTGAACAAGGGCGGTGGGATTCACTAAGATGTCTGGTGCTCAGAGGACTCTCTGTTCACTACCAAGCAGAAAGCATAACTACCATTAGGTGCCCTCCTTCAGTGTCGCTCCAAAACAGATTGATGATGGAAATAAATGAACAAAGTGAGAATAGCATGAATTATTCAGGGATGGCTTGTAGGGCTTCGGGCATGGCAGTCTAGCACTGCATAACCTTGTATGGCATGGTAAAAAACTTGAGGGCCTGGCACATGGTACCGTTCTAATAGGAGCCCTGATGACAACTACACGATGAACTCATGAATAAAAACTAATTCTCGCCTTGTCGCCATATGGTGCAGCCTTGGCATCTAGGATGAACCCAGAGGCCGTCTGGGATTTCAGGGAGGAAAGAGCTAAAGATTTACCACTCTAAGAGATGGGTTGAAATTAACTTGAATGTTGTTAATTTGCGGCATTACCCACAGGTGGTTGGTGAAAGGGTTATGGCCTGGAAATCAACGTCATTATTCCAACTATGATTATTTCAAACACGAGTTGGCATCAACAAAGTGAGGATTTGCGGCAATGAATGAGCGTGAACGGGGGCTGATGTGACGTCCTCGTTGAGAATGTTCTTTATTTCAACAGAATGGTGTGGACGTTAATGCACAGGTTTTCACCTTGCTCGACAAACACACAAATATCGTTTATTTTCAGCCCAGCTCCGTTTTTACAGCCATGAAAGAAAGTCGGCGTGAGCGTGATAGAGGTCCACGGCCTCTGAGTCTGAATAGATGGGTATTCGGGGATTCAGAATACAACGTGGCTAAAGTGATGCCTGTGAGGTGGACACAAGCCTCGGAAGGTCATCGCTGATGCCGTGCAGCGGGATGATTCTATGCACTTCACTTCAACACCTAAGGCTAAGGAGTGTACCGATTCAGGTACACAAGGAACCAAGGGCGTCAGCAGCATTTTGATTGGGGGGGGACGATATATTTTGGCAGGGGATCTGGGGGTCCTCCCCCAGAAATTTTTGAAAGAAGTAGATGGCGCATTTTACCATGTTTTTAGATTTAAAAAGATCTCCCTCTTTCATTGTTATCCTTGGAGCCGGCATGGGCTGCAATTACTGACTACTATTATTTGTTTGGGTGTGATACACAGAGGACTGACACTGACAACTCTATTTAATGAGAGCAAAATAGTTGGATTTAAAAAATTTGAGAGTGAATTAGAAAATAATGAGGTAACTTTGAGGCAACAAATAGCCCTACATTAATGTCATGCATCCCGCAAAAATGCCACTGTCGTTGAACCGACTCTCAACATAGGCTTCAGTGAGGGTTTTGTCGTACCTGGGCAGTGCATGCACAATTTTTTTGTAGCAGTAGTGCTGTAAGTTGGTAACCTAGCAACGCTAGGGGGGTCCAGAAGCATGCCCCCCCCCCCCCCCCGAAAGAAAATTTTGAAAAATAACCCTTTAAATGGTTACTTCTGGTGAGATTTTTTGGGGAAAAATGTACAGATTGAGCTTCCAAATATGACATAACAACCAACAGAGTCAAGGTATCTGCTGAGACCAGATCATTGTGCAAATGTGCCTTGAACTTGGCAGAAACTAAGTTCATCTTTTATGTTGATTTTCAGCTATTTCTTTGATATTTATCATAAGCCTTAGAAAAAAAAGATTATTATTTTTTGGGCAAATTTTTTTTTGGGCAATTTTTTTTTTGCAGTGGCGCTGACAATCCGCCGCTGCTGAATGCATATAGAGGAAACGTGTACTGGATTTCTAATGATATAGGTATTCCCCCTACTGATGAAGTGGAACGGATTTGATTGTGAAGCAATGAAAAGAACCCTGAACTAGTAGACCAGTCATGCACTAATATTTTTGATGGCAAATGTGGGGGGGACATGACCGACCCCCCCCATTATATGCGAGGAACACCCACGGAATGCACAAACAGACACAATAACAAAAAACGCTGTGGTTAACATGAATCTAGTTCCACATTAACACGTTCACAGGGGGGTTACGGGGAGTTAGACTCGGAGGGGCTGAGCACTAACGCAGGCCTGGGAAACCATTCCACGAGTAATTGCGATAAAAGGGTAAACCAATAACCTTGATTTGACACAAAGAGTACCGTGTACGTACAAACATGCTCAGACATGCACAGAGAAACTTGTCGGGAAGCAGAAGACGGCAATCAATCGTCGTCAAGTCGCCGGCCAATGGGAGAGCTGAACAATGGCGCTCCGTTATTGCCGTCTTGTCTACCCAGCAGCACCAGAACAACAGGAAGACACCAATCAATAGTTTGTCACATGGCGCTATCTGACATTGTGTGTGTGAGTGTGAGTGTGTGTGTGAGTGTGTGTGTGTGTGTGTGTGTGTGCCTGAGTTCCTTAACGGAACAACCAGCTGGGGGACAAAAAGGCTCCTTGAGGATTAAATGGCCACTTAATCGAACACTTGAGAAGTTTAATTGCGTTTGTTTGTGTGTGTGTGTGTGTGTGTGTGTGTGTGTGTGTGTGTGTGTGTGTGTGTGTGTGTGTGTGTGTGTGAGTATGTGTGTGTGTGTGTGTGTGTGTGTGCGTGCGTGTGTCACTATGTGGGTGTATATGTGTCGTTCAGATCTACATGTAGATGTGTGGAGGTGTGTGTGTGTGTGATCTTCCCGGTCTACATAGCTGACACGGTAAATTGTGAACGTGTTTGGATTGATTTTCTTCAGAAATGTTGCTTGCGGCGCCCGGTCTGCAACAACAGAACAGACTCTGCTTGTTCCCACTGATTAGGGCTTCTTGTTTGGTTAAGTATTGATTTGGCCGGAGAGTTCCTGAAATAGAACTTGAACTTTCGGCACTTTGTTGCGTGTACTTTGTGTCTTTTGTGTGTCATTGGGGCCCCGTTGATACACAGCCAGTAAGGTTAATGAAACGCTTTCCCTTCAAATGGCTGCTTCGAGAAAATGTAAGAACAAAAGTTTCAATGTGGAGTGAAGAGGTGTATTTACATCTGAATGTGAATCTGTACGGAAGAAAATTTATCTTTTTAATTATAGATTGTTTTCTCGCTCTTTAAAAATGTACAACTCTGTTGTTGTACTTCTGCAATTAATTCTGGGTCGTACAGCTAAAATCCCTGCTACATAACAAGCTCTTTACTTGAGGGCTTGCGTAACCAGATAACTAAAACTATATTAAGACACTATTTAAATCAATTTCCATCAATTTTTGACGCCAATTATTTAATGAATTAAACAAGGTCTTCTTGAGTGGGAGACTCTCAACGCATTGGCGCCCAGATGGTCAGAGCCATTCTAGGAGTCGTAGGTCTTAAGATGCTGCACTTTTATAAATAATTCATCAGGCCAAAGTCAAAAAGTGCTCTGAGTCTAAGTGCTGAAAGGGCTCAAAACCTTAAATACATGATGCCAAAGGGACTATGCCAAACGTTTCAATGTCAAACAGTTCAACCCATGTTCCGTTCAACCTCTGGGCGAAAACACCAAAAATATAAACTATTTTTTGCTATTAACGTCTATAAAAGCATCATCCTTTTTTTTTTTTACTCCTTTACTTTTTACTCCTTTTTATTATGTGACCTCCCCAAACATTTTGGATGGTCCATTCGTATGAACGGTCTGTCTGAATGAAATGTCTTCATCAAATTGTCATAAATTGGTGGAAAATCCGGAATATTTTATTCATCTTATATCACCTCCGGTACATTCTTCTCCTGATTATTTTTTTCTCATGCAAATCATATCAATGACCAAGAAACCCTTCAAGACTAAATAATAAACACACCAAAAAATGAACTGAAAAGTTTGTCAGCTACGATAACTCTTGTTTCAATTCTGAACCGAAAACAATCTAAAAAAAGTTGAAAGTTACATGTTGACCTGGAGCCAAAATGGCGGCAGTGCCCTCATTCTCTGACAGGACCTCAGCGCTGAACGGAGATAAACCAAGGCCCTCGAGGGCCCCAGAGGAAGAGAGCAACACAAATAACCACGGCAACAATACAAGGATTTGGTGGAGCTCGATGCAGCCAGGGGCATTGTCTGGCTGAAGTCAGCTACTTTCGGCTTCTTTTGAGACTGTTCCTTGGGTTTAGATGACATTTCTCAGCAAACGAGAAGTACAACAACAACAAAAGGGAAACTTCAAACGCCTCCCATACGTTGTTGCTTTTTTTCCTTTCCATTCTTGGCGACTTTTGTTCAAAGTTTTAAATCTTGGAGGGACAAAAGTAGGAAGCAAGAAAAAAATGTCTGAGAAAAGTGAATACGGAAGAGAAGGGGAGAGAGAGAATGAGGGAGAAAGAGAGAGAGAGAGAGAGAGAGAGAGAGAGAGAGAGACACACACACACACACACACACACACACACACACAGGGACAGTGCTGGTTCAGAAGGCTACCTTGCATTCTTCTCATAATAAGGCCTTTGGTTTTTTTTTTCCTCCCTCACTCGTCTTGTCAAGCCACACACAAATGTAACCCTATACGGATGATGTCATTGTGGGGAAGCACGGCAGCTATAACTTACAGATGCCTACTTGACAAGCAGTGCAGCACAGCGGACCTCAGCGAGACAAAGTCTTTCATATGGCAACGCTGCAACGTGCGCTGACGGCACAGTTGTGAGTGATTTGCATCGGTTAAACAGCCACATGTGATGGGCGACACCCGGGCATGCTAAAGAACAGTGCGTTCGGGAATGGCAACCAGCCAATCACAATGTGTACTGAACTATATCACAATACACTAGTCCCATTTTAAAGAACACCACTGAAACCCGTCACTGCGCAACATCACCCCATGACCAAAACAATACAATACTACTAAACTTTGAAACAACTGGATAATAACCGAAACTAAAGCTGCCTGCACTTCAAGGTGGCTTACAGAGGTTCACGTGATAGACTATGTAGAGGACTACAGTGTGTATATGGGTACATGGGTACCCATGTCCCTCCTTAAGGGGAATGTATGTAGGACAGCCCGGAGCCTGCCCCTCCCAACCAAACTAAGGGGCTGAAATGGCTAAGAACATGCCAGCACCAGGCTACTTAGTGCAGACACAGTCATGGTGACATGCCTCCCTTTCACTGCCAAGCACACCCACTGGTGCCATTGTGTGTGTGTGTGTGTGTGTGTGTGTGTGTGTGTGTGTGTGTGTGTGTGTGTGTGTGTGTGTGTGTGTGTGTGTGTGTGTGTGTACATGTATGCTTCGCGTCCCTGTTTGTATGCCTGTTTGTATTTATATGATTGTGCATGAGCATGTGTGTATGCGTGTGTGTGTGTGTGTGTGTGTGTGTGTGTGTGTGTGTGTGTGTGTGCGTGCGGTTGCGTTCCTGTGTGTGTGTGTGTGTGTGTGTGTGTGTGTTCATGTGTTTGTGTTCCCCGTCCTGGGGTGTGGAAAAAGCCCCTTGTTTGCTCCTGCTCAGCAGGGCAGAGACACTTGTCCCAGAGTAATAGAGTGTGTTGTTGTCTGCTCACAAATATTGGCGGGCAAATTGAGCCACATGTCACCGGACAACGAGCCAGTGTGGGAGCTGGAAAAAAAAAAGTGTGTGACTACCAGGCCGGCCACTTGGCCAGCTGTGCCTGGGGCGGCCGGCTCAGGGTGGAGTGGCGAGAGGGGTGGGGGCGGGGACACTGAGGCTTACCGGGTCTCCACTGGAAGAACGGAAACTCTCCGTGGAGTCGGTCGGGTGTATTGGTGCAGCCCCTTAATCATAGTTAGAGTCACAACGGGTCACCCGGGCTCCACGTTTAATGACACCCAAGCCCTCTAAAAGGGCAAGGAAAAACTCCCCAAGTCCAAGGGGAATCCTCAGAAGGAACCCAGATGAGGAGGTTCATCCTTCCAGGTATTGTTAGGAGTGCAACAGGAGGTGCAGAAAACGGAGCACAAACAAAAGGTTCGAGATTAAGTTATTGGAAAATAATAGATTATTAATAATAAGTTAGTTAATTGGTGGTTCTTTTCTCTTGCCTGGCAATCATCCAAAAAATGAGATACCTAGCTGTGAAAATGACCACTTTCAAACCTAATGGCTCATTTAAGAAGGATTTAACGAGTGGGATCAGAATTGTTGTTATTATATGCTTCTAATTATCAGCATTGCTTCGCTTGTAATTGTTGTGAGTGTGTTTGTGTGGGTGCATGCGTATGTACACCAGTTTCTTCAAATTACCTCCAGATTTCATCAGCAATTGAATCACAGCAGGGGAGCCCCAGGGGCTGCCATGGAAACGGCGATAATGATGCGATGCGTGAACATTTTATGAACAGCATGTCAGATCTTTCATGCCGGCAACAGTGAGTCCATTTTAAAGGATGGATGATGTGGGGGAAAAAAAGAAATAAACAAGTGACAGAGAAATGTTTCGAAGTGTGGTAGCGTCAATCTGTGCTAGGCTCATTGGAGCAATAAATCTTTTCTTTTTTTTTAGTGCTAATAAAAGCTTTGAATAAAGTGTTTCATCGGACGGACAGGTTTGCCACTGTGATATTTCAACACTTAACTTTAGTGTGTTCAAATGTGATGTGATGTTCACACTTCCACTCGATCGCAAGATATGTTTACATGCTTGCCTACATTAAGACCAAGCATGTTTAACCCACTGTTCTAGTGAACTTAATGAAGTACATAGTGAACTGACGTCCTACAAGTTACATTACTTACATCCAACCTAAAAAAGAACCTGGCTAACTTCTCAACCAATACACTCAATGTTTTTGTAATAGTGATTTAAGGAAGGACAAAAAATCACCAAAATAGAGAACCAAAGAATCATTTCAAAAATAAATGTCTAACGTAAGCTCTATGTAGTGTTATCATTATTTGTTGCATTCTATTATTATTAAGCTATTGTACTTTACTGTATTGTACTGTACTGTAACTGTACTTATTAAGTACAGTTTCAGAGCACCAGTGATCTGGGACTGGCTAAGGGGCATGTGCAGCACATCAAACCCACAGAAACACAACTGTGCCCACCTCCACAAAACAACATGTTTACAGAGACAAACATTATGCGTGCACACACACACACACACACACACACACACACGAACACACACACACAAAAAAATGTAGGAGGAAATCAATGAAAACAAAGCAAAGTTGGAACGTGCTTTACAACCTGAACAAAAACATGGTCAGTTGACCTGTGCTTTTCGCTACGGCAACCCCCATGATAATAATAACAACAATAACTACTACTTCTACTATTCACTCCTGTTGGGAAGGGGGGGAATATAATTTGGGATACAATAGAAATCTCTTCAGAAGCATAAAATAATAATAAATATCATCCATCACGCACTCCATCGCCCTCTAAAGTGATGTTCCCTTTGCAATGATTTGTATCATTGCGCAGTTGCCTTTTTTTTCTTCTGTTGGTGACTATATCATGCGTCATCTAATTGATTTAAAAGATGTTGTGTTTCTCGAAAATGTAGAAAATAAATGTGACTGAGGCAGGATGTCTTTTAAAGGGCTGTATATATGACAAATCGCAGATGAAATATATTGTTGGATTACAGCTATACTTTTTCTCATTTATCTGTCATCATGTCTATATAACTTGTGTAGCTTATAACTATTTTTCCACATGATTCATTAGTACCGTGGACACGCCAACGGCCAATCAAGGTACATCACAAAGAACATAGAACAGTAAAGACAACATGTCAGTTTTTCTCAAAGGCAACCTTTCATGTGGCAATTTATTTTGCACATTTCATATTTTTCCCCATATGAGTCACTCTGTGATTTCCCTATGGAAACACAGCCCCAACTCTTTATTCACAGCACATGGAACACCAAAAAGTTATCAAAAAAAGGGGAAGAACGTGTACAAAGAGACAACAGCAAAACATGACTGAAGCTTAAAGCAATACTTCAGCATAACCACAGTGAAACCAAATCCCTATTGTTATTTTGCATTGTTTCACAGGAATAGCATGGCATGAATACATTCATTCTTGTTTGTTTGAGACCCAAACAAGATGGAAGATTGCAAAACCCTGAAACAATATGGAAACGCAGATATTGTTGCAGAAATACAAACACGCTTGTCAGAGTACTTCATTTATTTTTATCCCCAAGGAAATGGTTTACATTGTTTATTAACATTGGATTTGAAGGACAGGAGGAGCAAGAGAGAGTGGGAGCGAGAGTGTAGATCAATTCAAAATGATAACATATAGAAGCTCAGAGAGCTAATAAGGGATTCCGCTGTGTTACAGTGAAATGTTCCTGTTTTTACAATGATATGGCTGTAGGCAAAATACATCCAGGCGCCTGCTGGTAATCTTTATTTATTCGCTCCTGCTGTGGTTGCTTTGATGTGAGATTGCAACAGGTTTCTGGTTTCAATCCAATCAAAAACAAATGTGGGATAAAAAATCCTCCATGTACTATTTATGGAGATTTGTACAATGGGCTGAAGTAGATGTCCATCATCCTCATCAGCTCCCAGGCTAAACTTTTCCTCCACAGAAAAGGGCACACACTAATGCTGGATGTGTTTCCGTAAATGTCGACAATATTTTGACTCCTCAAATCGAACCCAGCGGTTCTCTCGTAAAGCAAGGATTTTTTCAAATTCTCTCGTGTCTTTCTTTGTTTTTTGCGCCTGAGCAGCGGTTGCAAAACATCCACACAACATGTGAAGGTAAAAACAGACATATTTTAACGAACATAAAATGTATCCGCCTTAGTCTCTCTATCGACTTAGCTGACAATTTTGATTAATGACCAGGCTGGCAGTACATCTTTAAGTGCCTCCCTCACTCCCTCTCTCCCTACCCAGAGCTCTCCCTACGGCTACAAGACTAGTAGAGTTTGCTCTTCTCTGCCTCATCCACCTCACTTCTTTTCCTCACCTTTAGTCTTTCAACCCCACAATATGGGCCAAATATCCCAAGATGCAATAATTTACGGCAGTCGTAAGTCTCTCTCGCTCTCTTGCTCTCAATATCTCTGTCCCTCTATTTTCTCTCCCTCTCATACCTACAATACCTGGCTACCTGCAATTACTTTAACTCCTCTGGGAGGAAGAAAAACTGCTGTGCCAATGGATTATTCTTGCAAATAACAATGTGATATTTCATCTTTACATGTCCGCTATAACACACACACGCAGGCACAGGGGGAACAAACCAACGTGCCTTCTCAGCAACGGGCTGCCCGCATTCATTAACCACTTAAAAGGCTGTGTTGAAATTAATCAAAGCAAACTGCTTACGCATAATTTTTGTCGCCGGGTAAAATATGGACCCCGTGTGGAGAAAGTGGGCTAGCTCTACTACTACAGCACGTAAAAGTCCTCCTACGAACAGTGTAGTGTTGTGTGAATGCATGTGTTGCATGTGTTCACGTACGTTTTTATTACGTAAGTGCTTTTTAGTGTTTTTAGTGCATATATTAGAGTGTGTGTGTGTGTGTGTGTGTGTGTGTGTGTGCTCTTTTAGCACAAAAAATGTGCTTATTTATAAGCCAATTTCACATCCTCAATTTGAATCTACTGCATTTGGATGTCTGTGACTTTGTATGCATTCAGATTTTATTGTGCACTTTTATTTGCATCACGTCTGTGTGCAAGGGTGTGTGTTTGTATGCATGATGCACGAAAGTGCAAATAAAAGTGCCTACGTGTGTCTCTGTGCGTGTGTGTGCGCGCGTCTGTGTGTGTGCGTGCGTGTGTGAATGCGTGACCAGAGCTCCGACGTAAGCCTAGGAGGTAAAAGTTACAGTCGGTGATTATAGTAATTATGGTTTCAGGTTTTTGCATATTCCGTCAGATGGGCCACTAGATTACAGACACACTTGGCAGTGTAGGGACCGAGGGGGAGAGCGAGGCGAGGGAGAGAGAAGGAGTCACTGTTGAACCATTGGTGGAGCGGAGCGGGGGGAAGAAGAGAAGGAGAGTAAAAGGGACGGCACAGGGGGAAACGACAGAAAGAAAATCTAAACTTGGGAAGGAGAAAGAAAGAGGGAAACCCAGCGGAGGGAGAGACAGAAGGGGTTGAAAGGAGGATGGAGAATGGAAAGAAAAGCAGAGAGGAGAAAGAGAACGACTAATCCGTGAGGCGGCTTCCAAACTACTGCTCAGCATGCTCCCTCCCTCCCTCCCTCCCCCCCTCCCTCCGTCCGTCTCCCCCGTTCCTCCCTCCCTTTCCACACTACTGAGTGCTGAATGAGCCCGTTACAGTGCAGCTTTTGTCTCGTATCTAAAGCGGCCTGAATGTCAACTTCACCCCCGAAAAAACAAAAGCAACAAACACTCCACCTTGTTCGCTCTTCGTCTTCCTTCTATCTCTCCCCCCCCCCCCCCCCCCCCCGCTTTCTTTCTCCCATGCCTCTTTCCCCCTGCTGCCCTTTGCTCATGTTTACTTGTCGACCTTTGTTTTCCCGGCTGGCTGTCGCTCCCCTCTCCTTCCCCTCTTACTCCCTTCGCCCTCCGGTTCTTTCCTCGAGAGGATAATGCGCGGCACAATAAGCACATTCAGGCTAAACAAAACACCCCCCAACACTCTTCGTCTAGCAGACCCCCTGTCGCGCTGTACCGCCTTCCCTCAATAGCGGCAGTATTACATATTCATGGTGCGTGGAATAAGTCCCTCTCTCCCTCTTGCTCCCGCTTCATCCAACACTTGCACCCAATATGAACATACGCCCAACACGCATGTTGAATGCCCACGGTTCATCGAAAACACCCAGAACCCATCTGGCGGTCGTGTGTGGCCCCCGAAAGTATTTTAAGCGGAGTGGGGGAAATTGTTTTTGAATGCGACGTCAGCGTGCATTGGGTGCCTTCATTTGTTTGCGTGTGTGTGGGTGGGTGGGTGGGTGTGGGCGGGCGGGTGGATGCACGTGTGCGTGTGTGTGTGTGTGTGTGTGTTGCATGCATGTGTTTGTGTGTGTGTTGAAGGGTATGAAGTGCACTGAGTTGATAAAGAACAAGAATGTACAATAAGAAAACTTGGCTGATACGGTTAACCTAATGTATGCTAATTCAAATGAGAACATCTACATATTGTGTCTACATATTGAACGCCACAAGCATAGGATCTGCAGCAGGAGCAGATTGGGAGCTTGGCACAGATCCAAAGGGGGTGTCAAGAACATGCATGTTACCGGAAAGAGCGTGTGTGTGAGGCGGGGGGGGGGGGGGGGGGCGGGAGAAAGAGAGAGACAGAGTGATCCCGTTTCTTGACAAGCAGAATAAATATTTATATATATATGCGCGTGCGTGTTCTTCTAGTAATGGCCTGTCCTCACTGAACGCTGTGGCCTCTTGTTGTTGGCGAGGGGAATAAAAGTGGGCTGGGGCCATTTGCTGGGAGTTTTACGGGATCAAATAAAAACAATATATCGACCATGTACGGCCCTGGGCTGTTGGCGGTGGATAACTGCAGGGCTTTACAACACAGATACAAGAGGAGATTTCAATACAGAGCAGCTGGTCTGGCGGAGGCGGCGGCGGTGGAGGTGAAGGCGCCACTCTAGCCGTTCCTCTGACTTGTCATCTCCATGTCCTGCTCTCCCGCCTTCCTTCCTTCCTTCCTTCTGTCCGTCCGTCCGTCCGCCCGCCTCCTCTCTCTCAATGTGTTGGAATCAGACGGTGGGTGTGTGTGTGTGTGTGTGTGTGTGTGTGTGTGTGTGTGTGTGTGTGTGTGTGTGTGTGTGTGTGTGAGTTCAACATTTAGCTCTTCCAATAAGCTCTGCACTTGATTGTGCCATATTTTTTAATAAAATGTCAATTTCAAAGACAACCATTCTGACATTTTTCTCTGAAAAAAAACTGTTTTGCGGAAGAATCTTTTTTGGATTGGTATACCAAATTGCTATACGTGGAACCTTGTGGGCCCGTTTGGCATTCAGAAGCGCAACAATACATCCACTGTTGGGACTACACTCTAATTAAACTACATTCTAATTAAACTGCCTCAATCTAGCTAGAAACACAGTAGGGGGAGAGAGAGACTAAGAGTTTAAAAAAAAGACAGAGAGCGAGAGCAAGAAAGAAAGAAGGAAAGAACGAAAGAAAGAAAGAAAATAGAAAGACTAAAAAGAAAAAGAGGACAAATGACAAAGAGAAAATTGAGACAATGGTGAGCAGGACAGGAATCAGTGGCTTGGCACTGCTCTTTCTATTCACCAGAGCCAAGTGTTTATTGTGGGAATCCAGTTTCCACAAAACAGTACACCACAAGAATAGGACACCAGGCACCATAGCATGGCTCTTGGGTGCGCAGACCATAAACATATCAGTTAGTGGTTCCTGACATGGCTGACGTCAACTCATTCCATATAAATGAATGCCTGCTAATGAACACGATATTCATTTGGGATAATCTCTCAAAGTAAAAAACTGATCCACTATACAGCTTTGAAATACAGGGCATTTGGAAAAGTAATAAACGACAGTCAAAACACTTCTTGTACGACTGAATAAAGGGATTGACGGAATGAATGAATTTAATTATCTTCTTATCTCAGTGCTAAATCTTTTGGTTGAAAAGAAGAGAGGGGGTGTGGGGGGGAAATCGCTTTGAAAGGGGTTATTACTTCTTGCAGCAAAAAAGTGTTCATAGAGCCATTGGGAACTATTTAGGCCATTGATTCAGAACAAATGGGATTCTTTAAGGACATCGACAGGGCTCACTCACAAACACACACTCTCACACACACATACACAATCCCAATCCAAAACTGTGGAAATAGGAACCCGAAATGTGGCCTACGGTTTCGCAGACCATGAAAAATTCATAATTCCGAGTCTTTATATGACACTCCAGACGGATTTAGTGCCAACAGCGGGAGACACTTGGAGTCAGCTTCCCAACATTAATTTGATCCTTTCTTGTTTTCCCTTCTTCCTCGCTCCTGTTTTGGTCGGTTCTTCCCTGCAGCAGATAACTACGCACGTGCACAATTATCCTTCATCACAGGATTTCCCCAGTGGAGAGAGAGTGCTATTCCACCCTAGGCTATCTCCTAGACAGTAATACAGAGCCTATGGAATAAAATAGTATAGGGCATAGTTCACTTCATGTCAACTTTTCTTTTCTTAAACCCATAACATCAGTTGAAGACAGCCTTGTACCGCCTGCTATACTGCCTGACATGATGCCCGCATTTCATGCGATACTGTTCATGAATGGCTTCCACATCATGGTCACCATGAAATGTGTATGAAACGCATGAGTGCGCTGTTAACAGATGTAAAACCATTAGTGCTGTAAGAGTCATAGGCCAACTAGAGAGGAAGAGGGACTATAAACAAACCCACACATTAACCAAGAAAAACAACTTACGGGTGAGAAAAAGTTATAGTCTGTGAAATGGCTGAGAGAGAGAACGAGAGAGAGAGAGAGAGAGAGAGAGATCTGCCATTGCTAGGCTACTCCTAACAGCAGGGGGCCTTTCCATACAAAACAATCCTAGACACAGTGAAAGACGTCCTTTCACACACTCTCAAATGCGTTCACACACACACACACACACACACACACACACACACACGAACACCGCACATGCAACCACACACAGAATGAAGTATTGTCTTACAACACAGAAATGTCTCACTCTGTCTGTGTGTGTGTGTGTGTGTGTGTGTGTGTGTGTGTGTGTGTGTGTGTGTGTGTGTGTGTGTGTGTGTGTGTGTGTCCGTCCTAGTGGAGTGATCAAAGCCAGTGCAAACCACCCAGAGAGATCGCCTTCTCTTCATTCATTAATCTTGTCTCTCTCTCTCTCTCTCTCTCTCTCTCTCTCTCTCTCTCTCTCTCTCTCTCTCTCTCTCTCTCTCTCTCTCTCTCTCTCTCCCCTCCTCTTAATATCACTCACACATCACATTATTCCTGATCAATCACTCATATTTTGTGGCTTGCATTGTCCAGCCAATCGGATTGATTCATTTGGTTCCAAATCACCCCAGCTGTCCCTTGGCTGCTAAACCTTGGATGACTGCACTGCATCATGGGAAAGGAACAAAGCATATTTGTAGATGGCACGAGAGCGCTAAAAATGCCATGATGCAAATATCACACAAATATGAGCGGCCAAATGAAGTTGAAAACAATTCCAACTACACACAGTAACCTTCTAAAATGTCTATGCCCGAGCGCCTACGCACACATATATTCTAGACATTCCTATAGCTAGATCACATGTACGCATGTTCAGTACATCTTCCCACCTCCAGAATGTCAGCTTCACACATACGCCCACCCACACGCTACAGACTCCCGGATACAAGAGATGTCACCAAGCCAAACTATTTGTTTCTAATTCCCTAGTAGGATTCTTTTCACCGGCTCATCCATTTGGAATGTCTAATCTGCAATGAAAACCAAATAGCATGGCACGATTTAATTGGAAATTCAATTCAAGTAAAATCACTTGCTCCTTCTCCTCATGTGAAAGTCTCGATACAACAGACAGCAAGTACAGAGAGCGTTGTCGACATATATTTTTAAATCTTTCTGGAATAAACAGCTTTTTGGATGTAAAAACAACAACGAAGCGAGCACTGAGTTTGTAGTAGACAAGAGTCTGTCCACCCTTACAAAAGGGTTTGGCTTATGTTGTTTTTTTAGAGGGTCAACACCGTGACACTGAGATGAAAGGTGAACACATGCACTCCAACTGACAAGAGAAAATGTGACACCCACTCTCATCTGCTTGTCAGTGTGAGCATGAGCGTGAGTCTGTGTGTGTGTGTGTGTGTGTGTGTGTGTGTGTGTGTGTGTGTGTGTGTGTGTGTGTGTGTGTGTGTGTGTGTGTGTGTGTGTGTGTGTGTGTAAAATAGTGTACTTGGAACATCTTACAGTATCATTAAAGAAAAAGACTACAACCAAAATCACTGAAACATTAAAGATGGTTAAAGAAAGCCTTATTAAAGAAAATATTCCTCTTAATTAGGCTAATAACAATCCATAGATTAATCCGATAGAATAATTGAACTACAGAAGATAGCCCTTAAAGAGAAACGAAATAAGAACTGCGTGTCTCCTTCAAATACAATTATAAATTCGGAGTTATATACATAAAAGTATCAGAGCAACTTCCAGAAGAGTCAAAAGAGTAAAAAGTCGCAGGCTAATCCTTTAAATGGGAGTTGCCCTCTGCGTCTAGGGTGAATAGCGAACGCAGAGTGAGACAACTCTTATTTTGGAAACCTTGGTCTTATGCACAGAATGAATCGCTTGATTGTTAAAATAAAAAGTAACATCGTTATAGCCGCCATACAACTCTCCAGGTGTCCCTGTATGTGAATTATGTTGTTTACCGTTTAATCACGCGTTGTTGACAGCCCAATCAAAATAATGAATACCATATGAGCCACTGGCCAATACAGCCACTATGGGATGGACGCATATAATCACCAAAACAAAGTTATTACCGCACACAGTCGGTATCGATCATAGTCTATAGATGAGATGCTATGGAAGTCGAATAGGCGAGGTGATAACTGGAGAACCCAGCGGAGAGAAACATAAATCAAATACTCAGGATTTGACCTAAATGTTTTCCAGAGAGAGAAAAATAAAGGCATTCCCGCGCAATAGATGTGCATATAGCCTACGGAGAGAGATGGGGCGCAAAAAAATGACTTCACAGCCATGATCTAACAATATTTGATATTGATGGATGATCATTTACGCAACAATACTACTTATACGCACAATATCTCCAGTTTAATGATCGGGCAAACCGTACTTTCGCTCCACGCACCTTGGGGTGCCGGTGAATGGCAATTTATGTTATTAAATAGACGCTAAATGTTTGTGTGTGTATATAAGTGTATAGGTTGGGAAAAAAAAGAAATAAACAATAACATGCACGTGAGTGGTAGGCTATCGTATCAAACTGCTTGACATCATCAATAATTATTGCACGCCTCATGTTATCGCGTCGCGTCTCTCCACATCATGACGCCTTGTAAAGAGAAGCCGCCGCGGAGAACAGATCAGGCTTCACAGTTTCTCCTCACTTCTAAAGTGTCACTACCATCCCAGATGAACAGGCAAAAAAATACCTACTTGGACATGACTCGAAATGTTTGTCTAACAGCCCATCCATGGCTGTTTACAGGCGTAAACATGTGTGTTTTTTAAAATAAAATAAAGAAGGGGGGAAATGCAAACGCAAAATGCCAGCGCTTACCTTGGGCAAGTCCTAGGTGTACGACCACCAGGAGCACCATGATCCCCGGCGTGGCACACATTGTCATCAAGCGGCGGTAACCCAGGTGTCCTATTCCAGTGCTCGGCCCAGTGCTCCGTCCACTTTTCCACATACAAGCCGTGTGAGAAACTCCTCTGCTCCTCCGCTGCTTGTGTGTACGGGAGGGCTGTGTGTGTGTGTGTGTGTGTGTGTGTGTGTGTGTGTGTGTGTGTGTGTGTGTGTGTGTGTGTGTGTGTGTGTGTGTGGGGTGGGGTGGGGGGGGGGACGGGACCAGAACCCCCAATAAGTGTTTATTGTCTGCTCGAGGAAAAAAAAAAAAAAAAGTCCAAAAATTTGGTAGATAGCCTACGCTTTGGGTCCCCGGTGTCTAATCCGTTTGACAACGTGCGAGCTGGAGCTTTGAGCAAAAAGAAGAGAGGCGAAATCACCTCGTTCGCTGGGTCCCTCGCTCGGTGTCAGCGGCGGTGCTGCTGCCTGGCCACTGAACGCTCTCCCTACCTTTCTCTCCCTCCCTTTCTCTCACTGCTCTCTCCGTTTACGCAGCGCGAGAAACGCCACCGCCCTCCGGCTACCGTAGCGGTGGAAGCCACGCGCTCCCTCGCGCGCTCATTATCGCGCTACTTCTCAATCACGTCTTTCCTGCGGTTTGACGTTTTGTTCACGTTCACGCGTATTACTTGACGGTGGGGATGGACATGAATCATTAAAATAACGACAGACCAACATTTAAGCGCTTTGTAGCGTAGGGCGATTCAGCTGGTGTGACAACAATAATTGTATCAAAGACGACTCTAAACGACTATGTAATATGTATTTCCTTGAGTGTTTATCGTGAGTCAATTCTCACATTTGTCCGTGTTTCTCTTCGCTGAGGTTGGTAATGAAACCCGCGTGTGCGCACAGACGCGCGGCGCTGGAGCGTCAAGCCGGTGGGAAATAAGCTGTGGGGAAACCGCGTTTCACTCCGGCCAAACGGAGAGCGCCGAGGTCTGGCCGACTGGTGGCTGCCCCCTTATGGCTGCACTGAAGTCCGAATGAGGTGCACATCGGACCGTCAACCGTTTACCTAACCATAATCCATATACAACTTTAACCTTTTTTTAATAGAGGATTGGTCATTCTGTCGAGGAGGGTTCGAAAAAACGGACATCAGCAGCAATGCTAGTGAACTCACCCGCAGTGATGTAAACTTAGTTAGTGAAAAAGTAAATAAAATATGGGGGGAAAAAAATGTATATACGTATATACCATCACAAGAACAACACAAAGAAGATCTTTAAGTTTCATGCAGGCTGTCCAAAAGGAATGATTCCTTTATTGAATGGTTCTGTGTGTGTTCTGCTTATGGACCTACTACACTCTTGTTTAGGAGCCCAGCCAGCTCAAGAATTCTATTGACTATCATCACCCTTTTATTTGACTATAAACTCATATAATCTACAGGTCACTCGCAATTTCATATTGCCCGAGATTATAGGAGCAGCACTGATGCCCTACATTATATGTGTGTGTGTGTGTGTGTGTGTGTGTGTGTGTGTGTGTGTGTGTGTGTGTGTGTGCATGTGTGTGTGTGTGTGTGTGTGCATGCGTGCGCCAGTATGAGTGTGTGTGTGTGTGTGTGTAAAATGTGTCTATGTGCGCGTACATATATGCGTCTATGCGCACTCTTCCCTTCCTTTAGGATTTCGTGCCTCATGCATGTGTATGCAGAAACGCGTGCAGCAGTGCGCCTGCACTACACCTGACAAACAAACACAACTCCGGCTCACTGTAATTCCCGGCAGGCCCTCAGCCCGGCCGTTTGAGTGGGGCAGCCTGGATCATGCATTGTAAATGGCACAGTAAAATATGTGCACGCTGCTATTTGTCACAACAGCCTGCCACACAGCTCAATGACTTCCAGTAGAAGTAGCAGGCGCTACCCACCGGGACCTGTAAAAAGCCTTTATATCCAGCCACTTTATTGGGAATGGGAAAGCAATAAGTTACACTGGCGATATACGGCATGCGGATATGGATCAACACTTATACTCACAACCGTCAGTGGCAATGCCGTTTTCACTGTAGCAAGTATATTTAGCATATTATACACTATATATATATATATATATATATATATATATATATATATATATATATATATATATATAATATACACTACATACATACATACATACATACATACATACATAAATACATACATAAATACCTTCATAAATACATACATACACACATAAGCCCAGGGCTGAGTGAGATGAGTTTGGGGCGTTTATAGAGAAGATTTAATGACATTAAGGAGGAGACAGGCCCCGCAGGGTATACTCCATGTAAAGTGGTGTGAAATCCTGATTTCAAGACGCTCCATTCGAAGGCTGTGGCACACTGCAGTACTGGGCTTATTTATTGGGAGTGAGTTTTTGTGTTTGTAATTGGTATGAACACCAGAAATAGCTCAATTTCCTGGATTTGTGCCGACTACTTACGTAGTGTGCTCTTCATGATTGCCGTTATCCAACAGTTAAATATAGAAAACAGTTGTGTTAGACAAGTGTACTGCATGGATTAGGATTTAAAAGATGCCTTTAACTTTTATTGCCATCATTTCAACATTGCAAATTATCAGATACAGAAGAATCAATCGTTTAGCTAAAACGTGAGCACATATAAATTCACTCTTCTGTATATTCCGTCCTGATTTATGGCAACGTCTAATATTGACACTCTTCATGCAATGTTGTACCACAGGGTCACACAACAACATGGCCTTTGAATGTTGAACATGAATACATAACCTTCTGCCTGTTGGAGTTCTGCTTCTTAGTGTTCCGATGGCAGATTCCACTGCAGGAAGTCCCACACAACATACATTCTCCAGTCAAGCTCAAGTAGCAGCTGTGTGATACATACAGCATATGAATGATAAATGTCAGTGTGAGTGTGTGTGTGTGCGCACACACACACACACACACACACACACACACACACACACACACACACACACACACACACACACACACACACACACACACGGCAGTTGAACGCTACGCTGTACTTAGCAGCATATAAGCATTTAGCCAGGATCACGAGTAATCGCTAAAAGTTTGGCGAGGAAGAGCGCCATCCAATCACATCGCAGGTTAAGAGGAACAGAGAGGCTCCGAACGGTCAGCTTCTAGAAACACAACACTGCAAGCCTGCGCCCTCTCTCGCCCTCGCTCCCCGCCACGCCCTCCTCCCACCAACACAAACATCGTAGCAGTGTTTTGGAGTGTGCAACAATGGACAGCATGCTCCACCCTCCCTCCCCCCCCCCACCCATGGGGTGACTTGGTTTAATCTCTTTAAGCAGTTACATAATGGGTCCTGGTCCACGTTTTAATCAGCAGATAGATGTCTGTGCCCGGGGACAAATAATCACATCTATGACGCCTAATCTAATACAACATTCAGGTGGATCAGACGAGAGCGGGAAGTAGTGGGGAGGGAGAGAGGGGGGGGAGAGAGGGGAGAGAGAGGGGGGAGGGGTTGCAGGTAATTCTTCCAGACACGGAACAGTGCTTTGTATGACGAAGCACCCATGGGTGTCTGTGTGTGTGTGTGTGTGTTTTGTTTTTGTTGTTGAGAATGTTGTGTGCGCGTGTCTCTATCCTTGTCTAGACTATTGTTTGTGTGTGTGTGTGTGTGTGTGTGTGTGTGTGTGTGTGTGTGTCTATTTGTGTGTATCTTTGTCGAGGCTATTTTGTTTGTTAGTTTGTAAGAGTGCGTGTGCGTGTGTGTGTGTGTGTCTTTATGTTTCCAACCTACCTGTTTATTGAAAAACACAGCCTTCGGGACAGCAATCCTTTCAAATCACTTTTGATTTTGGTCGTTTGTCGGATTGTTTGGCAAACGGTGCAGGCAATCTCATTCTGTAGATTGATCAACGCGACCCTCCGTGTGCCCTCTGCATCACGCTCGCAACAAAGCAGAAACAACATGTTCTGTTGAGCCCCTTTGAACGACATGCAGACAGACAGAGGCACAGACGGAACTAGAAAAGATGTATTGTGAGAATCCCACACACACACACACACACACACACACACACACACACACACACACACACACACACACACACACACACACACACACACACTTACTTACTGACAGAAGAACCATCCCACAAATGTACTCTAACCGTAGCTCACACAAACACAAAAACACGCACACAGCCTCACAAAGTTCTCAAGACAATAAATGAATTTGGGGAAGACTGAAATAGATCTGAGAATGCGAAGCGGGATGTGCCCTTTTGAGCAGTAAAGGGAGTGTTACTAGATTCAGCATAAATGTTATTTTCGTTCATAGTTTTATTTGTTTACATAACAATCTATGCTACTGTCCGAAGAGTTTTTTGCATGAGGAATGGGAAATCAATGAAATGTTCATTTCCTAATTGGAAGACAAATTGTGATGCAGCTTATCAGGTTATTAAATATCACTGCATCATATTCTGCAATTTTAATTAAACCTCAAGTTCAATGGAATGCAACACGCTCAAGGACGCTGGTTTGTCAGGTGAGACCGTTGAATAAACAAGTCTTAACATACTTTTAATTTACTCTGGCACCAAACATGAAAAAGAAGTAAGGAGTTGTACGCATGAATGCTTCCAAATTTAATTAACGAAAAATAACAGGCTATATTAAAGTAAATAATAGAGCAGGAGGTGTAGAGACCCAAATAGGACCCACAAGAGATGTGTGAGAGATAAGAAACAAATAGATAGTAGAGATAAACGGAGACCGACAGTAGAGACAGACAGACACAGGCCGTAGAGACAGACAGGCCGTAGAGATAAACCGAGATGGACGGATATGCAGAGACAGAGATAGCTCAAGATAGATAAAGAATGATGGAGACAGGCCGAGAGAGACTGTCAAGTCAAGACAGAGCCATGGGAAGCGATGGGGCTGAACCGGTAGAGAGTGATATATACTGCTGGTAAAGAAAGACATGCAGAGAGTGAGGGCAAGAAAAGACCATGTCCATCTCAACCTTCGTCTTGAGAATGACAGCGAGGGCAGCGGAAGCTTAGGAGGCAGGGCGGATTGACTTGTAACCGAAAGGTTGCAAGTTCAATTCCGGGCTCCTCCTACCTGAATGTCAAGGTGTCCCTGGGCAAGACACCTAACCCTAACTGTTCCAGACAAGCTGGCTGTCGCCTTGCATGGTTGACACCACCATCAGTGTGTGAATGTGTGTATGAACGATGGTAAGTGGCTATGGACAAAAGCTTCTGCTAAATATTAATAAATGTGTAGCATGTACTTAATTGTGTTGGATATGCATGTTGTGTAGCATGTACTTAGTTGTGTAGCATCTGCAGTAGCTAGCTATCACTGCTGTATACGGGGAATGGGGTCAGCCTGGCGATTAGTAGTACTTGCACTTGGTTCTATGAACGTCTTTACTGTACCGACGGCGATATATTGTTTCTTATGACAAATGTACTTATTGTTAAGTCGCTTTGGATAAAAGCATCTGCTAAATGCCCTAAATGTAAATGTAAATGTAAATGTGAGACCAACAGAGAAAGACAGAACGACCGGCAAGCCGGCAGGCATTTTAAAAGCAGTGCCTTCTCCCTATCGGTCCTGTTCTTCAGGCCTGTGGTAGCACAGATCCAGTCACTCTTGGCTGTGATGTCAGCCTCCTCTGCTTTCGCTCACTCACTGGTTGGCATGCTTTGAATGGCATGTGGGTCATAATGGCATGCTTTACAAGTATGGGCTGAAGTATGTGTTTTCCTTTGCTTTTATTTGTGTGTGTGTGTGTGTGTGTGTGTGTGTGTGTGTGTGTGTGTGTGTGTGTGTGTGTGTGTGTGTGTGCGTGTGTGTGTGTGTGTGTGTGTTTATTTATGTGCATGTTTTTGTGTCAGGTTGCGACCCTGTGGTGGACTGGCGGCAGCGTCATGTCCACTGTCTCCCCGTTGAGCATTAATTCCCTGTGTGTGTGTGTGTGTGTGTGTGTGTGTGTGTGTGTGTGTGTGTGTGTGTGTGTGTGTGTGTGTATGTGTGTGTATGCATGAGAGTGGGAGAGAGAGAGAGAGACACACACACGCACGCACACACACACACACACACACACACACACACACACACACACACACACAGTGTATGTAAAGTATCCACATGGGCGTCCAGCCATGTTGACGAATGTGAGTTTTGTCAGCTGTTGTGGTGATGTCTCTATATAGATAGAAATGCCTCAGCAGGAATCCAGACTGGAGTCTTAGGTTTTATCTCCACTCATAAAACCCCTCTTTCAAAGTAACATAAACCACGGTGGCACCTTATATAGAGAGCAGCACAAGCACAGATAATGGTCCTTAAATTGTTTATTTACAGCCTTACACGTAAGTTCCAGCAACAACCAAAAAAAATAAATAACACAAAGAAAAAAAGAACAACTCAATATCATCCATAGAACCTTGGACAAGTTGGTTGTGAACTACAGCAAAGCAAGAAAATAGATCTATTACGTGTATACCTGCATTACTTATTCATACGCCACTGCCTTCCCCTGCTCTGGGAATGCTGGCGCCCCACAGACATTGTCAGGAAGCCGACTACAACTGAACTCAGACTTGAGCTTTATGATGCAGATGACTGTCTCTGTTAGGCGGTTCAATTATTTTATTATTATTGTTTACCAACACACCAACCAAGAGGAAGGGGAATAACATTCCCTTCATGTATCCAGAACATGCACAGTTTGAAATGACTAGACTATTTCCTTTTTTTTTTTAATTATCAAAAAAGATTGCGATAAGCTATCTCTTGGTTTCTGTTTGCATTAAAACATCACTCTTCTCATCTCAAAGTGGACAGAGCTTTGAACACTGGGGATGGGACCTCGCGTACTCCGGTTTCACATGAGCAGAAAACAGATCTTTCTATAGAAATGTGAAGCCATCCAACATCTACTAAGATGTACCCTCCTGCCATATTTCCCAGGAGATGTGCTTTTCTACCTATCTAAATGACACTTCCATTTCTGGTGTATTTGCTTGTGTGTGTGTGTGTGTGTGTGTGTGTGTGTGTGTGTGTGTGTGTGTGTGTGTGTGTGTCTTTGCTGGACACACTTTCTGCTCACTTGACAAGGCAGGGATTGTTTGTGAGAATGTGTGTGTGTGTGTGGTGTGTGTGTGTGTGTGTGTGTGTCCTGTTCCACATGCAGTTGGTTTCACACATGAGAAATAACTATTTCAAATCTTTCTCAACCTTTTATACACACGGATATATTTAATACATAATATGTCATTCCAACTGAGTGATAGAGACTGGTTTCCATTGATCCAATTGAATTGGTTTCGAGGCTGGTTATGGTAATAACCCACTCTTCGCCGCCAAATAAAACAGTGTTGGGGGAAAAAAAAGACGTAATTTAAATAACAAGTCACTGGAGTGATGCCGGCTGCTCCATCCAAGAGTTAATCTTTAGGAGTCAGAGGCAGAAAAAAGGGTCACTTAATCCCTACGTCTTCATAGGTGTTAAACGTCCTCACAATCAGCCCAAGTGCTTTTTGATTAGCTCATAACTAATTCATGCGCAGGCCCAGAACCTCAAATTCACACTTAATTACCACTGTGTGATTCCTGCAGTGACCGATATTGATGTCATTAAATCGTTATGAGGCTGCTGATGGTGGTCTTCTCCCACATCTACCGGAGGAACGATGCTTTTAGGATTTAAATTAATAAGGCGTTTTACAGTAAGCTGACAATAAGGGGTTGGCTGAGAGACAATGAAAAACTGTGTGCGAAAGTGGTGTGCATGTATGTGTGATGTGTTTGTGTGTGTGTGTGTGTGTGTGTGTGTGTGTACATTTTGTGTGTGTACAGTGTGCGTATGTGGGTGTGTGTGTACACTATGTGCGTATGAGTGTATGTGTACAATATTTGTGTGTACATCATGCATGTGCATTATGTGTCTACAACGTGTGTGTGTGTGTGTGTGTGTGTGTGTGCGCTACTTGTGCTACCCCCGCACTGCTCAGGCCATCACAGTTAGTGATTAGTCTAAATAACAGAAGCTCATATATAACGTTGGTCTGTGATCAATGAAGGCCACTTCCTAATGCCTCAGTGGAATACATTAGCCCAGCATGACAGGCTGTTGGTGTTGCATCTGCTCTGTGCTGAATAGTGATGAGTCATTTATCTGCCCCTACAGGAAGCAACCGGTAGGGCCAGGGGTTTTCTAATGACTTGGGATCAGTTGTCACCTCCAATGACAACAGCACCGAAGAAGAAGAGAGGCCATTTTATCCGGCTCACTCTTGGGAGTCAGCGGAACTGCATCGAATGTGTATCTGTTTTCTTATCCGATTGTAGAAGCAGAGGTACAGATTTGTTTGAAAAGAGAACAATTTCCAAATGTATCACATTTAATTTTTTCAGTTTGGATTACGAGTGACTTATTTTTGATGGTCTACTCTGAAGGGCTACTCTGTAGAAAAATTATATTGATCCATCTTGTGCGGCATTTTACTAACTTCTTATTTAACTCAGCAGATTCCACAAGTTCTTCATAGGTACTCGTAGGAACAGGAAGGTTACTTGTGCCATTTCAGATACTTGGGTAAAGCTTTGTGAATGTGATTGAAGGAATATAGCCAAAAGCCTCTTTCCTAGGTGCATATGACTTTCTTGATTCAGTGAAGCGTCTGTACTTCATTGTAAAAAAAATAACAATCTGTTTAAAAAGCCAAGACGTTATGATATCTATCCAGAGTTTGACCAAAAGATTGATCGGCTTATTTTTGCGAGCTTTGTTAGCGTCACGCCGAGATTTACGATGCATCATTTCAAATCCCGTTAAACAAAATGAACGACGGCTGTGCAAAAAGTGCAGAGCAGGTTTAAAAGTAAGCGGAGGGTTTGAAGCGGAACGACTTGACTTCAAACGTGCTCACAGGTCAGCCTGGGACCTGTTCAAAAGTGTTAACATTAAGAAAAAGAAGAGAGAGGGGGGGGGGGGGAGATGAAAATAAGAAATAATCACCTGGGCCTGAAAAGCTGTCTCTGTGGAGATAAGACCTGCCTGTAGCACGGCGGCCTGCTGGCCAGACCCCCCGACCACACCCCCCCCCAGCCATCTCCTTCCATCACCACATTTATCCCTCAGAGGATGAAAGAGAGCCATCAGTTAGCTGCTACTTACTGGGCTACTGCAACTCATGCCTGTAGTCGCAGCCTTTTACCGCCGCTTGTGTGTGCGTGCGTGCGTGTGTGTAAAGATAAGGAAAGGCAGACAGAGTAGTAGAAATGTACACTTAAAAAGAGTGGGTGCGCAACTGCACATCTGTCGATTCTCATTGTGTGTGCGCACGTGCGCGTGTGCGTGCATGTGTGTGTGTATGTATGTGTTTTAGACATTTATATGGCTGTGTGTGTCCCTGTGTCCATGCTTCAAAAGAAGTGTGGGGTCATAGTTCATGTCAGCCCTACTCTGCTGTCACTTCCTGAGCTCTTTATACAATCCCCCACGGCTCCTTCAGCTGCCTCTGGGGCAATCAGTCACCCACCCCAGCCTGAAAACACACACACACACACACACACACACACACACACACACACACACACACACACACACACACACACACACACACACACACACACACACACACACACACACACACACACACACACACACACACACACACACACACGTCTGGCAACTAATGGTTTTTATTTAATTTGAATCACAAAATATGTTTCTAGCCAGACACATACAAAAAATGTAAACATCGGTGTTGCCACCACCAACACTTACTGCAGCCAAACTTTACATAAAAGTGTTTTTATAAAAAGTGAACAGAATATATTTTCAACAAGTTATTTGGGAACTTTGTATCGATTTCCAGTATGGAACTTTTTACAGTTGATATCTTTAGCTTGCTAAAGCATATCCCTAACAGCCATACAACCACTGAAAATAAAAAAATAAATGGTTGTAACAACAAATAATTAACTGTCATGCGTAACATCTTCGCTTTGCAGTGGACATAAGCCAAGTTTCTCAATATTAATTACACTTGCTGATGATAATAGTCTTTTCATTAGTGATCTTTGTGGGCTTTCTCTTTTTTATATTGGAGACTTAGACTTACTTAGACCTTGAAAACTTTCATGTCCTGCGAGAGGCAATTTGTTGTCCTCCCAATAATAGAAGTGCGTGTAAATGTGTAAATGTTCTACTTACCCTATTTTTGGAGATGGGCTGTCAGACACTGAATAAGTCAAGCGTTTTTGCCAAAATCTTAATCTAATGTGGAAAAAAAATAATTTTGAATCAATTTGCAAGTTAACTTGATGATGATGACATGTTAGGAATATACTTAGGAATGCATAATATGCAGATGTTTGATGGGGAGAAAGAGCGTTCAGTGTTGCATGCAACAGATGCTTTCTAAATGTGTGAGCAAATATGTGATGTTCCCAAATGTTCTTTTGGACTCTAGCCAGAACAACTTAGATGAATTACTTTTCGGTAAAAAAAAAAAGAAGGGTCAATTACAATAGTGGCCATTAGCATCACCTCAGACTCAAACTTTGGCTAGGCTCTTGAGCCTGGAAATGATTAAGATGTTGAAAGCATCTGTAGTACTGATAGCAGAAATACTGCCGGGATGTCCGTGAAGCTGTTCGGGCTCAGCATGAATCCCCCATGCTCTCTAATTCATTTACACAGGCCAACACAGGACCTTGCATATTATCCAAACCTAATGACCTGTGTGAATGTGCCTGTTTGCAAGCCTAGCTGTACCGTACTGTGATGAGTGTCTGTGTGTGTGTGTGTGTGTGTGTGTGTGTGTGTGTGTGTGTGTGTGTGTGGTTGTGTATGTGTGTGTCTGGTGGATAGGTGTGTCTTTGTGTGTGTGTGTGTGTGTGT
>NC_140275.1:11005563-11105563 GCF_964030765.1 Micromesistius poutassou | reverse complement strand
GTCACCTGAAATGTTATTTCTTTTCTGTAAAGCACTTTGATCATCTGTCCGATGTTGTAAGGTGCTATATAAATAAACTTTATTATTATTATTATTATTATTATTATTATTATTATATAAAGTGAGACGAATTGACTTTTTGGTAATTCATGGCAAAAATTATCGAAAGGGCTCTTATGAGTACAGTTATCATTCCTCAACATGAATGCCTTCATGTTTGACGGGAGGTACAGTTGGGTGTTGATCACACAGAATTACAGATTAACTAAAAAAAAACAAAAAACGATAAATCGGATAAACGAATCCCCATCAGGCTCGCCTGTCGAGTCCAGAGTTATAGATAACACCGCCCTTGGCATATTTAGAAAACTAAACATAAAGTAGTGGACTCAACACTTTTTTCGTTATGCTCCTTTCTCCCTTTTCCGTGCGTCAGGGCTGTTATCGCTGGATATTTCTACTCACACACCTGGACTTTCCCAT
The DNA here is from genome assembly GCF_964030765.1 of Micromesistius poutassou. NCBI lineage: Eukaryota > Metazoa > Chordata > Actinopteri > Gadiformes > Gadidae > Micromesistius > Micromesistius poutassou. The sequence continues at coordinate 11,105,080 of NC_140275.1, read as the reverse complement.
CGTTGCAGTGGTGTTTCTGCCTGTGAGCCACGACCACTGCTGAAAGGCTAAATCACTTTAATAATACCTTATGATTAGGCGTAAGATGACAAGCGATGAAAACATTTAATTATTGAAGGCAGGAAATGCCGGAAACACAGGCAACCAGTTTTTCCACTGCAGAGACATAAACATAAACATCAAGACAAAAACATCAACAGAGCCGGCTGCAAGAGAAGAAACCAACAACACATTTTGCTGTATGGTTATCTTGCGTGTTGCCTCTCAGCTCCACGAATGCAAACTTTCGTTACTATTAGAGAAGACGTCAAAGTTGTGCTTGTGCTGGGTAGTTAGAGGGACATTTTAAAGGGTGGGTGCCAGATGCAGACAGAGGGAATCCTTTCAATCGGAAAGTTGTGAAGTTGAAAGATAAGAGATGAAAGGATGCGGCAGAGAGAGGAAATCTGTCAGGGACCTTTTTGTTGGTGTCAACATCTCTTCGGAAATGCGCCCAGAATCCACCTCGTCTTCCCTGTTTATCTTCTCAGTGAGAGATGGTGGTTACGCTGTGATGGCAGAGCAAACATTTCTGCATTTGTACGTGTGTGTGTGTGTGTGTGTGTGTGTGTGTGTGTGTGTGTGTGTGTGTGTGTGTGTGTGTGTGTGTGCGCGTGTGTGTGCGTGTGTGTGCGTGTCTGTACTCTAGGTGTATTTGCATGCAGCCTTCATGTGGCCTTGACATCTCCAAAATAATGTGTGTGCATGTATGTGTGTGTGGGTCTGTCTGTACTCTAGGTGTATTTGTATTGCAGCCTTCATGTGGCCTTGACATCTCCAAAATAATGCGTGTGTGTGTGTGACTGTATGTATGTATGTGTGTGCTTATCACCATTGTTATTGTGTGCGCGCGTGCATGCGTGTGTGACTGTGCGTGTGAACGTGTATGTGTGTGACTGCCTGTGCATGTGTGTTTTGCACGCGGGCGGGATGGCGGGCGGGTGGGTGCGTGCGCGCGTGTGCGACCCGATAAGACGCTGAACGTTTCAGATGCATCAGAAGTCTGACACAGGCTGCACGCTCTCGTCGTGTGATCAAAGAACACGGGGCTCCTTTCATTGCCTCTGACGGAAGAACACATTTGGATGTTTGCCTGCTTGACTGCTCCCCACCCGTCTCTCGCTCGCTCTCGCTCCCTACCGCTCCCTCTCTCTCGCAGTCTGACTTATCCCCCCCCCAGCCTTGAGGGAGAGGGGAGCGCTGGTTAACAGGGAAACGCTGTACGCTGGAGAATTAACAAAGGCAGGGGAAGCCACGGCGGACTCATTGGCATGCGGCCGGACGGCAGCGGCCGGCCGGGCTGCGGTGCGGCTTCACGCTGCATTGGTGGACATGATGGATTATGCCGCGCACACGTGTGTGTGTGTGTGTGTGTGTGTGTGTGTGTGTGTGTGTGTGTGTGTCTGTGTCTGTGTGTGTTGGTGAGTGCGTGTTAGTGTGTCAGTGTGCGTGTGGATGTGTGTGTGTGACTGTGTTGGTGTGTGTGACTGTGTGTGTGTGTGTGTGTGTGACTGTGTTTGTGTCACCGTAGGTCCGTTTCTTTGTTGTTGAAAGTTTGGAATGAACCAGGGTGACCCCTGCAATCAGAAAAACCACCAAAGACATCGAATAACATAAAGCGCGTTTGGAATGATTGCCTTGTTACATCCGAGCCTCCGCAGCACCACATACGTGAGCGTTATGCTAATCTGTAATCGCCCCTGTTGTTTGCATTCCCTTGTAAGAAGTGAAAACATCAAGCGGCAGTCGGACTCGTGTCCTGATATCGCAATCGCACTCCCACCACCTTTGGCTGCACAGCATGGGCCCGGTGACGCATAGGCACGGCCTGAATGTTAATTCTCCCTCCGTACGGGAGGAACCGCGAGCGACCGCTTGAGACACACTCACCTTAAGAAGGTATCTGAACATTTCATTAGTGCCTAAGCTGTCCCAATGACTCTTCGAACGCAATGTACATTTTCCGTTTGAGGGCACTCTACTTGTGAACCGTAACACAAAGAAGCCGGCTATGAGCACTCTGGACGGACTGATTGGTGTTTAAGAGCCTTACATTACAGGCAGCCACCTCGTCTTCGAGGTTAGCCACCTTGTCTTCGAGGTGGCTGAAAAGAAAATGAAGAAAATGAAAATGTTTCATATTTCATTTCCTTCACTTTCACAGAATGCAGATTACAGTATCAAGCCAACCGTATTTGAGCTTTTTGTATCTTGATGACCATGATGGCCTAATTGAATGAGGGACGGGCTTGCCTTTGATGTGGTAATGTGACTCAGAAGATCTTGTTGAGGGCCAATGTATGATATGCAATGTGCAAGTGCCACAACACAACTCATGGTTTTCAATTTCTCTAGGAGACATTTTAACTTTAAATTAAAGCAAAATTTACTTTCCTATGAGCTGACTTGAGCTCAATTTGCAAAACAGCAAAAAGACTAGCTTCATTACTAATGTCACACATTGTGACCTGAAATAAACTGAAAGGACGTTGATTTAACTGAAAACTGAACTAAGCAATAGTAAGGTACACAGGTTGGAGCGCTACGGCGTTGCTCTGATTAAGTGAATCCGTTAGTGCGAAGGTGCTCTTTGGTATACAACAACATAGTTTCTAGAAAGATGGGCTGACCAAGGCACTCTTCTTAAAGTTCAAAAAGCTTTAATAAATAGGCTAATTCATCTAGGAATTCTTAAAAAGTTGCCAACATGTTTCGGCCATCAGGGCAAGGTCAATAACCAAGGTGTTCCGGCAGGTATATCAAGTCATAGCTATTAGTAGCTCCAGCTGGAGTAGGCGGAGTCAACAAATGACTCATAATAAAGCCTAAATCATGAAATATGATCACAAAATACATACATATCCACGACAAACATAGAATGGAATTGTAAGAAATTGTTTGAACTCACACAAAAATAAACGACAGGATGAAATTCGATTACCTGAATGTTAAAAACAAGAAGTAACGAACACTTGTCTTTTAGATTAAACACAGCAGACTCCCTGTAGCAATCTTGTTCTCTCACCACCAGGCAAATCAAGTTAATTGTAATTTTCACCCTTCTGACAGCGTGTCTCATCTTGTAGTGTGAATATCGCTGCGTGAAGGAGGAGGAGAGCGAAGCATAGGAAATAATAAGACCTTTAAACCGGGATGGTGTCGCAGAAGTTTGAACTTCATAAATCATGCAGTGAGCCTCTCTTCCTGCTTAACATATCTATCATAAACCAAACTTCCACTCTCATATGTCTGACTGCGGAGAGACAGAGCACCGGGGTGATAGGGAGGGACGAAAAAGGGAAATGGGGGAAAAACGAGGAGAAGATGAGGAAAAAAAACGCGGTGGAATAAGAATGATGGAGGTGAAGGTTAATTAGGTTTTGTGTCAGCAACATCGGATCCACTGGAAAAAGGGTCATCTGTAAAGATGGATTACTGTGTGCACACACACACACACACACACACACACACACACACACACACACACACACACACACACACACACACACACACACACACACACACACACACACACACACACACACACACACACACACACACACACACACACACACACACACACACACACACACACACACACACACACACACACACACACACACACACACACACGACATCACTATTCTGTGAGTAGATAGTTCAGAGGTCACAATCAGAATACAGGTCAAAGTGTTTTATTTATCAAATGCACAGTATAGAACAGGGTCATTTTGAACAATGACATTTCTATGACATGGCAGCATACTACTAAAAATACTCACAAACATTTTACAAATTTTAAAAGACTCATCTATAATGACAACAATTGCAAATAACTAGATACAACAGTAAAAGACTAGCAGTAGTTGTAAAGACTGTAAGGATGGGCTTGGGAACAAGAGTATTAGATACTATACATATAGGAGTACCGATAAATATAAATATTTAATTGTAGTGATGTACACTGTATGTCGATAGGCAGTGATCACTGATCAGTACATACACTGAAGTGATCAATGAGATCACTGAGCTTAAGCTCACTGGTTGAGAAGCCTGATTGGGTGGTGGAAACCATTTTCTTTGGGTCTGGTAGTCCGTGCCCGGATGCTCCAGTAACGCGCCCCCCTCTGATTCCTGAACTCCACAATCATTTCTTGGGTCTTGCATACGTTGGGGAATAGGTTGTTTTCCTGGCACCATGTTGCAGAGACGCTGATCTCCTCCCAGTGCAGAGATAGTGAGGCTTCCCATTCTCACCAGCTCGGGTCTGGCCGTCAGGAAGTTCTGGCTCTTGGAATGCCATCTGGCCCTGGACACTCTTTTAAAAGCTCTCCTCAGGTCAGCCATAGTGAGGGACAGTGCGGCCATCCTGGTCCTCAGCTGGCCTCGCAGAAGGGGTGTTGTTTGCCTGACATAAAAGTGTTGAGCCCATCCACAAGACAGGCGGTGAGCTGAGTATCACTGTGATTTCTCTCTTTGTAGTCTGCGATGGAACGCAGACAACCAAGACAGTCCCTGTAGGCATCTGTTTTGGCATCTCCGATGGCTTTTCCGTAGGGCATATGATCTGAAAGTCCTCAATGCCTCCAGGTCCCATTCCGGACGACATCATCAACGCACTGGGAGAGGCTGAGACAGGCAGCCCTGAAGAGTGCCAGTGGATTCCTTTACTCCAGCAATGAACCGCCCAACGTTTTTTTTTTTTCCCCCTGTTTAAGACGTTGGAAGGAAAAGAAACGGAGGAGTAATCCGCTTATCAAGAGGCCGGCTGGGGGAGGCGTTCACATTCTGTCCCGTGGATGAGAACCACAATGCGTCCGTGGTCCAATAACATTCCACCACAGGTAGGGAAGTTAGTGTGCTAAGTGTTATTTAGGCCAAAGTTTCCTTATATTAGCCCCTATTGAAGTCCCAAACAACAATAGAAGCAGCCTCAGGGTGAGCCTCCTCCAGTTCATTAATTACATACTTTGCCTGCGGGAGGGACACTGCCCTGATTAAAGTGGGGCTGACTTCCTGAGGGAGCCAGAAGGGACATGCTTTTATAATCAAGAGGTGCGGCAGCAGACCATATGGTGGAGTGTCATGAATAGATATAAATAACCATGGATTGCTGGATACTTTAATATTAATTCTTTGGATTGCGATTAGCTGGAGGGGTGCTGGTTAACTTTCGATAACCGCATTGGCTATGATGTGGTCGTAGCATAACAGCCAGGTTCGATTCTCAGCATCACTCTCTGAACTAATGCGCAGCATTTCCTCAACCTCTAGAATAAGCCTCATGACAGAAGCAGTTAACGAGATAGCAAAAATAAAGGACTATTTACTTGAGTAATAAGGTAAATCTGCATTACAAATGAATCTGATGTTAAGTGAAAGTGTTCCAGGCATTTGTCCTTTGTGTTTCCAGAAACACAAAAAATAGTGTGAGCTAAAAGTTTTCATTTTGAGCCAGAAACGCCAAACAATGAATAAACACGACCCTCAAATTAAAATGATTTGCCAGTGGCAATGGCATTGGTGACATCATTGCGACCTCCATGACGAGGTGTGCGGTTGTTGAAGACAGCTTTTTTTCAACAAAAAAGCAGTGACGCAGCAACAACAACCCCCCTGTCCTCGCACTTAAAAAATAAGTTATGCTCAGGTAATGACAATGTTTTTGAGAGAAGTTGAAACGTTATTATATGATATGATCGATTATCTACTGTATACTACACCTATCAAATATCTTTTAATTATATCTTATCTTAATTATTTGTACCATCCTTTAACGCTGTTGCCATTAAATGAGCTGCAGTGGACTTGGGACGGTACCATTTTCCACAAACTTCTCCTGACCCTTAAATGTGACCCTTAAATGTGACCCTAAAATGGCCCCTCTGAAATGACCACACTGCTTGACCAATAGGAAAACAATGGAGTTGGTGTCTGACCGTGACTAAAGTGAACAATCCTTCACAGGGGTTTTCGTTCACTAATAGCTGACGGATGGCGAGGTCATGTCTTACATATTACACTCAAAATAGCTCCTAAATATTACTGAAAGCACTTTTTAGGTCTAGAAAAAAAGAGAAAAAGGGAAAATAAACTGGGATTAGTACAGTGCTCATTGACAAAATGTGGCATTGGGGAATTTTAGCTTCCAGCTTTATGTTTCTGCACTATTGGCTCCTACTGGTTATGTCACCATGCCTGAAACCAATCAGCCCTCTGGATTATAGGGGAGACATAGACAGAACACCAAACTACGACCACTAAACACCGCTTCTTGCACAAAGCACTGCCATTTGTCCTTTATCACACAAGTGCTTTAGACTCTCTCTCTACTTCCATGTTCAATGGACTCCGGACTGTTACCGATCAGTCGATCTGTCCCTCACTATTGTCTTTTCATTTGACCCTCCCACCTTCCCCTTGTCCAACTCAATGCTTATGACTTCTCATGACATTCTCATGAACTACTTACTTTAAACTCGTGGCGTGCGTGTGCGTGCGTGTGTGTTTCCTGTTCCAGAAGCCCCTGAGCGAATACTGTTATCAGCTCTCCACAGAACCAGCCAGTGACTTAGTGACTCAGCCTGTCTGACTGAATGTGTAGTCTCAGATGTTCTGCACTAATATATATATATATATATATATCATATATATGTATATATATTTTTTTTTTTTATGCACACACACACACACACACACACACACACACACACACACACACACACACACACACACACACACACACACACACACACACACACACACACACACACACACACACACACACACACACACACACACACACACAGGGGGTGGTCAGACTACCACAGGTTCCTGTGAGAAATTTGCAGAGAAATTAACAAACAAACCACCGGGAAGAGTCAAATGTGGGCGGACGGCACAAAAACAACCCAGCACTTCACTACAAGAGCCTCAGTTTTTGGAACAGATGCCCCATTTCTTGTCAAGACTTTCTCTCCTTTGTCCATAGTTTTCTTGGTACATTATATTCTGCTGAGTGTGTGTGTGTGTGTGTGTGTGTGTGTGTGTGTGTGTGTGTGTGTGTGTGTGTGATAGTGTGTGTGTGTGTGTGTGTGTGTGTGATATTTTGGGTGGAGACTTTACACGCTTCACTACTGCTGTCTCTTGGCAACTGAAGGTCCCGTGATGTTCCTCAAACAAGGGCCTCATGGGTGACATGGACACACTCCAAGTCCTCTCCTGAACAAGTGGCCAACCCAGAAACCTCTTGTTTGTGAGGCAAGGCTCAGTCAAAGGCTTTTCAAGAAAACCGCATTACAACATGCCGAACAAGTGAAACAATACGACAGGAACAAGAAATGAGTCAGAATCTCAGGGATAATGTTAAGCGCACGCACGCACACACACACACACACACACACACACACACACACACACACACACACACACACACACACACACACACACACAAGCCAAAGTGCACTTAAACTTTGTGTGTACACACACACACACACACACACACACAAGCACAGTATGGCACACACCCACACAGACAGAGAGACAGACAGACAGACAGATACACACCCACACACAAATACACACACTGAGTAACGCACATTCACAAAAGTGCACATGCTCACACATACATGCGAACGAACACACCACCAGAGAGCAGAGGGGGAGCTGTAGACAGAAAGCATGCTCTGGAAGAGATGAATTACCGTCTCAATGTCCCAATTGTTCTCAGGGTTACTAAGTGAAGAGATGTCGATTCCTCTGCTGTGCTGCCATTCCTTAAAGCTGCCCTCTGTGGAACAGCCCACAGAAAGACACGAGGGGTATGATGTGGATGAATGGCAAAAGTTCAAACTTGCCAATTTGCATTGTAATATAAAAACAGAATACACATGGAAATCAATGAAACTGGTCTGTTGGCAATGTGGTTTCTCACTCACAGCCTTTATCAACGTTTTCATTTCTGAATTCATACTAAAATACAAATTAAACATGTTTCAATATAGGGGCGGCATTAGCTCAGAGTGGGTTGCCTGGTAACCGCAAGGTTGCTGGTTCAATCCCTGGCTCCTCCTAGCTGAGTCTTGTGGTGTCCCTGAGCAAGACGCCTCACCCTAATTGCTCCTGATGAGCTGGCTGTCGCCCTGCGTGGTTGACTCCGCCGTCGGTGTGTGAATGTGTGCATGAATGGGTGAATGTCAGTCAACACTGTGAAGCGCTTTGGATAAAAGCGCTATATAAATGAGGACCATTTACCAATATTAGTGTCAAGTTATCAATGTGTTTGATAAGTCTCAGAATATTTGACCCGTTTGTATGTTCTACAGCTAAAACCATGTAGCCGAGGCCAGTCAGAGTCAAAGGCAGACCACCCTACGAGCAGAAAGGGAGACTGTTGATTTCTTACAGGTCAGCCAATGCAGGTAGGCACTACACTACAGTGATACAGGAAATACACCAACAAATGCTTAATTCATCTATTGAATAGCAGCCTGAAGAGTTTTGTTCTTGCAATCGAATTATTGTATCATTGTATTCAGGTACTACTTAAATGTAGTACCTAAAAATGTATTTATACGTGCATAAATGTGTTTATTCATTCACATATGGGGCAATACAGCAATACAATGCTTAATTGAAGGAAAGTTATGATTACTATTACTTGGCCTGATGCCTGATGCAGACTCTTTTGTATTACGTCTCACCTGTGCCAGGGCAGGCTAGCCCATACTGTACGTAGGCTCTCGCTAGTCAGTTAATCAAAGGCACAAAGTAATGAATATCAAAGAGCTGCCCCATCTAGAGGGGTTTTTTCCACTCTTAGTTGTTTGTTGCTCCTAAATGTTTGGCCTCGTATAACAAGTCATTACTTTTTACAGCTCTTGTTTAGTTCTCTGTGATTTGATTTGGGAGGCACAGTGGCTGCTATAATACCACCCAGCCGGTTCTATTGTGTCCCAGTCGGAGAGAGACTCCCAGACAGAGGGAGACAGACGGACAAGGGGATAACGGAAAATACCGATGACTGAATTAAAGGGAGAACACTTCCCGAAGGAAGCAAACAGGGGACGAGTGGGGGCCAACAAAGAAATATAGTTCTTTATTAGAATCACTCCCAATGATGCGGATTGGTGGAAACAGAAAAGAGGAAGAGAGTGAAAAGAATGAGAAAAAGTAAGAGTGGGAGAGGGAAAAAAGAGGCTCTTGTTTGAATCAACTTGGTTGATTCAAACCAGACAGCTGACCTTATTTCCTCACCTTTGACCTCTTGGGGAATTCAGACAGGAAGTGTGACCTATTTCTGACAGTAAATAGGGTTATCTTTGTCAATTTACAACCTCTAAGTTAATGGGACTGGGCTGTATCTTGGTATAATTACAACCACTGGATCTATTGCAGTTCCTGTTCATTTTCCAGATTAAAAGCCTTAGGATACTGACATTTAAGTTGTGAAATGACATTACAGTTGGCTTCGAATCCTCTGACATAGCCAACAAGTAATTAATAGCTGTAACCCTTGTTTAATGTCCATTATCATGACGGATTCCTGATATAGGGAATCATAAATTTTCGCTAAATTTAAAAATATAAATTGAATAGAAAATAAATAATAGCTACATACTACTTACTTTCAGTGATATATATTATCCTTGGTTTCCCTAAAATAAGAAAATAAATGAATAAAATGAAAAAGGTTTGATCTGAATTTCAGTTGACTCCCACTGAGCAGCTGCCGTCCAGAACTTCGGAAGTCAACTTTTTTGTTTCCTTCCATTCAGAGAGCTCAGCATGGATTAGAGTGGCCGCGAAATATTTTAGAACTGGGTTTATCGGAGGATCTTTGACATCGCCAAGGAAACAAGGAAGAGCATACAGCATACAGTATGTGTGACGTGTGTGAATATGGCTGAAAGACAGACCCACAGACCTACTGACCAACACGCAGGGAGACCTACTCATAAACAGACAGACAGACAGACAGACAGACAGACAGACTTGCTGAAGAAAGCCAGATGGACAGTCAGGCGGACATGCAGAAAGGGCAGACAGTCTGACAGACAGACACACAGATCAATAGTCAGACAGACATATGAAAAAGACAAGACAGTCTGACCGACAGACACATAGACAGACCAACAGACAGACAGACATATAAAACACACAGACCAACAGACATAGAGAGGGGCAGCAAGAAACACAAACTTGTGCAGATTTGTTCGGCTCACGGAGCGTAGGAGTGAGCTGTCTTCTGTGGACACAACACAATGCTGTTTAATTAGATTCCCGCTCGCCTGCGACTCAATGCAGAGGCGGAGAAGCCTCTCTGATTGCAATCAGCCAGAGTGGCTTCGGAAATTTGATTATATTATACACAAAAAAAAATCGAAAAGCAAAAAACATTAAATGTGTATAGAGTATACAGCATAGATAAAAGCAGGGTTAAGGATTAAGGATTAAGGATTTGGGGCAGTAGCCAGCTGGGCTGGTCGACCACCATTTTAAGCGACCCAGCAAGAGTTACTAGTCTGTCTAGTACTAGTCCAGTCTCTAGAGCCTGACTACTTTCAGTGCTCTAAGGGTAAGTTGTTACTAATCAAGTCATTCTATTTTCATTCTATATTTGATCCAATCCCTAACATTTGTATTCAAGTCAATCTGTGAGTTGCCACATTTTAAAACAAATTACCCTAATAGAATATAACTACAAAATATATATTTAAGTAGAAAATACAATAAAAAATATAATAGAAATATATAAAATATATAAAATATATAAAAATATAATAATAAAAATATATAATAATACAATAATAATAGAATACAATAATAATAATAATAATATTAATAATCTAACCATTTAAAATCAGAACATGTTTTAATATTAACATAATCATTTCCTGATCAAAAATGCTGATAACAAGAGCCTTGTCCTTCCTTCGTGGTCTGCTGCAACGTCATTATTTTGTTTCCCTCACTTCCTGTTTCTGGCCTAATCACTTCCTGTACCTGCCTCCATCACTCTTCTGTTATTAATAATGCCTTCAACATGAACCACGGTCTTCATTTAAATGGGTCGTCTGCGCTGAGCCTTTCTTCCTCTTTGTCCTCTCAAGTTTGACCGTGAGGCTTTTTGAATTACCTTAATCGATTTACCCTCTTTACCAGGTACCAGAGAGTGCCATCTTATTCATTTATTTGTATCTATTTATTTATTTATTCCCATGTGACAGTAGGCCTGCTATAGTAAGAGCTATGTTCCAACAGTCCCTATCCAACGGCTCTTTGAAGCAAGACACTGGATGAGAGAGAACAGGAAAAACAATTGCTGAACTCTCTCCGACTCTTGGATGTCCTTGTCTGTGTGTGTGTGTGTGTGTGTGTACATGTGTGTGTGTGTGTGTGTGTGTGTGTGTGTGTACGTCGCTCTGTGTGTGTATTTAACCTTGACAAAGACATTTGTCATTTCCACAATCAGCGGGGAGATGTCTGTCTGCATGAGTAGATAATGAGGGACTCCTCAGAAGGCAAGTTTTCACAATTTACGACATCAGCTGTCATGCCAGGCTGATTATGGCCAATCAATGGTGTGTACACTTCAAGCATTGTGCGCTTGAAGTCATGGGGAAACTATGCAGCAGTCACTCTTATCTCTTATATATGGCGGGGAGGGGGCGGACGGACGACATCAGTGATTTATTTGTTATTCTCTTTTCGCGCACAGCAGGTGAAATAACATTCCTACACATGTTCCCGACAATTCAACATCCTTTCCGTCGTTTCCCCGTTACAGTTTAGGCCCCGGGTCACACACCGGGGGCCGCTGTGCGGTCACGAAAATGTAAGTAAGTAAGAAAGTAAACTACCCGGAATCCCTCCGCCATCTGCTCCTGCAAAAATACATGAATGGTATGCGTGTGGCCCGTTGTTTCCAAACAAATACTTACCAACGGTAACACACGTGGTTACGGTCGTGTTCCCCCAGAGCTGACTTTGGTTTTTTAACACCACAATATAAATCCGTAAAACCGTTCCGACCAACGTGGCCGCCATCTTGGAAACGTTGTTTTGGAAATGTGGATTTTTTTTGTGCGCGTATCTGGGGAGCAGGTCCCGCATATAGAGATACGCACCGCTTGGCGGGCTTCATGTGAGTTTGGCACGGCCTCATTAAAGCGTTTTTCACTGAGGTCTTTTCCGTGGTAATAAGGAGTAAAATAAAATCCCAGAGTCGCGTCCAACAGTTGGTTCTCCCCTCCCGCTCGTGCGACACGGGCCTGCGGGGAGAGGAGTGGGGCCATAAGCACAGATAAACAGGCCAAGCCCAACGCACGCAGGACAGATTTACAATACGCCCAGGATAAATTGTCTGGGTGTGTGTGTGTGTGTTGTCGGCCCGTTTTTTTTCTGCCATTTATTTGAAGGAGAGGGGAGAGGAGGCTTCGTAGGATTGGGAGGGAGATATGACGAGTGACGCGGAGAGACGAAGCGGAGGGAGGGGGAGCCGAGATCCAAACACTTGAGGGAGGAGAGACGAGGCGGGAGGGAGGGGGAGCGCAGGGCGGTTGAGCATATGTGATGGTGGGAGGATAAATAAAGGGAAAGATAAGCAGGGGGAAGGCAGGAATTCCCCACTGATACCAGCATGTCACACAACAGTGGGTCTCTCTCTCTCTCTCTTCGTCTATCCCTCTCTCGCCCTCTCTCACACCGTGTAATTGGCTCTTAGAGAAGCATTTTAAGGCTTCTTCAGAAAGTACTCAGTTGCCCTTAAAAAGAGACCCGTTGTTTAATAATGCATGGCACCTTGCATTAATGACTTGATTGCTCTGATCGCTATTCTATTCCAACTGTGTAACTTAATGTATGCTTATTTTATTGATCAGGGTGTTTCATAAGTGTTATTGTGCATGTGTGGGTCTTTAAATCGTGTGTCACACATTCCCATGCATCAACCCATTCACATGCACAGCCAGAGAGCAAACTCTGGCACATGCTGGGAATTACCTGTTTACCTAATTAACAGCACTTGACTGCAGGCTAAAGATATGCTAACTAGAAAGGAATAAATAAACAACATTAAAATAAGATTCACCTTGTGAATCCTTCCTCTGGAGAAAAAAACATTTCCTTTGACAAAAAAAAAGAGAAATGGCAGGGGAGTTGTGGAGGGGAAATTGTTTATTCAATTTCTAAGTATTTTGTTCACATAATCAATCCCATTTCATCTGCTGTTTGTCTGTTTGTGTCTACGTGGCATGAGATTAAAAAGGGAAGAAAAAAAAAACGACTTAGCATTGGGCCATTTGGGCCATTGTCCTGCTGCCAAACAAAACGGTATCCAACATCTCAGACTAACCTGAAACTTTTCCCGTCTGGAAACACCAAAGGAGGTGGCTTAGTCCCCTTGGCCCCGCCAAGCTCACTTCATAAGTATTTTGTTATTATTGGATTCACACACCAGGTAATCAATAACCTGCTTTATGAGAGAAATTAACAGCAGTGGGCCCTGACAGTGATAGTTTGCAGTGATTCACATCCACATCCTGTAAGGATTCCATTCAAATGAGTCTCTCAGGACTGTGGTGGGACCAAGGTCTGAGTTTGTTTGCGTGTGTCTGGGTAATGCGAGCATGAAACTGTCCCCATGCTGCACACTGATGCCCTTCCTGTTTATACTGCTATAATCAATGCGCGCGTGTGTGTGTGTACGTGCGTGCGTGCGCACGTGCGTGCGTGCGCGCGCATGTATCGTAGTTAGTTCACGGTAGTGGTCATGCTGAACCTCTGTCAGAGTTATGCCAAAAAGATAGCAATTAGAATTTTCCGTGAACTAAAAAATACCAAGCTAATCAGTTTATGACCCTGAAGTCCCAATCAGTCATTCCCTGATGCACACACACACACACACACACGCACACATGTACACACACACACGTACACACACACGGCTAATTAATCATTCAACCAACTCTCAAGCAAGCCCCCCTTTCCCTTGACATACTCCCCAGCTGTTCCAGAAAGCACCAACGTTGGTTGCATGTGAAGAGCATGAAAGGGGCTTAGCGTAATTGCCATTGTTCTGTGGACTCCTTCCCGCCCCGGCATAGAGAGGGCGTTCACTCTTTGACATGAGAATAAAACATGGCTCCCTGCACCCCACTGATGCTTCTGAAACACAAGTGGGAGGCGGCCCCCTTTTTGTTTTGGCGACATTACAGACCCCTCAAACATGGCTTGCGGAGTATTACGCACACGAACGCACGCACGCACGCACACGCACACACACGCACGCACACACACAAATACTAATCACACAAACACACACACAGAAATACACAAATAATACACAGAGAAAAACACACTAACAAACTCAAATACTACACATACTCATAGAGACACACACACAAACATACAAGCGGGCACAAAGACTTACAGAGACACACACACAAACATACAAGCGGGCACAAAGACTTACAAAAACACACACACACACACACACACACACACACACACACACACACACACACACACACACACACACACACACACACACACACACACACACACACACACACACACACACACACCATCAAAATGGATGATATAAACATGCACAGCACACCATGCTCATCCTGTATTCTCTCTAATCTCCGTGCCAAGGTGCAGAGGTGCAATAGTCCTCGGAATGGAAGAAACACAGGGCCAGCTTTCATGCTGATCTCTGGCCTGAAGTTGCTGGATATGTGCTGAAGCTTCCTTTACACACTTTTTAGCAGGGATTAATTTAACACACGTATAAGTAGGGATGCATTAAGGTTAGCATGCACATTTTCAGATTTTTTTTTATTCTCATGAAGATTAAATGTGTTCACCTTTAACATAGACTGACCCATGTCAAACATTTAACAGCTGTCTAGATGTTGATAAGGTTGGATATGAATATTGAATAAGGCGTTTCTAAGAAGATTATTCTGATGTATTCAAATTGTGTCTTTAAGATAGGGTCCCATTTGTGCAGAATATATAAACAAGTCCAAATAAACAATTTGGAAATGTGCAAGAATATCCTTTGTCCTGCATCACTGAACAGGTGATTGAAAGAGTTTTTTTCACCACGTAATCCAGAGGTGAAATCCAGTTTCAAGCCTATTTTCTCTTCAAAAGAGTAAGCAGCCAATTTTAAGCCAAACTATAAAAAAAACATTATTACACCTGTTGAGAAAGACAGGCCCCACTCTACTGCTGTGCTGTGTGTGCGAGTGTGCATTTGTGTACGTGTGTGTGTGTGTGTGTGTGTGTGTGTGTGTGTGTGTGTGTGTGTGTGTGTGTGTGTGTGTGTGTGTGTGTATCTTGTATACACACACACAGAGACACACAAACTATCTGTTTGTGTGCATTTTCTAGTGATGTCAAGGCTGGGAAAATGGTTCAGTTTTGAAACTTGTGAGAACACACCGGCACATCTGCTCAAGACACACACACACACACACACACACACACACACACACACACACACACACACACACACACACACACGCACACACACAATTTCTCCTTGTGCTGCCTTAACCATGAAATATATGTGTCATAGTTAATAAAGCTTGTATACCCCGTAGCTGGTGCATTTTATATAATATTGTGGTATAATTGAATAGTTACCACTTATATTCTGTTTATGGATTAAGAATCATGTTAATTACCATTAACAGAACAGTGGGGAATGTATTAAGATGTGAAACAATGTTGACTAGTTCATATAGTTCATATAGATGATTTGTGTTGTCAGTGTTTACAGATCCACTCATTCCATAACTAAAACTTTGTTTTAACCCCCCCCCCCCACACACACACACACACACACACACACACACACACACACACACACACACACACACACACACACACACACACACACACACACACACACACACACACACACACACACTTTGCATCCCATGGTAGAAATGCCCCAGGGCAGTTAATTAAACTCCTGCATATACCTAATGTACACGCTTTGTTCTCTCAATAACAAGGCATGTTTACCCATGCTGCATGTCTACAGTTAGGACCTCATAGAAGACTGTATCCAGGCAACAGCTAAGGATGCAATTTACATAGAACACAGAGCTACTTCTATGTTTGACAAGGACGTGCACGCAAAAGTGGGTGGTGTTTCTTTCTTTTGTATATACCTTTTGTGCATACATCTCCCTAATTAAAGGTTGACACGATCTAAAGCTGTCTGCACTTTTATATTTTTCTTTTTTTTTCTTTTATCTTATAACTAAAGGTAGATAGATAGATTCCACAACGTTGAAGAAGTCGCCCCAGAAAGACTTAACGTCACTGGTAAAAGAAAAGTGTGTGTTGAGAAAAACCCAACTTGTGACATGTTGAAAGGCTAAGACTTACAGCCTTTACAGTGCATATTAAAACGATACAACAAGCAATCACATCACTTAAGCACCTCATTTCGGATTCATGATTTTGTGTGCGTCTGTTCACGACGTGTGCATGCATTCGTGTCCGTGCATGTGTGTGTCCGTGCACACGCCAGGATGCCAGAAGAAGTGCGGAAAGAAGAGAGGAAAGAACATCAGGCTCCGTGACCCCCACATCCCCCCCATTGCCCCCACTACCACCAACTGAAGTGTTAATCATTCACCCTGCAAGGACGCTCACTGCCCCTAGGTCTGCATACGTCAATGCTGCGGTCGATCGCCGGGCCACAGGCTCACGGTGAGGGCTTCTGACAGCAGTCTTGAGATAACCTGACCCTGTGGAGCTTGCGGATGGCGACTTCACAATGAGTGCCTCCATTTTTGAAGCATAGGACATATTTTTGTCATTGAATGATCCTTGAACGTGAAATGATTTGTCATAACCAGGAGAGTTGGTGTTTTTTTTTTTTTTTTACCGCCACAGCGTTTCCCATGCAAGACATGGCAAAACTGAGTTCGCCTTAGCCTAGGTTAAGGCATATTTTCGTTTCTATATGTTTTCAAAGTACTAGTAATGAGACCTCTCATTGTGGCACAGTATTGCCAACCAAAAATCCTGTATGTACATACAGGATTGCATTCTGATGTACAAGCCCTATAGCTCATTAAACATGTCTAGAGGACAGTGGCTTTCATTTTTCTCAGTGGGGCATTAGTCAAAGGCTTAGTCCTTAGTCTTTGTCCGCCAGGGGTCCCTTTTGTGTTTCTTGGTGTATTGTTCCTGTGTCATCAGCTGATCAACCAGTCAGCCAATAAACAACCATAACATCAGCAGATCAATACGTCTTCCAATGGGGCGTTGGGTCGTAGAAAAGGCTTTTTACTCATACCCATCTATTATATAACACACATGTGCACGTAAGCACACATGCACAAACAACATGGACAGATGCACAATCGCACGCACGCACGCACGCACGCACACACACACACACACACACACACACACACACACACACACACACACACACACACACACACACACACACACACACACACACACACACACACACACACACACACACACACTTAGTGGCATAGGGGGGATTGTGAGAGTGTGCGAGTAAGAAAGAGAGAGGAAGGGGGGGGGGGAACTTGAACATAATTCAAGTCATTTTGTAAATGTATCGTCATTAGTGCTGATGCTAATCTGCCTCATTTTGAGCATCACTCGCTGATGAAATAACAAATGATGCCCTGTGATATAACTGTCTGTCCACATAGTTCCATGGCAGCCTCTCTCCCCTCTGTCTATAATGATCAATCATCCCTTCCTTTTAACTTTGCAATCTCTCCTCCCTCCAAACTCTCTTTCTCTCTCTGAGCTCTGTTTGAATCTCAAGAGATTTATTCTCAAGGGGTTCAGCTCCCAAATAAATCATCCCAGGATGAGAATGCACTGCGGTGCCAAGAAACATAATTAGCAGAACACTTGGTGCTCTATGAGTGTGCATATTTATTAGTGCACATCCAAATCAAAACACCCGTGTGCTACAAAACATTGTGTGTGAATATCTGTCTTCTACCACATCTGTTAGCGCGTTACAGCTAGCGCTCATTGTCGCTGTCGTTGTGAGCGAGCCATCGAGGCAGAAACGCCTCTGTGCTGATCTCTTTAGAACGTGTGCGTCAGGTTGTTCTTGTCAAATAAAGTTTTCAGAGATTGGAAAAAAAAAAAAAATAAATAAATCCACGCACAAAAGAGCTCAACCAATTGATTATGAGCTTAAGCAAAGCAATCAGCCAGCCAATTCCCCGGTGGAAACGATTACACTTTCACTGGGAATACCGTTTGATTGTAGAACTCTGTAATAGTTTTTGTTGGCCCGGGGACAATCGGAGGAGGATTGCCACAATTTAACTACTATCTACCTGGAAGGCAAAGATAGGCTCAGCACTTGAGCATGCATGCAAACACTTTTATGAGCGTGTCAAGCCAGTTGGCAAGGCGTTATTCTAATTTGTGTAGATGATGATGCTACAGGCAGTGTTTCTCTTTAATGAACTCTTTAATAATGCGGAGGATATCTAGAATGATCAGACACGTCTATGTGTGTGTGTGTGTCTGTATAATTTACCAACTAAAACGTTTTTTCATCTGAATACATCTAGGAGCTCAGTTTATTGATATCGATTCCATGATCCATCATCCTACCAAATCCAAGTTAATTCTGCCCCTGCTGAACACTGCCCCCTATTGGTTATTTTCCTGTCAATCAAAGCATACAACTTGACCCTCCCTCCCTGCATGTGTAAGCCAATCATGTTCAGCCAATTAGTGTCCAAAGTCAAAATAACAACAAGAAGCCAAACTCCTGATAGAACTGGTCATAGTTTCCGCACCAGAGACAGGCCCTGTGAACTACAGAAGTCTATTATATCCAGCCATAAGAAATACATATTGGGTGCAACCACCCTCCGGAACAACAACACCCATACTCAGGCCTTTCATATGCTTGACCCACAACACTTCAATGGCCACTTTTTTGGCTTGTTCGTCAATCAATCAAATAAACTTTATAAATGTACCCCTTTTTGTGTAAAACAACCATAAACAGTGCTTCACAAAGGGAAACCACATAACAATAAGAATGAGACCTTAGTTTACAGTCATAATAATAAATGCAAATCACAGAGATAGTTCCTTTCGCAGACTTTTCCAGAAGCGAGGGCCGTAGGGCCATGCATGCATATATATGCATACATTGCGGTGCAATGGGGTCAAAGTATTTCCATACTCCGGGGAAGTGAGTCATTACAGGTTGGAGAGGATTAAGGTTGTATGATGAACGTACCCAGTGTATGGCAAGCAACAGACTCTGAGTATCTTATATAAATAATATCTTTGCTGGTGTAGGCATCACAGAAACACAAGGACTCCATTAGAGGTAGAAATGGTTCTGTAAATGAATAGTGTTATGGGCTTTCTGTATGGAGTTTGTGTAGGAGAATGTGTGAGGAAGAATGGGTATGTCTGAATTAACTGTGGCAGGGATTCAATGCATGTATCAGAGCGTGGAGGTATCTGTGTGTGTGTGTGTGTGTGTGTGTGTGTGTGTGTGTGTGTGTGTGTGTGTGTGTGTGTGTGTGTGTGTGTGTGTGTGTGTATAACAGATTGCAGAAGGCGGTGTGTGAGTGGGCTTGGCTGAAAACTAACAGATGGCAGGAGAGACACAGGATTTAAATGTATTTTTTTCTTAAAGAGCAACCAGTTTTCTCGAGTGTGCATACGTGTGTCTTTCTGAGTGCGTGAAGTCGCAACGGATAACATTGCTTTCGAGAACCAATGCTTATCTCGTTTGCAAAGATACATTATTAACATAAGTGACGATATGTATATATGAGAGAGAGAGAGAGAGAGAGAGAGAGAGAGAGAGAGAGAGAGAGAGAGAGAGAGAGAGAGAGAGAGAGACCGATCCTCCCTCCCACCCATGACGCAACATTGTTTTCCTTGAATGTACAAATTTGTATTTTTTTTGCCGACTAGAGGTGTTTATAGGTGTTATAGGTGTTATATAGGTCATTATCACAATTTCTCACTCTGCCTCCCTCTTTTCCCTCCCCACCTCACCTTCCACCCATGAGATGCCAAGTGTCTGGTGCATGGATGGGAGGCACACATACACACAGATAAACATACAGGCGTATGGCCATTTCTAACTGAAAACAACACTGGAGAAAAACATAGTGGTTCCAGCAGGTTAATCAATACATGCTATTTCAGGCAAGCTGAAGTTGGGGAAAAGATTGTGCTACCCACCACTACTGCCAGGTAAAGGCTGTTGAGGTGAGTGGAAATAAGACATTTTGTAGCTTTTCCAGGCAGGTTCAGGTACACGTTTAGACAGCTCATCCCTTGTATTAGCTTCACATTTCTTACATTTTAATTACATCAAGCACATTGTTGAGCAGTCCGATTGGATGTGAGCTCCTTCCATCCGTCTGATATTATGCTTGACCTTCTTTCTCGAGGATCTGTGGTGGTATAATGTGTCTTACAAGTGTTTTAAACGCCCAAGGCACAATTGTTTGAAAGAGATTAAGAGAGAAAGAAAAGACGTTCTGGCATTAGTCCCAGTGAGATATGAGTATAATGGTGAGTCTGATAATCACTGAGGAGAAGGGACTGTACACTGTTATGATTTACCGGTTATCCTGAGCAAATTCAACATTTTGGAATCCACCTTGAACTCAAACCTTTAAACAATGACAAGGCAATTTTAATTGACTACATGGGATAGATGTCAATAAAGTCAGTTTGAATTGTTTATGCCCGGATATCTAGTAATACTCCTAACATATACTTTTAGGCGGGTACATGATCCAGTGAACAATTAGGATTAACTTTAGCTGTATTAGCAGCAAAACACCACAGGAATTCTGTTCTGACAGTTCATACTGAGGAGATCTGATATCTATCAGATATCTCGAATAATCCACGACTAGGTGTGCTGGCATCGAAGGAGAAGACTATGAAACCTCTGCAAAGGGCATTCTCTTTCGATATCAGCAGACCAAGGAGTGGATTATCCTGCTATTCTCACACTGCTTTGTTACTCAAATGCTCAAATGTGATTGGACAATTAGGACATTCTACAGTATGTTATTTCTGAACAGCAGACTGCTGCTATGCATAACAGACTGTTGCTATGGATGCAGTTCTCCAACCGGCATAGGCATACGGACAAATCTGTTGGAGATGAAAAGCAATGAAATCTTTAAAATCAATGACATATATAAATATATATATTTTTTTTTTATTGTAATAATAAGTAATATCTTGTGTCAGATTATTGATTTCTTTAGTAAATGGCCTGTATGTATTAAGCAGGTTAATATTCAGCTGGTCATCAATGCAAAATAAACACCTTCAGGGTGACTCTAGACCCCTCCCCTTTGAGTCATACCACGCCCCCTTGCACATCACATCACATTTCCAAAACGGATTAAATAAGGCACATATCTCCACAAAAATGCTCTGATAGCTCATTGTGGTTGTATTGAAGACATTTGCCATGAAAATGGAAACATTGAGCAACATCATCCGCAAAACTTCCCATCCCTTTTTGAGCTTGCGTCCCCTTGCAGCACATCATCAGATGTGCAGATGTCAGGAGTTCAATAAATAACTTTGAGGAGAACTGATTTCAGGAAGATTATTAGATTATAAATTAGGAGTTCCTTATTTATGCTATCTTGTAAACTGCTAGTATTTCAATGAAAGGGTTGATTTCATTTTATTCTTTTATTGTATGACAATGTTTATATGTGAAGCACTTTGAGTCTGCCTTGTGTATGAAAAGTGCTATATAAATAAAGTTGCCTTGCTTTGCCTTGATTTACAATAATAATATCTTTATGTGTATGGAACCTTTAGGATACATGTAACAAAGTACTTCATAGCAGTCGATACAAAACACACAAGCAGGAAAAACATCACCCAACAAAAGCCGCCCGATACAAATATGTCTTAAGAAGTGAAATAAAACAGGAAACTGACTCTGCAAGCCTGATCTTCTCTAACAGACGTCCAGGGGGCTCTCACAGCAAAGTACCTGTCAAGTTTTGTTATCAGCCTGGACAGCAGAATGGCTAGCCATGCCCTATCAGGGGAGCTGAGTCCGTGTACAGGCTCATAGGGTGATAGAAGACCGGAAATATAGAGAGGGGCCAGCCCATGCCTGGCCTTAGAAGTAATTAAAATAACTTAATAAAAAATAAATCCTAAAATAAACCGCAGCCAGTGGAAAGATGCTGAAACAGGGGTGATATGGTCACATATTCTGGACTGAGTTAGGAGCCGTGCTGCAGTATTCTTGGACCGTAGGCGGTGGTTTAATTTATGACTAAGAGAGGTTTTTAGGGAGCCACAATAGTCAATCCGCGAGGAAATCGAAGTATGCTTAAGTTTCTCCTGATCTGGGGGAGAAATAAAAGAGCTAACCTTGGCTATATTTCTCAAATGATAGAAACATGATTGAACAGTTTTCTTTATATGGGGTTCGAAGCAGATCCAAGAATCCAGATTTCTGGATGAGGATCTCTTCGATGTTGAGTTCCCTCTGCTGGGAGGGACCAAGTACAATGACCTCAGTTTTTGTATGGTTCAATTGTAGATGGTTGTCAGACAAGGCACGTGTGGAGGGCTGGTCACCGTTTTGTCATTGGAATGGGCTGTTGTATTTGCAATTATGACGCCAAGAGGGAGAATATCGATGGAGAATAAAATGGAACCCATAATTTAAACCTGTGGGACACCATCAATTTTTTCCACGGGGGGGGGGAACTGAGCCAACCAGAGCCACAGAGAGGCATCTATTAGAACCTAACCAGTTTAAGGCCCCATCAGTGATACCTGGCCACATTTCCAGCCTGTCAAGGCTGGAAGTGGTGGGGTCCAAAATAACTAGGATGGAGCCCTCCCCAGCCATTCAGAGAGCAGAAGGTCAGCAAAGATTTTAAGAAGGACAGCCTAAGCGCTGTGTAACGATCGATGGCCAGATTGGAATATTTACAATTAATTATTATCAGTCAGATGCGCTACTAAGCGTTTAATCACAGCTTTCGGTCTCTAGGTCTCTTTGCCTCACAGAAGGCCGGCCAGCATTATGTGTGTTTAGGAGTTGCACATTAGGTAAGACACGGGTGATGAGGCTTAAGCCCTGGTGTTATCTCAAATGATTACACGGTTTTGTACACTTGATTCTGATTGGTCAATTACGGCATTCTAGGGCATTGAATGAATATGAATATGAATAACATAACGGTGCTATTCTTACAACTGTAGAATCAAACAGAGAATTTTTTTAGTGGCAGCAATACAATATGTAACAAAACATCCATAAAAAAATACATATATATGTTTTGTGTCAAGTTTTTTTATTTAATTTGTAAGCATCCGTGTAGGGCAACGCTTTTATCCAAAGCGCCTTACAACTATTCATAACCATATACAGTACATATGCGTCAACCATGTAAGTATTACACACACATACACACGCATTTACAGCAGAGTCAACTATGCAAGGCGTGGTTGACTCCGCTGTGCGTTAGGTGTCTCGCTCAGGGATACCTCGACAATCATCTGAGAGGAAGCGGGGAGTGAAATATCAACCTTTCCGGTTGCAAGTCAACCCGCTCCTGATCTGAGCCGACCCGACAGTAATAAGAGAGTGATAGAGATCAGATTAAATGATGAAAGTGAGTTCCGATTCCATGTGAACTCATCGGAACTCCTAGGGGAGATTAATAAAGGACTATCTTATCTTATGGGGTTTGAACCCAGAACCCCTTTGGCTCAAATACCCTAACCACTGTTATCCTGTCCCCTGCTGTATCGATGTGTAAATGTGATGTGTGTAAATGTTCTGGCTAACCAGCTTAACTAATTTTTACCGGACCACTAGGATTGGAGGACAGGTTATCCAATCAGAAACAAAAAAGGGGAAAGAGACACTCACACAATCACAAGAGCCACTGGCAAAGCCATAAACAGGATGTATGGAACATACTGCAAAACCTACAGGTGAAGAGTACTAACATCTTTTAAGATAACGCATAGACTTATCATGTCATTTCTTCGTCTGTCTATAACAGAGCCGCCGCTATGGGGTGGACGTGGGTTACCCATGAAATGAATGATTGTGATGGAGGGTAATGATTGTGTGAGTGCGTTAACTGCAGAACGTTTTAACACCTCCCATGACATAAAACTCTTGGCCAGCCTGTCAATGGGCTCCTAATTGGAACATTTGGACAGGATGAAAAGATGGATCTCCACTCTCCCCTCTGGATGTGGACACGGTCCAAGGCAGAGCTAGCGAGGTCATTAGATGATGACGATGATGATAATTGCGCAGTCATTAGCTCCAAATCTAGGAGGCCAAAGTCAGTTTGCACTACTCCATATTCGCTGAGCGGACATATGAATTTTTAATTCAAAGTAAAAGGGAAATATGTTCCGATACAGCAAGGTCGAGCCGGCAAGTGGGATCAAAATGTTTTTGTGTTTGGATCAAGCACCTTTGACCATCCAACCATCATTCTATGAATAAGGATATGAAAGTATATCTTGTCATACAACAGCCACAAATTGAACTATGAATGTATTTCTTTCTCACTCATCTAACAGGAGCCCCAACACACTTAAAAAATCTGAGGGATTGGTTGATGCTTGCTAGAAAGATCCAAGGCAGCACAAGTTTGCTGCTAAATCACTAAGTATTTGTAATAATAGCACCGAGGACTACATGATGGATGGGGGTGGGGGGGGGGGGGGGAGGGGGAGCGTTGCTATGCTAACCATTGGCGTGCTGCTGTGCTTTAGCTTGCATTACCCACATTACTAAGTGAAATCCAAACCGGACCAAATTAGAGTGAAAGCTACACTCATTTATTATAATAATCCCTGTGTCCGACAGAGGTTCATGGGAAACAAATCACCGTAATGTGTAAGATACCTCAATGCCACTGAAATGGAGCGTGCCATCTATATAGAGGCAGCATATACGCTCCAACAACATTACAAACGCCATTCTTCATCTCCATTTCCAAGCTTACATATATGAAGGAAACTGTCAGAAAGTAACATCAAATGTGCTAAATGAATGGGAAAATTAAATGTACTCCTTAAAACTCAAATACAAATCAGATGAGGTTTACTTAAGAAATAGATTGACCCTCATGGCAGAGGTTACTGAATGTTGGTGCCTCAAGCAAAGTTCCTAAAACTTAAAGTAACTGTCATATTCATTGATTCAGATTGCAATCTGAATCTTAAGGGTCATCTGTATGTACTTCAAAAAACACAGCACTGATAATAAATAAAAAAATAGAAAAGTAGCGAAGGTCTAGGAAAAGATAAGTCTAGGACAACGACGTCATGTGATGTTGAATATAATGTGCAGTGTATATTGCATAGACCTGGACCGTCTAAAGCAATGTCCATGTTCATATCCAAGAGTAAACTCCGGTCTTATTCACTCACCTTACCATTTTGTCACCGGCTTAGCATCCATCCTTCAAAACAAACTTGATCTGACTGAAAAAGCCGGTGAGTGGGTGATGGGGTTCCTTTAAGTGCGCTCTGAATGGCAGGTAGCACTCTGCCAAGTGGCAAACTATTGCAATTATTCTGCCTGGCAGGCTCTCCGTTGAGTGGTGTTAATAGGTGGCAGCTCATGCCTGTCTATTGTGCATGCTGGAGACCCATTACAATGTGCTCAGTTGTAGAGATTGGCGCGTTAAATGGTGCACTGTGGGAATTAGGTAATGCACAGCAAAGCCTGAAGGGTTCAAGACTTGAAAATAAAAGGGTGGCCTGTAATGAATGAGTCAATAGTGTATATATAGAAAGTGTTGTTTCGTATTTTGGAGTTGGTTGTGAAAAAACTAACTAACTAACCTTGGGGACCGCTTGGGAAAAACTTGTTGTCGTGCAGGAAGGATGTTCACAAGGCAACCGAAAACAGAAAACATCCTATATGGAAGTGGCTTTTTGATCGCTGGCTGGGCTTTGAAACCACAAAAAGCGGCCAGCCAAATGACTCCATCGCAACAACAATAACAACGAATATATTCATTAATTCAACCCTGCATATTTGCAGTCGTCTCAATAGCCTCCAAGTAACACAAACGCCGCATTTGTCGAGATGGCCCTTTGAAGACATGGCGAGTCTCACATCACAGCATCACAACAAGGATGTGTTCTGTTATTACTGTATCCGCCTCAAGACCCACCAAAGAATGCCATTAGCCATTGATTGCATTGTCGGTCTGCGCCGTGGAACACAGTGCAGACGGAACATGGAGGACTATGGGACATGCAGACTTGTAAAGCGTTCGGGAAATGTACTTTTTCATTCTAAAGCCTGCCCGGAGATGGTTGAAAGCATGCCAATGCTATTTTATACACACCATTTCCCCGTCATATTTTCTTTTGCCAGGTGGATCAATGTTGATGTTGTAAATGTAGAAGTAAGGTCAACGGTGCTTTTCGTCATAACATACATTATTTACGAATTTATTATCTTGGATTTATTATTCATGAAATATAGAAATAGGAATAATCAATTAGCATTCATATCTTAGGATCAGTTGGCAAGGTAACGACTCACTTTGACCTTGTGTGAACTGCTTTATCTTCCCTTTGTACAAGGTGTACCATTTTGTAATATTTTTCATCATTAGCTCAACCTCTCATTTATTCAGATCATACCTGCACACACACACACACACACACACACACACACACACACACACACACACACACACACACACACACACACACACACACACACACACACACACACACACACTATAATCACCACTCTGTCCAAGGGCTGGTACTGTATAAAAGACACATGTATACATGCAAATAATCAGAATCAGGATTGTTATTTCAATAAAACCAGAACAATTCTATTTAATTTCTAAGCAACACTTGACAATATGTAATCCAAAAATGACTATGAAATTAGATGGCAATGCCACTTAATTACTGCACAATGGCTAGTTATTTCACACACTTCACCTTCATAATTTCCCAAGGTTATGAATTATTGGCTTGTTAGAGAACCCATTCTCTATGGAGGAGAAGGATCCGTTTTCAGCCACATAACACATTTCGATCCTTGATAGTGTTAGACAATACTTAAGAGCCAACACACAAACACACACACAAACATTTTCACACATAATGTATTTAAACACATAGAAACAGTGTAATTACACACAAGCGATCACACCAACACATAGCAGGGTTAGGAAGCACACACACACATAACAAATACATACACATAATGTATTCACACACACACACACACACACACACACACACACACACACACACACACACACACACACACACACACACACACACACACACACACACACACACACACACACACACACACACACACACACAGTCCAGGTGGTCCAGTATGAGTGCAATGTCTTTAATTAGAATCACTCTGACTTCCCTAAAGGCAAAGCTCCTTAACATGAACTACATGAGAAACTAATGTTGAGTTTTTAACGTGCAATTAGTCATGTAACACACATTCATATAAATACATACTTTATGTAATTTGCATGTATGTAGTTTGCTCTCACACACACACACACACACACACACAGTGACATTGAACATTCTCTTTGATCTTCGTGTTCCCAGCCTGGGATGTTTACTAATCAGCAAGTAAGGAGAGAAGGGGAAAGAGATAGAGACTAGAGTACACACACACACACACACACACACACACACACACACACACACACACACACAAACACATAGACACACACTCTCTCTCTCTCACACACACACACACACACACACACACACACACACACACACACACACACACACACACACACACACACACACACACACACACACACACACACACACACACACACACACACACACACACACAATAAGAGCTTTATGTCAGAGACTTGGGTAGAAACGGTAGGCTCATGAAGATGGCAAACCAGCACAAATGTGGGTGAACGTGGCGTTTCATTTTCTTTCACTTCATGATTGGTCAAAAACGTCATTTGTCTTCGACCAATCATGTTGCCGGAGGCAGGGAATTAGGGAAGCAGCACTAATAAACTGTAAGAGGTTAAGGGTTGCAAATCAACACCGTGTATTAGGACACTGTAGATATATACTTCTTCAAAGCTTCATCCACTTGCTTCAGTGAGTTTTTTTTTGGTATAATATCTCTCTCACGGAACAGGAAACCAGGCTGTTGTGTTCGGGGCTAGGCTCTGTGCCGTCTCTCTCCAGAGGTTCTGCTTTAACAGTGTAGGACTGCTTGGTCTGAGATAATCTGTAGATTAATGCATTCACACCTGGACTGACTTTGAAGAACATCTGGATTTCAAACGTAATCTGTAATTGAGGAAAAACCAGCAGGTATGCTAGAAGTAGTGCATGCAGAGGATGACTGCTTCTTTTCAAAGTGCAACAGGGTTTATAATGTGAATTCCAGACTGATCAATATGCTGTGTTTGAGTGGGTTTGCCATTTGCTTTGTAGAAAAACAATTGAAGTTATGAATAATTCTTCCTTGTTTGACAAAGGTGATACGCATCATTTTATACTTATAGACAGCCATAAATCACTGTCCATTGATTAAAACTCCATGTTTTGGCAGTTTAGACAGCAGCAGTCATTTATAATGAGGAAACAAGTATTTAAGATGTAACTAAAGATAAATAAATCATCTCTTTTCAGCTACATCCTCTTTGTGAAAGACTGTTCAAAGGATGCAGACCATTCAGGGGCTGCATCCTTCGAAGGACGTATTTGAAGACCGGTTACGTCACAGCGGCGTGTCAAGTGCAGTCCCATTTCGAAGGGTCCTTCAAATGCGGCCGAGATACGCAGCCTTCTTTTCCCGGATTTGAAGGATCCACCGGGTGGATCCTTCACGGCCCAACGTATCCCAAGATTTATTGCGCGTTGGATTTTTTTTCAGAAATGGCGCGGAGAGAGCGGAAGCGGCAGCTGCAGCGAATACATATTTAATGACAAAACTATGTAATAACATTTTTTTATATAAAAGTAAGGTTGGGACCATTTTAAATATGTAACTTTATTGTCAAAGTTCAATGACATTAACACTAGACATATAACGTTAAACTAATTAACGTTAAGCCAACGTCCTCCCTTCCTCTTCACCCGCCGGCTCCGGTGGTGAATCTTCTTCCACTCCTCCAATAAAAGATAAAACATAAATAAAATTATGATTTCTGGCTCCATATTTCTCCTCCGCTGTCTGGTTTGAACCGCAGCTGTCAGGGTTGCTAGGAGACAGGAGCGGCGCGTGGTCACGCAAGGTACAGGACGTTAACGGCTGGTTACGCAATCTGGAAATGCTCCGTAGGCTAGACCGTCCCATTCCACAACACTCGTTCGGCCTTCGGTGTGGCCTTCGCGGTCTACGAAGGCCACACCTTCATAGACCGCGTCCTTCGAAGGATGCAGCCCCTGAATTACTGCCCCCTACTGCCACGGAAGTACAAATAACACAATACACCGGTCCTTTTGCTGCAAGTGAGAAGGGTTTCACTTTCTCACACTCTTTCAGACTTCCCGCCCACAGATATAGTTCCAGAGTGAGTTCCAGTGTTTCCCTGGCGACCGTTTATCACCTTGACAACCACCTGGAGTTATTGCTGAAATTGCCCACTCACATGAGGAAAACCACAGCGTGCTAAAACGACACACTCAAAAACAACACACTTTTTACAGTCACGCCTTTTGTTTTTGCACAATTTTGTGAATTTCACACATTGTATTTCTCATTTATATGCAGGAAGTAGGAATTGCATCCTTTTTAATTGGTAACCAGAGGG
The DNA here is from genome assembly GCF_964030765.1 of Micromesistius poutassou. NCBI lineage: Eukaryota > Metazoa > Chordata > Actinopteri > Gadiformes > Gadidae > Micromesistius > Micromesistius poutassou. The sequence goes on along the minus strand of NC_140275.1, from coordinate 11,075,177 downwards.
CAGAGCTGTACTGTAGAATCATGGCTTTTCTAATTGTGAAAAGCCAGTGTTGCCTGGATTGCCGCAGAGGCTCATGATTCAGGTAATTGCCATCGCAATTATTGCATTACATGGGCTACAGGGGTCAGTCCGGTCAGCCCAAGAAATACAGCCTGGAACGCATTCATCAGTAAGGCATGGACAGACACAAAAAGCCTTTCAGACACTCAGCCATGACCACACATTTGTGGCGGTTGACACATTGATTAAAACTTGTTTCAGATTGCTGACATACAACTCTGCCATAACTTAGTGAAAAAACAGGTGGTCATTAGCAAGGTGTTCATAAAAATGCCACACTTTATCAGCCACATATACATTATAATCAATAAACTCATTACTCAAAAGCTTAAATTACCTTTAATGGTCTTTTCTAAAGAAACAATTGAATTAACAGTGTAATGTTCATACGCATGTAATAACAAATTCTTAACATTACTTATGTACAGTGACTTATTGCATTAGTTGCATAAATACTCACAAAGCATTTTAAAACGCTCCTCTTTTATCACAAGGCAAGATGTTATCCAACCAGTACAAGCCAGTTAAAATGTACCCAATGGTGACAACACATGTGGGACATGTTCAATGTTTCCTTAAAGGTAAGGGTAAGTTTCCTTTGGTGACCCTAACCCTAAACCTAACCCTAACCCTATTTCCCCCTAACATCCGTGGAAAACATGCAAAAACAGTAATCCACTAGTGACCTAATTTACTGATATGATATTTAAATTGGGTAAAATCGATCTAGTTTAATATGCCACTCCCCAATTTCCCACATATCTACTTTATTTGGTATATTACGGCTGCAAAATTATATGGAGCAATCGATTTTTGAAAATGTTCTTCCCAAAAGAACGAGGCTGTGCATATTGTATCCCATACATCGTCTATATTTGTACAATTTTAAATGGGTATTCATTGGATTTCATTGTAGAGCTGCACAAAACAATGATTTGCTTTTTCTTTCTCTCACAAACACATCGACAACGGACGATCTGCGAATAACCATTCCTCACTCTCTTGCACACTCACAATTTACGTGTGATAATGCACAGGAAGAAGGATTGCTGTTGGCTTTTCACTCGCAGAGAATACGGCCGGCCAAATTTCTTCATAGAATCAACCCAGGGTTCAACAATCAGTACTAAGGATGCCAGAAATATTAAAAAAACATGAATCGAATACACACCCCAATCAGGTACTCAGATATTGAAGTCTTAACCCACTTTTACGGCTCCAAGAATATCTGTGTAGAACATCTCGAAGAGGGGGCATAAGTTGAACTTAAGTTGAACTTCATAAGTTGAACTTCACGCTGGAGAAGACAACGACCATGACAACAGAGCTCTTGATAATGCCTACACAAGTATTAAGAAAATAAATCATTATATGATAAAAAAAATATTACAAAATCGTTTTTACTTCAGGGGATATGATGTAACTCACGTCTTGGTGGGAGAGAAGGACACTTCTTTTGCTTGTAGATAGGAGTCAACCCAGATACACTCCTGAAGCGACCTGAGGACAGACACAGTGGCGGTGACTCAGCACTCTGCATGAGAGCTCATTATTTTTTGAGATAAAAGTTCACCTCAGAAGTACGTCTCCCGCACGATTTTCAACTTCATCTTTATTAATCAAAACTACAAGGAGAAGCAGTCACAGATCAATGCAAATTTAATGATGTGAATGTGGTTAACCCATCCTGGTTGAACATTTTTGGACTGCTATAAATTGGCTATAAATCAGCGCGATCAAAATTCCTCCACTTTTTTACGCCAAAAATCTGGAAAGAAAACAACACACACGTCTTCCCTTGCCTCACTCTCCTTACTGGAAACTTCGCTGTCAGCAGCGTCTTTTCTGCCGTGTATAGATGATGCCTGCAGGCATAGACATAGAGAGATCCTATTTAATGTATTCATTGTCTTGATACAGTATGTGTGTTTGTACTGGGAATACCATCCAAACAATCTGTTTACTTACTTACTCACCATCCACCCTCTGTTCTACTCACCCTCCATCCACCCATCTACTCATCCTCCATCCACCCATCTACTCACCCCCCATCCACCAACCCATCCACTCACCATCCATCCACCAACCCATCTACTCACCATCCATCCACCCACCGACTCATCACATACAGGAAAGTCATATGATCAAGTAATAATCAAACTGATGCCCACATTCCTCTACATGGAAGAGGAGATTTTTGCCCTGGATATTAATGTATCAATAGCCCTCACATGGAAATGGAAATGGAAATGGTGTGTGTGTGTGTGTGTGTGTGTGTGTGTGTGTGTGTGTGTGTGTGTGTGTGTGTGTGTGTGTGTGTGTGTGTGTGTGTGTGCCTCGATCCATTACTCCAATGACTACGCATTGTTTTCACGCATACTGCAGTCTTGGTGAATGAGAGCTGGATGCTGAGCAGCAAAAGGTGGTGACAGATGTTCCCTGAGAGGGAATGATGTTAATGATGTTTACCTGTTTGGTAAAAACAGCCATGCCACTTGCCTCCTACAATCACCAATTAGAAATGGAGCTTGCGTTCCTTTTTCCCACCACCGGTTCAACATTAAGATGCAGATTCAACTGGCCCTCGATACCAAAGTCACCGGTACTGACAGGAAGTAGATGTAATTACAATTCCTATAATCCCACTTAAAAACTCTCACCACTGATACTCGCGTGGAAGTTGTGTGGATAGTTAACTATTTGTGAGATGATGCATCTTAAATAATAAGTGTTTACACAAATTATCTTTTTATGAACGCTGTGGGGGATCCAGGAATAAACAAGGAGCATGAATGCCTTTAGTTAAATCAATACATGTGTTTTTCTGTGGATTTCTATTGACGTCAAGTCCATAAAAGTGAATGTCAGGCCAGTTATTAAATCACAAAGACGAAAGACGGGCGATAAGGCGTGGGCTTGTAAAGAGTTCCATGCCACAGTCATCAACACAAAGTTAGAAATGAGTCATATATCACAGACATAATCGACCCTATCAAGTCTTCCAACCACCCAGAAGAGGTACCTCCCAATCCCCAGAGAGGTAGAGGGAGCAAGAGCCAGAGACAGACAGGGACAGAGAACAATTTACTGGAGACTTGATGGCCCGTGTATTCCCCACCCCTGCTCCCAACCCTCCGGTGTGCCTTTGCCTGATCGGACAGATTCTCTACTCCTCCAACCTGGACCTGTACAACGGATTAAGCCTCTCGCCCTGCCAGCTTTACCTAAGCCCCTCGCTTCCATATCATCTGTGTGTTACAATACGCTGGACTGTTTTATATTCTACTTCTGTTCGGCCACATTTGAGTCGCCTGACACGCATATCTGGGACAAAAATGTAGCTGGAAGGATTACAATTTGTTCTCAGTTCATGTTTCACGTTAATAGGTGAACTGCGGTTCCGAGCTCACCAACATGACAAACGTCTAGCTAAACCGCCACACACGCATCCACCACCTTGACTCATCATGCTTAAACCATGCCTATAATGCATGAGGTGTTTTCATTTCATTTGAGAAGAAACAAGAAGCAGTTGTTACGTATACAATAAACTTACAGAGATAGCTTTTCCATACGAAAAGTCGGGGAAACGGTGTTGGAGATCTGTGTCAAGATCCTACTTGACAGGGAGAGGTCTTCTGATTGACATGCAAGATGACCAAACACAGATCAGTGATTTTGCGTCTCAAAATGCACCTCAAAACAGACCTCAAACAGCTGAAGAGAAACAAAAGTGATGTACAAAATGTGATCGCTGCATTTGAAATTTGTGTTCAGAACTTAATACATCCCAAGAGAGGCTAGTTGTTTCAAGGACATAACTCATTGTCGCACCAGAGCTACGGGAGAGGGGCATGGCGGAAAACTTGTCTTACATTTTTAAGAGACACTACACAATGGGTGAGTGTTGTGGGGTTAAGCGCTGAACAATTAGAGAGTGTGTGTGTGTGTGTGTGTGTGTGTGTGTGTGTGTGTGTGTGTGTGTGTGTGTGTGTGTGTGTGTGTGTGTGTATGGACACAGGCGGCCCATAATTCATAATAATAAAAGAAGACTTGGGGCAGTGTTGTCAGGGCGATTGTGGAGAGCTGAAGTGGATGAATAGTTTTGGATTTTAAAGAACAGGGCGAGGAGGATAAACACTCATAATAATAATAAAAGGGATGTGTCTCCACCATTAAATATCCAGGAAATTAAACATAGCGTTTCTCCATATTAGGAAGCACCCTACACCTAGCAAGTGTGAATTAGACCCATTTACCAGTGTTTATTTCAGCTCACACCCCACCCAAACAATTAATCTTGTCATCATTATCCCCACACTCTGAATTACCGTGCCTTCCAAAAAGAAAAATCCACAAACGCAGCAATGCTTTTGGGGTCTTTAAAGTGATCCTCCAACAGAAAGAGAAAGAAGGTAAAAAAAAAAAAGGCCATTGTGGGGTTTGTCTCCACGGCGCACATTGCTAACCCGCTAGCTGTGGAAAGAGCCATCGTGCCAGGCGAGAAGCAGCAGGCCAGCCCGTCAGCCAGCCATCCAGCTGGGGTGACTGAAACTCCGTCAGTCACCCGCCTTCACTGGGATTAGGCTCCATATCTGCGATGCCGGTGCCAAAATACCCAACCAGCTCCCGCTCTAAGCCACGACACAACAGACCACAGACAGGGAGGAAGAGAGAGAGAGAGAGAGAGAGAGAGAGAGAGAGAGAGAGAGAGAGAAGAGAGAAGACTGATGCAGATACCGGTTAAATAAGAGTCTGGAAAACAATTCTTCAGAAGAAAGAAAAAAAAGAAAAATATTTTAATTAAATGTATTGATTTCCAACTGTTGAGAAACAATCATCGTGGCTGTGCATGACAATCTTTTACTCTATGCCATTGAACATCATCAAAAACACAAATGTATACATCTGAAATTACAGTGGTGTCAGGATACATGTTTGAACAGGTAACAAATGGCAAGGTTTTTTTCTTGTTGGCACCTCACAGATTCCCAGGCTGTCATTACAAAAGTTCAGGAGGTTATGAATTATGGTATTAGAATGAACAACCATGACTGCAAGCAAGGTTGGTCATTCTAATACCCACAGTGTAGAGACCCACAGTGTAGAGACCCACAGCGTAGAGACCCACAGTGTAGAGACCCACAGTGTACAGACCCACAGCGTAGAGACCCACAGCGTAGAGACCCACAGTGTAGAGACCCACAGTGTAGAGACCCACAGCGTAGAGACCCACAGCGTAGAGACCCACAGTGTAGAGACCCACAGTGTAGAGACCCACAGTGTAGAGACCCACAGCGTAGAGACCCACAGTGTAGAGACCCACAGTGTAGAGACCCACAGCGTATAGACCCACAGCGTAGAGACCTACAACGTAGAGCCCCAGGGGCAGGCATAGAGCCCCTCCCAGCCATTTGACACATAACTCAACCCTTAACAAGGCCTTCAAGGCCTTCATTGACAAGGCCTTCATTGTAATCTATTTGAATTATATTCCCACTCCCCCGGCCAGGATGTCCTTCTGGGTGGTGAATGGGGCTGACAGGACCAATGCTGGTCCATCGCTAAGCGGGCACACCTGTTTAGAGGAGGCCCAAAACACGGGGCCCTGCTGCTCCCTGGCTCCCCCTCCAACGCTCCCCCGCCTCCTACTACTGTCGTCTGTCGGCTCAACTTGGCACGGGCCTCTTTAACCCGGCGCCTTGGCAAGGCTCCGCGCTCTTAAATTAATATCTCCAAGCTGACAGGGAGCTGCTGTGAATGGCATATTGTCCACTGAGGCTGACTGGTCTTGTCGGCTCGTCTCCATTCAGAACCCCTTATTGGTTCTGTTCTCTGCCAGCTCGCTCAGCCTAAAGTAAGTGGGGATTAGGAGACTAATGGTCCGGCTCTCGTTCCCTCAATCTCCCATCTTTATCGGTTTCTTTCACTTTTTCTCCGATTTAAGTCTCTGCCTCTGAACTAATATATAGTCCGACGTCTTTTTTATCGTGTGTGTTGGAATGAAAAGAAAGTACAAAACGGGTGTGAACTGGAGTGGAACTAGGAGTTAAGTTCCTCAATATTGAATTATTCAGGTGGAGTGCAAGTAGACACAAGGCAGTTCCTGGTGTCATTTAGTGGGGCCGATTCTCTTTCAAAGTCACTCACAGTGAATAAGGATACGATGAATAAGGACTCCAGCGGGTGTCCTAGGGACACCTGCTGGAAGACTAGCCTACAAGTATGCTGATGCCCTGTGTTCACACCGGGGTATTGAAGTCCGTTAGTACCTCTTTTGCTTGGAGCGAGACATCCTCTCTCCCGACACTACCACACAACACCATCCAGCCCCTAGAAGGAAGTAGAAGTATTTGCAATGACCTGGTATATCAAACTCAGGTCAACTGCAGCTGCGCTCGTCGCTCTACAACCTTGAGTGAAAGGCCTTTCCACGCCTGGCTTGCACCCCCTGAAAGCCCAGACCCCTGGTAAGTACTCCTGACAGCAGATGCTGCAACCGTTCCTGCTACGCGTGCTGTGCGGCCAACATCATGTGCAAGAGTGAGCTGTGAGACATGCGAGGTCAAGCCCCTTGAGTGGTGGGCTAGTTGCTAGGAAAGGCGCTTCATAAAAAAGTATGTACAATTTACTACTATTTACCATTTAGTCACTTAGCAGTGTGCTTATCCGAAACGCGTGAATTTGATATATATGTCATTAATAAACTGGTTAGGGGTAAGACATTAGCTCAAGGATGCCTAAAACCCAGACATCTGGGTTTGAACTTGAGTCAAACACCCTGAGAGTGAAAGACCCTCAGCGCTAGACCTCCATTAGACCAGCGGCACCCCCCATTTACAATTGCCTTCCTCAATAGATCCCCAGACTCTGACCAACACGGACTACATCCACACTATGAAACAACTTTTAGGTTAGGTTTGGGCCCAACAAAATGTGGTCTGGTTCTTTTCACGTGGGTTATTCTAATCTCACTCCTGTCCTCCTTTTAGTTAGACCTTTGCCGTTTTATTAACATATTAAGTCTACCAAACCGACACCTATTGCGTTCTTAGCCACCCGGGGGAATCCCTTTTATGTGTCCCTTCTGATGTCTTCCTCCATTTCCCTGCAGGGTTCTTGGGTCGTTTTTCCTCAGCTGTGCGAGAGCATAAGGTTACGGTGGGCTGTCAGACCACATTTAAATGTAGGCCTGTGAAGCCCTTTGAGACCGTCACTGTGATAAGGGGCTGTATAAATAAAGTTGACTGGAATATTGCTTTCATGCCGTCTATCTCCTTCCTCTCCTGATTGGCAGGATGCTTTGGAGGCACATTTTCTGATGTGTGTGTGTCTGTGTGTGTGTGTCATTTTTATAAAAAATACTGACATAACACATTGCACGGGGAGGGAAGACCAAAATATATCCTGTTTAACTGAAATTTCGTAAGAAATTGACAACCAGATTTCTGATCATGCCATATCTGTATCTGTCAAATCTGTCACACACACACACACACACACACAATCTTGTTTCCATAACTACGAGGGTGGAATTGAAAAACTCAGTGTTTATTATGACGCCTCCATGTTGTTTGACCTAGAACATAACAGGACTGAGAGTGAGAGTGAGAGTGAGAGTGAGAGAGCACGAGAGAGAGAGAGAGAGAGAGAGAGACGATAAAGGGAGGGTGAAGAGAGATGGACGAACAAGCAGCAGATAGGCAGTGTGAGCCTGGTGGGCACCTCTCCACGGGTGGTCTCCGTGCCTGCACCCTCACTGATAAGGAGTGATGGGACAAATGAGGGGATGTAAGGGGGGGAGGAGGGTAAGGCGACGTGGGGTGTTGGTGGGAGGGTGTGTGAGGGAGTGAGGGGTGGATGGACAGAGACCGTGATGAAGATGGGAGGCACAAATGTAATCAACCCAGCCCTGCAATGGTTTTTTTCTTCGCCTGAAGTTTCATTCTAGCTCTCTCCACGGTTACTATTCTCTCTCTTTCAGATGAAATCTCTCTCTCTCTATTTCCCTGGGTCTATGCCTCTCTCTCTCTCTCTCTCTGCTTGTCATCAAGCAGTAAACAAGACGACTTCATTAACAAGAACAGAGTGCTCTTTGTGAATACTTTTCTTACCTTTTCTACTCACCTTCTATTCACATGTGTTGTCTGTGTTGGATTGATTAAAGAGCGCCACGCTGGAATCGACCTCCATATGGAAGTGTATTCTGCAACTGTATTCAATATTGAGCGATAAGAGAGTGAGTGTGTGTGTGCGGGTGTGTTTATTGAGCTCAACAGTAAGGACTTTAAATACTGTATGCAATTTCCGAGCATGAATGTTTGGAAAACAGCCAACTGCAGCAGCTTCAAAACACCCGTCTTGAAGTGATGTATAGAACGGGGTGCCTTATTGTGAGCTGTGAATATGTGTAAGGGGTCAGACAGTGTGAGCGCAGGGGTTATATGTCTGAGGGGTGTATACAGTGTTTGTGAGCGGTGTGTATGGGTGAGAGGTGTATATGTGGGGAGTGTATACAGTATGAGGGAGAGGGGTTTATCTGGGTGAGGGATGTAGATGGCTGGAGGGTGTATCTGTGAGAGGTTTATATGTAAGGGGGTCAGGAGGGGGAACACACACATTTGCCATTTTCACATGGCCGGGGAAGACAGGGAGAGAGACAGAGAGAGAGAGGCAGAGACAGAGAGAGAGAGAGAGACGGACAGAGACAGAGAGAGAGCGAGAGCTAAGCCGATAAGAAATGACCTTCAATTTATTCTCAGGGGCGGACTTGTGAGGAGTGAGATCTGTGGCACTCAGCTCACTGAAGAGAGAGTGATTCAAATGGAGGGAGAAAATTGCTCAAAACCGATTTTAAATGCGAGGTATGCAAAGAAGAGCAAAAGGATGGTAAACATTTTTTTAATGCCGAGATGGAAGTCGGGGTGATCTGAGCTACATGGATAATCACAAGTATTGGCTCAAACAAACAAGATTGTAGAACACTGTTCATTAATTAAATAGCTGCTCCAATTACCTGACTGGGACAACCTACTCAGTTGGAAATCTAAATTGGTGGTCTGACTTCTTTTGAAAATATACCAGCAGTACACATTCATTGACCCATAAATTATGGAAAACATGTGTTGTGAGAGCTTCTCTTACGGGAGTATGAAGCCCATAAAGTGTTTACATTGACTTGAATATATATAATATCATATAATAATCAATGTAAGAAGAGGATTGCGATCATTGTTGTAATTCGTGAAGAAATTGAGGGTGGATATACAGTAATTACACAGATAGAAGTAGTCTCCTCTATTTTCACTGAAGCCACTCTATGCGTCTGCTTGACAACATACTGGATGATACAAACGGGTTCAGCGGGACCATCTGTGGGGTGGTGTGTGTACACATACACAGGGAAATAACATATTTCAATATACAATGGACATTTCATAGGAAGATGACCATCCCTGAGCGTGGGAGGACAACAATATCTCGCTGAAACACAATATATGGATTTAGAGCGGTATATTGTATCAACTGTCTGCTGCCGAGAGACTCTCACCTCAAAAACAACAGCAACAAGTGGTTCAGCGTTTTTATTATTAATAAACAGGGAGGAGATTCCAAACTAGCTTCACTTCTGACCAAGTCGAGTTACGTCTGTATTGTGAGACTATTCTCAGGAGTCGGCTCTAGGTTCCCAGAGCGAGAGGAATAACACATACAAGAAGACAAAGAATTTGACGAAGCAATATCTGAACAAAAAAAAACAACAAAGGGACGGATAAGTAGTAAAGTCCCTGCCAGACGCGGGAAGTGCCAGCAAGGCCTAAGCTGCCTGGGCTTGGCTGGAAGGTAACGTCCATGGCTAGGAGGTACTGTCCATGGTGCTGAAGCTCCCTAGAACCAGGGGAGGAGAACAGATTCTCTCTGCCGGGAGAATACAGCCATACCCAATAACAATCATTACACTACTGCAATGTTAACCATCTTAACCACCCTTTCTTAGCTCTGGGCAACTGTGTTGTTGTGACGCATACTGTATTTACTCTGAATGTGACGTTAAATGATACAATGGTTGTATTGTGTTTGAGTGTGAGAAGCACTGTCTGTCTGGAAGACATCCAAGTCGAGCCAGTGGTGGAAGCTTATGTAAACCAATCAATGAGTTGTTTTTATCCATTATTCATTTTTTTTAAATGCCTGCATTGAGGATAAGGGTCAGTTAATCTCAGGGGGATTTTAAACATGGCCGTGTCCAAATCCCTGAAGTTATCTTATTTCTTAGTCCAGACATGCTGCTCTCTGTTTTTGCACGGCATTGGGCTGAGACATGATCAGCAAGGTTTGAGGCTCCATACGAAGCTTCAAAAGCTTCAGAAGACAAGGTGTCGACGGCAATGTCGGAGGTGAACGGCACCTTCATGCAAGTGTGTGAACTGACTATTTATAAACGGACGGAAACATCGAAGAGAAGGAAAGGGCACAATTAGAAGCGCTTGAATGAACAAAAAGCGGAGCAGTGAACATTAATGTACATTATAATTATAAAGTGCGTCCTTCTGCTCCATTTGTTCCATGTTGGAGGACGTGCTTTGATTCCGCCTCTAGATGTTTCCTTTCATGCGTTTGTTTATCTTTCATTTCCTCCCGTACTGCCGTCAGGCAAGAGCCTCCGCCGAGCTTAAAACGTACATGCTCCCCCTGTGAGTGGAGAGGTCTGACTGGAGCCGCTCTCAGGCCTCTGAGCGATTTGTGCACTTGTATTAGCGTGTGAGAGTGTGTCCATGTCGGCGAGCGCTCGCTTCACTACACTGCGGTTTGGAAGACAACACTGTATTCCACTGTGTGGGGAAACGGCATGTGACGATAACATCTTGTGACGAGTGGGGTTGGAGACCATGCTCTTCTTGCTGGTGCACGTGCTCTATATCCCGGCCCCCCCTCCAGGGATGGTTTTGTCATACGTGGGGTCACGTTGGGGCCATGGGTCAGTCAAATGCTTTCCATCTTTCCAACACTTTGGCCCCAGAGTGAGCAATGAGGAATACAGTGCAGTGGTGGGAGTCTTCGTTCATTCATTATGAGATTCACCCCAAACATTTAACACCAAAATCACGTTATAACCAGAAAATTCATAAATATTTGTTTTATTTTACTGTGGCTTCTATTGCAGCCTCTGGGCTGTCGGTGATGCACAACAAACAAAACACACAAAAAATGAAAGTGACTATTATTTGTTTGTAATTTCCTCACAAACAAATAATAATTTTAATGAAAATCCCAAAGCCGCAATTCTTAGCACCATTAGCAGCATCTTAGCAGCCACTAAGCAGCATGACCACAAAAGTTAAGTCAGTCTCCATAGTAACAGGGGTCATGTTCAACTTCGGAAACATGTACTTCATGCAATATATAAAATATAGCATATATTAGGCGATCAGTGTTACCATGGCTACAAAAGGTATTACATTTCCTAGTAAAAAAAGAAGGAAAGGAAATATGGTGAATACTCGTCTGGCCATCTAGTTTCATGTTAAACTATTACTGAGGTCATGCATGAGAAGGAAGCCATTACGTTACAAATGACTAAAATAATGTTACATTTGTGTTAACATTCCCCATTGGTGATACAGAATGAGGATTTTTTCCATATTTTATTTTCATTGTTTTTATCTATGCCTGGTAGTGTGATTTGTATGTTCGAACCATGACATTGCTCCTTACACACACACACACACACACACACACACACACACACACACATATACGTTCCAATATGGTGAGCACATATTTAATAGAAAAGGGTTATTGGGTGATGTGTGTCCTGGAAGCCCTGTAGACAGACAGGCATTCAAGTCGCCATCACACAGGACTTGATCCGATATTCAAAACTCACATTATATCTTTGATAGTAGACGCAGGGAGTACATCAAGATATTCACCAACATATTATACCAAGGGCTGTGATGTGTCGTAATGACAAGCTGGCAATACATCAATGAGCACCCTGGCAATGCACCCCCAATAGAGATTCTCTCCACGACTGCCTTTGACCTCATTCTAACTCCAGCGGTAGTCTCGCCAATTATATGAATTTGCCAATATGCCGGCCAATAGTGTCTCACTTTAAATATCACATGGTAACGATGTAAATGATAATTTATTCTCAAGAGTCGTGTAAAAGCCTAATTCTGGCCCGAAAAACCCCAGAGAGACAATCCCAGCTGAGCTGTGGGCGCAGCAGATGACCCAAGATGGACGCCAAGTTGTTTGCAGAAAACTCTCACGCCCGCTCAGGCACACCCATTGGTTCATGATGAGCAGAAACCAGAGCACCCATGCTGGGAATAAACCTATAATTCTTACACTGCACTACTATCGATAAATGAGTCAAACTTTATTTCTAAAGTGCTTTTCGTGCAAAAACTGCAATACAAAGTGCCCCATGAAAAAGAGCTTAAGATCCATAAACCTTATATGACCTGTATCGTGACTAATTACAAAGGAAGGTGGATCATAATGATCTGTTATGCCATACAAGTATTCAGCTCAGCTGCCAAATACTTAGAGAATATGTATCATCACTTTTGGTTGTCCTAGAATTGACTTCTAGCAGCCGCTGATTTAGATGGGCAGGGGAGAGGGGGGGGGAGGCCTTTAGGGGTGATGCACAAAAATGGATTTCAATTGATAAGAAATGCAATTCCATAATGTGCAAAATTAATCAACGTGCAAAGAGCTCCTTAGACAGGCTCATATATTATGCAGGGATCCTCGAGATGAAGGAAGGAAAAGAAAGATTGAGATGGATAAAAGAAAATAAATAAAGGGGCCAAAGAAAGGAAGACAAAGTTGACTAAGAGAGGGACATGAAAAAAGGAAGAAATTGACCCAGAGAAAGCCAGAAAGAGGACATTTTATTAAAAAGTAGCCTACATGGATTAATGAAAATCAGACAGCTCACAAATGGAGATTAATTTCTGTGACACCGCCATCGTGTCATGTATTAATCAATGCCAGGCTTGTGTTTTATTAATGATTAAAGTCAAAGATCTGCCCCCAACCCTTTTGGTTAATAACAGGCAGATATGTCAGACTCACACAGTAACAGATAATTTGCAGGATAAGTCGATGGGTATTAAGTAAAAGCACAAAAAAACGAGAGAGAGAGAGAGAGAGAGAAAGAGAAAGAGAGAGAGAGAGAGAGAGCGCGAAAGAGAGTGCGAAAGAGAGAGAGAGAAAGAGAGCAAGAGCGAAAGAGAGAGGATGAGCCAATCAAATCAACAGTGGTGTTGGCTGAAAGTTGTCTTGGTTGGTCCTTTAAGTCGTCTTTGAATCTGGAAGTGGTCCTTGATTTGGTTTTGATCTTTTGACTTCACAGGAATGTAGCCGTGGAGGCGGATACACTAACATGTATTTTTAGCTTTTTGTTTTCAATTTACCTGGTGGGCAGTAGATCCAAAGCCACTTTAGTCATCAATGTTTCTACATGTCTCCATTCGACAAACCAAAGGCCTGTGAAAAAAACAAATGTGTCACGGTTTATTGACATTATGAGGGCCGTGAATCGATACCTCGGTCTCATTAGGAGCAATGTCGGTGAATTGTAGACATCATACTCCATTACCAACACCAGTGTCAATGACCTCTATGAATCATCCATTAAAAAACTAATGCAACAAGTTGTTTTTGTAAACTCACATAAATCTCAGTAGAACAGTTTCAGAGGAAACTATTATTGAAGGCCAGTCAGACATTCCTCACCTGGGGGAGACGAGATGGGGGGGAGGGAGGTGCGTGTCCTCCCTTGGCCTCTTCATGTCCTCCACTTCACTGTGGAGGTCCCCTCGGACTTGTAGACCGGTCTACTTCCTCTCCCCAAAGACACTTTTCTATTACCATGCACAGTCGTTCAGTGTTTCCACAAGCAAGTCGGTAAAGGAAAAAGTGTCAAAAATGCAGGAACAAAATCAGCGAGGCGACAGAGATACATTCCCATCTGACACGACACAGCAAAACACAGTATAGACACAAGCAACAACACGACGACAACCACTCAGCTTCCTGCGTCGTTAGAAGCTCACTACAGCTGTGTCTCGTTAAGTCTCACCCACTCACTCAATTAACAAATATGTTTCACCAATGGAATTTCTCTTTCTATAGTTAGTGCTTATAGAAGAAGGAAAACCATTAGCCCTTTCTCAATCTGTCTTCTTGTCTGTACTTCTTCTGTGTTCTTGTGGGCTTGTGGAATGTCATCGGTTGCAGCCCAAGGGCTGTTTCATTCAAAAGTCTTGATCTAGCCAGGTCCTACATAGGCCCGGACGGACAGAAGTGACAATGGCGGAGGAGAAAACTCCCAATTGCTAATTATAATTCTGATAAATTGTTATGGTATTTGTTGAATTTCCAGATTTCTGATGATGAATTTTGTCATTCATAGACTCACGACCAAAACATCAACCTTGCACCACCTTTACCGTGCCACAGGATTTCTATATGTAGGCTACAGATCTTACACCCAAATTTTATGATAACACTTTTAATAACACTTTACATTTTTGATAACACTTCAAGCGACAAGCACTTACAATTGCTAGGTTAACCAAAAAATCCTCAACATACAGTATATATATATATACATACACAACATGTCAAAAACCATAATGAAAAGACAGAGCAAAACACATCAGGCACTAATTAACAGCAAAACTTTTAGTCTCAGACTAAGAAGCAGAAGCAAACTTGTTTTCACAGGCGGGGACCGTAAAAGTGCTAGAGCATAAACACAGGATTCTCAGATGAGTACACGTACGCGTTTAATGTTTTCTCCTATACAGAAGCAGATTGAATAACAGAAGCTGGAGAAACAAGCACAAGATATGCTCCAGAATGCAGATCCCATTCCTTCAGATTGATGAGTTTAATTATGCCTGTACTCCCCAGGATTCACTGGCCCCCTTCTCATGCTGTCCCACACCAGGAGAAATATTTATGGCTGACTTTTAGTCTGCAGGGAATACAATACAAATTGGGAAATAATACAGAAAACTCTCTCTCACACACACACACACACACACACACACACACACACACACACACACACACACACACACACACACACACACACACACACACACACACACACACACACACACACACACACACACACACACACACACACAATCTCCCCGACCCCTCTCAAATAAACAAACACAAACAAAAACAATAATACTATCATCCCCCAAACACACCTCTTTTCTGTTACTAAGCAAACTCCACACACACACAAACAATGTAACAAACATATACACACACACACACAACCCCCCCGACCCCTCACACACATACACACACACACACTCACATACAGACAAACAAATACATATGCACACACACACACACACACACAACTCCCCTGACCCTTAGCGTTGAGTCAGGGTACACACACACAATCATCCATCCTTCCACACACGTACACACAGCTCTTTTCCATTACTACACAAACTCCATTTGCGGATACATTTAACTTAAACGGAGGAACCCCGGGTATCTGTTGCTGTTTGAAGAGGAAAAACAGAGCATTGCAAAACGTCAGAGGATGTCCTTGAAACCACTTGAAGCCATTTGTTTCTCTCTGCCGCGTTGCTCTCCCATCGGCACTAATTACTCCAAATGACTTTTAATTGGGAAATCTGAAGCCTGCCTGATGGTGAGAATTCACAGTCAATAGGCGCGTAATGGAGCCCGGCTCGCGACCGCCATTAATCAAGGTTATAGCGGGGAGTCACGAGCGGGATTGACAGAACACGTGTCAATTACCGTCAAACAAGGGAGTACAATGTCCATGACGCCTGGAAACAATGCTAATCTCCTGAGAAGAGAAAAGAATGACACAGGAAGGACATAAGACATGGGTGATGGGAGTTGCCTGTTTCCCAACAGACAAGCAGTACAGAGGCATTTAAAGGTTTGCTCTTCTTGATGTTTGATAATCAGAATTTTTTTACATGAAGAAATAACTTCCCAAGAGGAAAAGGCCAAAAGGACAAATCGGCAGCTGTGCATATCTCGTAAGTTTGTGGGGTCTGCAGAGCGGTCCTTTAAGCATTGCATTAATATTGCATGAAGTTACGGGCAGATTTACACACAAATATGAATATGGAAGAGGCTCGACAGCAGTATTATAAGCAATTTTACCGGGGATTAGTCCCCAGCTTCAAAGTTTTATGCAAAAAAACCTAATTGATGGAAAATACATATTTTATGGATGATCGTTTTGATCTTCAAGCCCAAATTGAAAATAGAAAAACAAAACCTCTTCCGAAAGTATGTTGTGAAAGGTTGCATTGTGTTACCTCGTATGGGAGCTTGGCATGAGTTAGCTGAGAAACACAAGCTGTCTGTTGTTTTCGGCATCACAAAGTAAACCAGAAAACATAATGCTTTCCTTTTTATTCCGAAAGACTGAGAAGATGCTTTTCACCCAGGAATACAGCCAACATTTACACCAGGGAAATAGACAGCTATAACAGTCTATGTGGTACCTTAGTGGGGGTGGTGGAGCCAGTTTGCAGCTCTTATGTTTGTAGCTCTTGTTTTTCTTAGATTCAAATGATATCTAAATTTAACTAATACTTTTTTTTATTCCTAAAACCTGATTCTGATCCTTTTTGTTTTTGACTTGAATGTGCAACTCTTGACTTTTTTTTTTTTACCAACTTAAATGAATTACAGTTGATTGTTCTGAACCTCACTTTGGATTAAGAGCGGGCTAACAGGCTTAATGTAAATTATAAACAGGATAGTAACCATTCAATTCATGAGGGTCGTGTCCTCAATCAGTCCTTTCTCTAAAATGTCCCTTTTATTTAAAAGTACCAAAAACTCACCCATCCTGACCCAGATTCCTTGACACATTTTCTCTCCTGGTTTTGTATATGGCAGGAATAATCTCTAACTCATCTGATAATATTTGCTATTAACTGTTTTTTGGGATGATTAGGTCTGTTAATACACCACTGCTTCAACATCTCAACACGTTTATCTCAAGATGATGATAATTCATGTTGAGTATTGACTATAAACTTCACAATTAATATGCTCCCTCTGGACAATTGCCAATATTCTCGAGGTTGCCTCTCAGTTTTGACATAAAATGTTAACGCCCCATAAGCTCGCTCTTCTGTTTCACCTTGTCAATTACTTTGCCACTAACGACTCTGACCTTTTCCTCTATTAAAAAGCCCTGGTAAAAGAGGGACTGGGTAATAATGGAGACGGATCAGAGGAGAGAGAGATAGGGAGACAGAGAGAGAGAGAGAGAGAGAGAGAGAGAGAGAGAGAGAGAGAGAGAGAGAGAGAGAGAGAGAGAGAGAGAGAGAGAGAGAGAGGGAAAACCGGGGACAACGAAACGGAGGACAACTATGGAGAGAGAGAGAGTTTTTGGTTAATTTGAGTCATCAATGTGTGCCTAATGAGGAGATAACAAGGGCTAATGTAAGCAAAAGTCAGAGCAGCACAACAGCTCAGCTTACAGATGGGGGAGAATGAGGACTACGGTCACACCCGGCCGGACCTGAAGGTCATCTCGTGTCACTTCTGCTCAAAGGTTCCATCTTTCCTTTCTTCACTAAGGTCACATGTCGTGTCTCGAGCCTCTTTGTGCCAGATTCTCAAGTCTATATATATACGATTTCTAATCAAACCGTTATTCTAATTCACACTCCTCAATCATGTTGTTTACCTGAATTTAACTTATCTTTCAGTGAAAGAGGCACTCTCATCACTGGGTGAGAATGAATACTCTGCTGCACGTTGCAAATCTTTGCTAGGTGGCTCTGTGCAGCCTTGATTACCAGCCAACCTCCCTGTGTCTTATTCGTAACAGACGGCCACCATGTTTACCTCTCAGAGTATAGTTAATCCCTTATACTCCCAGAACTCCCAGATCTTTAATTCTTTATAGACATAGTACTTCTTCAGCACTCCCCATAAACATCACACATTGTATATACGCTGGAACGGCCCCCTTTGACCCCGGCAGTATTGACGCGGTTTAAAAGGGTTATTATCGATCACACTGACAGAACGTCTCAACCTGCTGCACGGTTAAGTGCTTCATATCGGCTGTGGGAAAACAAACATGGAGGATATCTCGAGGAATTGTTTTTCAGTTAACCATATTCCCAATCGCGTTGAGAAGGGGTAATGATTGAGTAATAATTGTTCAATTACCGAGGAGAGCCCGACTAATCGGGAATCGAGCAGTCCTACTATGTTATAGCAGAGGTTCTGTGGGGAGACAGTGCAGAGACTGGGCCAGACGCCAACGCCTTGTTACGTGTTTGGTTTCTTACGGATAGTTGCTGACAGATCCCGCATCAAGCAACATAATTGGTCGAACAAAATATGACGTTAAAGAAGACAGACAGAAAGGTCTTCCTTCCAAGTCTTACAGATGAGATGTTTGGTGACATTCAGAGTTTACTTATGAAAGACATTACATACAATTAACTGTTCCTTGATGTGTTGTGACTGTGTTCTCAGCTTATTGGCCTTTTTTCAATCCATCCATCAATCTATAATGCTAAAACCGCAATATAAAGTGCTAACCCAGACAAAAAATAACAAATTACTTTTAAATGACAATAAATACATCTTTAGTTGTAGATAAATAAAAAATTATCCTTCAGGTGTTTCTCTTCAGCCCTGCCATTTTTTTTGCCTAGTAGTGTCTGCCCTTTTTAAAAAATGTACTACAATTAACAAACTTTTAACTGTGTCAGATGCACTTGATGCACTTTTCAGTGAATCCTGCCCGGCTTTGAAACATTCCAAGGGGAAAAGTGCGGTTTTCCTTTTTTAACAAACAATATTTAACAATGGACAATAATGGAATATCGAACAGCTATATGCTAAACAAAGTGGATATTCTATGAAATTGATCAATGTGATTAATCAAAGATTGACTATTTAGTACACAATAACATGCACATGCACACAGTACAGGATCTCACTGGATGCATCAAAAATCGATTAGGACTGAGGAGAAAAGGCCTTTCAGTTTTCACAATTAAACTTTTGTAACTTTTTATTACAAAATTGTTGGAATTATTTTAATGATTTATATTATTGTTATTGTTGTTGTTGTTGTATCCTAGTTTTAGGTATTCAGGGCACCATTACAAAATAAAGCTTAAACAAAAACAAAAAAATACAACACACCAAATAATTAGCACTATTATATTACAACAGAATATTCCAAAACAACATATGGGACATATAAAAAGATAGCTAAAAATGTACCACATCAACACCACCAATACAAGCTGTAAGACTTCTCTCATTAGCCATGCAACGACCTGGCTTATCGTGTATAACCAGACAAGCTGTTTGTTGACTCAACACTGCCCTCCTCATGGGCACATTCTGGAAATAAATATCTCAATTATCAATCTGATGGGAATTGTGCAGAAGACGGTGAAGCCACTCTATGTTCCAGCGTCGATAAAACCTCTAAAAACAGCCAGACACCATCTATCTGGAGATATCACAGGAATACAGAGATACTAAAGTACAAACAAAAAAACGCATGAAGCCCTACTTCCCAGGGATATAATCAGCTATTCCACAGCAGTGATTGATAGAAATTATGGATTGTGATTGGTTATGAAACAACAGTGGTCTGCCCAACATCAATAATGCAAAGCAGGAAATTGTGCGAAAAACTTAAGAAATAGTAGTAAGAAGAAGAAGAAGAAATAGTAACGTTAAGTAATGATATATTTGGAATGGCAAGACAATGATTACAATTAACTATGCTGATGTCATGTAAGAAAGTTGTTTCATAGTTGTCTCTCAACTCTAAATACCTTGATAGAGGACCCTTAATGAAAGCAGCTATATTGTCATGGCTCGTAAATGGTTATTTGTGTGTAGCAAGCAAAGTAAAAACAAAAGAGTAAATGAACAAGTGTTAGTATACATTCCTTCCATCACTTCCTCTTGATCCCTCTTGTTCTATTCCTTCCCTCTCCTTGCTCCTTGCCTTTACATCCCTTCTTTCTTTTAATCAGCCCATATATGTTCCTTATCTCATTCCATGTTCAACCCCCCTCTCATCACTCCATCCATCCATTCTCGCCATACTCGTTATATATTATTCTTCTGTTTGGAAGACCTCCACCTGTTTCTCTGCTGCATGTGTTTCACCTCTCAGACTGTGGATTGAGTCTATGGGTTCATTAACACATTTCAACTGTTTGTCATGTGACTCTCACCGCAGTCAGACTCATCACAACTCTGTATTGTTAAAATGGACTGAATATAGTGTGTGTGTGTGTGTGTGTGTGTGTGTGTGTGTGTGTGTGTGTGTGGCTCTGTGTGTGATTGTATTAAATAAAAGTATTTATACTGTCTGTCGTGTTTGTTTGTATTATATAAAAGTATGTATACTGTCTTTTTGTTTTCGTTTTTTTGTTGAAAATATTGAAAACATTCTATTACCTGTGTGTGTGTGTGTGTGTGTGTGTGTGTGTGTGTGTGTGTGTGTGTGTGTGTGTGTGTGTGTGTGTGTGTGTGTGTGTGAATGAGGGTGTGTATTGGCATATTTTATAGCATGCTTGCACCTGTGAATATATTATTATTGATTTTTTGGAAGTGGTGTTTGTGATGTACATACAAATGATGCATGCATTATATGGATTAGGTATGAGTTTGGTCACATGGTGTGTCAGGGTTATGTCTATGTGTGAGTGTTTGTGTGTATCTGTGTATACGCATGTGTATATATACACATGCATGCATGTGGGCTGTGTGTTCCTAACTGTCTGTGTGTGTGCACACGTGTGTGTGTTTGTGTGTGTGGTGTATCCAGGACCCCCCCCCAGGTGTCACAGTATCATGATAAATTGACCCAGCACCACTGAGACAGCATCAATGCCTCACAGCAATACATTCGCATAAATGCTGACTGCTTTTGAACAATATGTGCTATTTCCTAAAAACACACAGGCTCCATTATTTCCGATCAAGACAACCATAGGCTCAAAGAGTAGATGGAAACAATAGGGCCATTGGAATTTTATAATAGCAATTGTAAAATGACAATTTAACTAAATGTAGCTGTTTGATCTTCAGTTGAAAACTTTCTAAATACATGCAAGTGTTGCAAAATGACTATTTTAAAGGATTATTTAAATATTGTTTACAATAAATTTACTTTCGCAAGCGTTGTGAAAAGTTGAATTCACTCTATTTGTCTTCCTATTGAAGTCATTATTATCATTACTATTATTATTATTATTATTATTATTATTATTATTACTATTTGGTTAACTCTTTGAACTACTAATCTATATAGAATTGCCTGGGCTTCTCATCATTGCTGCCATTCTTGCATATGAACCAATTATCCATTAATAATTAATAATGCAAGTTGCTGTAAGAAAAAAAAGATCTGACTTCACTATCAGTCAGAAGAATAATGTGATGAACCAAGATGGCTGGTGGCATCCATCTTCCCACCCATCTGTTTGTTCTCTTCTTGTGAACGTCAAGTCAGCACATTATTTTGGCTGTTTTCAAAACAATCACTGCTGTTGAAAGTTGAAATTCTGGAGGCTATGAGTCTGCTGTTCCACTAATTCCAGCTTATCTCCCCCTGCTGGTGTGTGGATCTCTCCCAGTCCAGAGATACTGTTACTGCACTGTGTGAGGGGGGGAGTGAGAGAGCGAGAAAGAGAGAGATAGTGAAAGAGGGATGGACAGAGAGCGAGAGAGAGAGAGACAGAGAGACAGAGAAAGGTAAAGAAAGAAGGAAAGAGGGAGAAAGAGTAAAAAAGAAAGATAGAGAGAGGTTGGAGGAAAGAAAGACAGGAAGGAGGAGGTATATAGACAGGGTGGAGGAGAGAAGGACAGGAGGAAGACAAGGTGGACAGATATAGAGACGGTGAAGGAGAGCGCGATAGGCTGGAGACAGAGACAGAGGACAGGGTGATGAGTGTTAAAGGGTATAGAGATAGAGAGAGAAGGTGGGGATGGAGGGTAGAGTTTAGTGTAGTCACTGTGTTTAGGCAGAGCAACAGAGACAAAGAGTGGGGAGAAAGATTGTAAAAAGACGGGAGGCGGCGAGGGAGGAAGGATAGACAGAGAGAGTGAGGCGAGGGGAGAAAATGGTAGGTCTGTGAAGAAGCAATTGTGTTGGAAATAAGATAGTAGTGGACAGACAAAATGTCTAAAATATCGTCATGGTTACGAATTTGGAAAATACGACCTGGTCAGTTTAACTTGCAGTTAACGCAAAATTGCAGTCGTTGTACTGGACTGAATTGCAATAACACAAAGTTACTAGTCTGCTGGGAGCAGACCAAAAATGATTGTGTTTTTATTGGTACACTTTAATTAATTTCAGTAGATTTTCTAATAGGTGGGAATGTGCTTTGGGACCTTCGAACATTGCTTCATGTAGAGAAGATTGGTAGTTTTCATAATTCAAATGTATCACACTGCATAACATTTATGACACCTATATAACGTGTTGGTAGGTAGACCACACGCTGCCTTCTCAAAGCCAATCCCACCACCCACCTGAGCCACGTGCCACCGTCATCAATACTGGTATTGTTAAAGCAAGTTTTTCCTGCATTCATTTCTCTTTTTTGCATTTTAACCAAAGACACTTAAAAAAACCAAAGCCTAAACCTATCCCCCCCCGGACCATTATAAGAGTAAGAAAGAAAACTTCGGATAACAATGCCATTCTCAGGGGTTTGTGTGTGTTTTCACCTTGTATTCTGTGAAAAAGAAAAACCCACTCCAGCTACCTGGTAGTCATTGAAAGTCTTCCAGATACAATCAGGGTTGGGACTACTGGCAGAGATCAAGCTCAACTCCAAACATATTTACTTTACTCTCTAATTTGTTTGGCTCAGGCAGGCCCGGCGATTGCCATAGGCGAAGTAGGCGATCGCCTAGGGCGGCAAAATGTGTTGGGGGCGCCCAAATGTTGGCGCCCCCCCCCCCCCCCGTCAATAATCCCAATCGCGCACCCTCCCGTCAACAACCCTGATCGCCCCCCCCCCCCCCCCCCCCCCCATCGCTGATGAAGATATTATATCTTAGACATACCAGAGACATATCAGAGATAGACTGTATATTAGCTTATCCCCGCTGCTTACAGCGATGAAGCTATTTAGCCTTTCTGTTAACAGGGCTATAGCTAGATAGCCTCCTGGAGCCTTTAGACAGGTGACTCTGCACTACATGACTCTACTCTGACTCCATCTCTTCTCTCTTATCCACCGCCATCTCGTCACTCTACTCTCCCTCCACCTCTTCTTTCTACCCCATCGCCATCTCTTAACTCATACCCACCTCCATCTAGTCAGTCTACTCCACCTCCATCTCTTCACTCTGATCCACCTCAACTTCATCTCTTCATACTCAACCCAGCTACCTCTGCGACGGCAGCCTCTTGTCCCACCGCTCAGGCTGGCTGACATTGATACTCTGGTCCAGTCCATCCCTTTCTTATCTCCCCCTCTGGGAGGTGACCCACTGCCCCACCTCCCCAGCACTACACACACTAGACAACCTGCTCTTTCAATAGGATGTGGGCTAGCCTGTGTAGCTCTGCTTGCACACTTCAAACAGAGCTCAGCTTTACCTTCCTGGCCACTGCTGCTGTAACTGCTACTTATGTCATGATTTTA
This sequence comes from Micromesistius poutassou, assembly GCF_964030765.1. Classification (NCBI taxonomy): domain Eukaryota; kingdom Metazoa; phylum Chordata; class Actinopteri; order Gadiformes; family Gadidae; genus Micromesistius; species Micromesistius poutassou. The sequence continues at coordinate 11,051,412 of NC_140275.1, read as the reverse complement.
ACTTTCCATCTTGATTCACACTATAGCCTCCAGCTATGGCAGGAGCTATGGCTAGCCTATTCTAGGTCTGTGCTATCAGTTTCTCAACAGTGTCAGTGTCCTTAACTCCCAGTGTAATCAGCTATAGTGCAGATTTCGAATAACTAGATTGCCAATTCATAGGCTATACATTTATTTTCCTCCTTCCAATTATTATGGTATAAAAGATTAAACCGCTATAACAGGCTGCCCTGGCCTCAGAATATACATCTTCCTCGATCAATGCTGGCACGAGTCATTCCTGATAACTCCTTTTACAACACAAGATCAATAAAAAAATTGGTGCCATATTAAATCGCACTCTAGTTGATCCATAACTGCCACGGAGAGCATTTATCCAAGCGCAATAACATCCCAACCCCTTCATCAATTCCGAGGGAGGTGATTCATCGGCCTCAAATCCACATTAAATCTCCCAGATAAATAACAGATTGAAGGGCCAAGAGGTTATCATTTACCTGAGGCAATTACAGGTTTAATAGATGGCTCAGAAGATTTGTCCACATTTGTCGAGAGGGAAAATAAGATATGACATAATGAGATGTCATTTCGAATTCCTTCTTCATCAAACCAATGAAAACTGAGATATTGATGAAGGTGACATGCAGCAACACCTTTTAATTAACATATAGCAGCACTCAAAACAAAAGTGATTGACCATTACAGGCCTGTATGTGCAGAATGTATAGTGCAGCAAGTACAGAAGGTGATGCGACGACATTGACCGCCATGAACCCAGGAGACTTCCAATGAATGAAACATTGCACTGCATTTGATCTCCGGCAGTGGCGGCAGTGATGACCGAGTCTAACATAGGCACAACCATGGAAAAGGCAGCCTTTGCCATCTAACTCGTCCTAGCCTCAAGGCAAGGCAGGGTTTGTGGGTGCAGGCAGGTCAAGTGAGCCACAATCTGAAGAAGGCTCCACAATGTTTTCCTGCATCCTGGAACCACCTACGTTATTTATTTAAAAAAACAACACCAGGGTGAGCCATTTTGAATGCCATTTCCCTGCAACTGCAGACAAATATAATTAAGGAGCAGGTCAGGCCCATCTATAACCTATATCCAGAATGAGAAGTGACCTATAAAATTCATCAACGCTCAAGGAGGTGCAAAGCATCCATGGGTTATGTCTAAGAGTGGGCAGACACACTCATTTCTCGTTCAATCCAAACACTGCTGACCTGCGTGGTTACAAACACGGGGCCTTTCTGATGCCCGCTTACTTAAGGGAAGCCGCCGCTATAATATCAGCCTCGCAACATGGAAACATGCAGGGTAAAATTGAAGTGAGCTCCGTCACATTTATTTTTCCTCCCCTGGTTTCCTCTTCGTGCTTCGAGCATCTGTGCCCCCCTGCCCCTCCACACACCACCCACCCCTTCCATAGTTAATTGCGGTTCTAAGCCAGCACGATGCCCTCCCTGTCTATTATGTTGCGCCTGGCTATGTCTGAATTGTCTGTGCTGATGTGAGTCACTCTGGGACAGAAATTCAATTACCTCCCCTCTCCACCCAGTCGTAGCCCAGCTCTGCTGAGCTGGAGGATGACGGAAGGGGAGAGAGAGAGAGAGAGAGAGCGAGAGAGACAGAGACAGAGAGACAGAGATAGAGAGAGAGAGACAGAGAAGGAAGGAGAAGGAAGCAGAAGGAAAGATAAAGAAAGAGTAAGAAATAAAGAGTGAGAGAGAAAAAGACAGCAAGAAAGACAAAACGAAGGAAAAACAAACAGACAAATGAACGTATGAATGACATACGGAAATAATTTGAGATTAAATCATTTTAAAGTTAAAAGACAGGTACACAGAGGAAGATGAAGTGTTGCAGTTTGACTATGTGACTGACAGACAGATGGAGACAGAGAGGCAGTGATTACAGCCAGGCAGGGGGAGAGAGAAGCATAGTGAAGCATATAGGAGGTGATGGAGGCCATATAGTTGTCTATTCCTATGAACATTTTCACCTGCCATCTGCCATCTCCTGCAGTGTGCCTCAGCCTTCCAACGGAGGGCTGAGGCTACCAAGGCCGTGTTATTGTTTGACATTTGAAAAAAAACACTATGAGAGTTCTCAACTAGTCCTAGCATGTACATCTTTGTCTTAAGTGCAATGCACACATCCACCAGATCAGAAGCAAGTAAGGCCCCTACCTTTTTCAGACTTTCAAAGTAGCAACCCAAACACTGGACACATCAGGTAGCCTCATCAGTACACACCACTATTCTATTACCAATCGATCCGGCACAGGATTTAGCTATTTTCCTTTGCTGTCGTTTAATCTAATAATCATAGGATGATGGGCTTTGGATGCTCAGAACGGGCCACAGCTAATGATGCTGAGTGCCTTGGCATGCACTAATGTGTTTCTCTGAAAGAGTTATTCAATTCTATAATGATTATGGGGATTTCAACTAGAAACAAATAGGATTTTAAGTTGGAACAAATTTGAACAATTATGTATTACAAAAACATGGGCTTCTGTTTTAGATAAAGATAAAAGATAAAACAGGATATTTTAGAAACAATATATCGCTGTCAGTACAGTAAGGATGTTCATAGAACCAAGTGCAAAGCACTAAAGATCGCTAAGTTAACCCATTCCCCGTATACAACAAAGATAGCTAGGATAAGATGCTACATAACTAAGTACTATAACTAAATACGACATACAATAAGTGAGTACATAAATTGCCAGGACGTACAACATACAACAAGTAGGAGGGGTGGGATGGGGTGGCTGTGCAGAGTCTAGGTGAACACTGAACAGGTGAGTCTTGAGTCTATTGCGGAAGCCGGTGAGCGACTCTGCGGCCCTGACATCGGCAGGGAGATTGTTCCACCACTGCGGTGCCAAAACAGAGAAGAGTTGTGACTTTGTTGATCGGCTTTTACTTGCTCTTAGCGATGGCGACAGGTAAGATGATACGACGGGAAAACGTACAAACCTTCCAATGTGAACATAATAAAGGTATATAGTACCACTACATTTGCAACGTTTTGTTTATGGTGAATAAACCTATACAGCCAACACCTGTGTCACAGTAAAGTACGCATAAATACGTGGCCGTGACCGTGTTTATGAGCCAAGATGGCTGAGATGGTACCATGGCCTTGAGAAACAACTTAACACATACTTTGGTGCTATGGCTCGGACAGGGTCACATTGACAAGGGCCGGAGAACTCATTACTACATTATGTCTGCCACTGTTAGCAAGCTGGGTGGAGATATCGCTCAATGGCTTGCCCCATATTTCATAGCTCGAGGTGAACTTAGATAATCAAACTGGCATGGTGCCAGCTTGTCAAAAAGATCGTCTCGAGGCAGGTTGGCATTAGTCTTGGCGTTTTTATTCGTAAGTATTCGCGCTAAAGTGCTTTTTTTGGCTCGGTGTCAGCGCAGGAGCCAAGGACCCATTTGCACTGTACTGTGAGAGCAGTTACCGGAATCAACGCTACATCATAGTTGTCACACTCCCTATTTCAGTACACAGGCCTCACAAAACCTCCAGCACCAATAGTCGTTGCTCTGTCAATTAAAAAATGGCACTGAAAAAATGTACCTGCATTCCTTCCAAATGTGTCATTCAATAGTAAATGGACAGACAGCAGACAACAATATTGAACAGATTCTTTATAGATATAATTAATATAATTAAGAAATAATTATAATTCTTACGAGAGCAAGTGTGAGTCTCAATTTATATTTCTTCAAAAAGAGGAGAGAGTAAGGGAGCTGTTTTAATGGGAAATAAGCCCTCAACTCAATGTGAGGGCATTTTGCTTGTGCTTATGTTGTGGTTGCTCTGCTAACTGTTTAACTGCATCTATACCAAACACTTAACGAGGATTACTGTGGATAACTTACAATTTGTTATGTTCTACATGGTTGCCTTCATGTCCTCTCCATGGTTGTTTACTTGATTATACAGTGGATGACATTACACACACATAACATCTTGGAAACACGCAGGGTGGCGGGGACATGAACTTGATTAGACAAACACACACACACACACACACACAAACACGCAGACACACACACACACACACACACACACACACTCACATTTCCTACTATTCGGGGTCCACCCAACACTACCACCATTATGCCACCCCTTCCAGTGATTCTACAGCTACACAAAAAATCAGGCAATATAAGCAAAAAATCCTGATCACAACTATCACCTCAATTAAAGGGGTAGTTCGGAATTTTGGACATCGGACTACATGAAAGTGAGCCAGTGTGTTATTTATCATTGAAGACTGTTTTCAACATGTTTCATTCAGTCCTTTTAGTTGCAGAAAACGCTGGTGCCAATAAAAACTGTTTTACCCACTCCAAAGTGCACCCAAGGTGCACTGTGATAGATAGATAGATAGATAGATAGATAGTCCTTTATTAATCCCCCTTAGGAGAAATTACCCCAAAATTATAACGCCCGACTATCAATGTAAATGTCTGTGTTGATAGAATAATGTTAGAAATAAAACTATCCTTGTATCACAATGATCTCATTACATTTTTCACACAAATTTCACTTTGCTCCGGTGTACCAACCAATTCATTACAGCAGAACGTAAACAGAGAAGCGCACTCCAGGTAATATCAGTACAACGCTGCCGTAGCCTGCTTCCAACTACAGAGATTATAAACTAAATGCAATGCGATTCAAGGGTAGTTTTATTTCTAACATTATTCTTCTCTAACAACATTATTATCAACACAGACATTTACATAGATAGTCGGCATAATGGCGGTATAATTGGTTTGCCTCGGGTGTACTGTGGAGTGTGTAAAACTGTTTTTATTGGCAGGCTAGCAGTTCCCATCGACTTGCACTAGCCTAGCACCAGCAATCTCTGCAACTAGAAGGACTGAATGAAACATGTTGAAAACGGTCTCCAATGATAAATAACACACTGGCTCACTTGGAAATGAGGTCCGATGTCCAAAATTCCGAACTACCCCTTTTTAAGAAAATGTTTTTTGCCAACATGGTGGGGCCCCATTTTTAACATTGCTATCTGTCCAGGGGTAGAGGACAGCAGAGTAAAACAACGTCTTTCTAGCAGGCTCATCTTAGCGTCTAGAGGAGGACCGAATATCGTTGACGGGAGCTACGCATCCTAACGAAAGAACGGAAAGAGTGTAAGAAATCATCAAGTTCATCAGCAAGCAAGGCAAAAGCTACCATGGCGCACGCAGAAGCAGAGGCAGCAAGGGCTGAAGCAGCTTTTGCTGGATAGGAGAATGAGCTAAGGCTTAAGCAAGAAGAATTGGATTTACAAATGTTTAGAAATGACACTGAATACAGTACGTCTAGAGGACTACAGCTGCGACGGCCAAAGCGGAGGTCTTCGAGGCAACAGTTCTAGAGGAAGAGGGCTCTGAGGCGGATATTAGCAACGTCGACGTACCAACGGAGGTCTCTGAGGCACGCACAAAGTACTACGTTGAAGGAATCGTTCGGCGCACTCCGACAAAGAACGTTGAATATGCTCCTGTTCGCATTCCAGAGGGAGAGACCTCTGAATACAACCACACCAGCAGCTCTTACCACCCAAGCTACACGCCTGCAGGTATATTACCCCCTCAACAGTGCTGTAGACCCCCCTATGCACAGCACACCCCAACCCAACATCTGACACATCATACTGATTATATGCACCAAACCATATTCCACACTGAGCACTTAGGCAAAGGCTACAGCGACACTGCTTATAACAGACTGTCAGGCAACTCCCACATGTCTTCTGATGCTGCTTACCAGCAGAATGGCCCTGTGCATAGCCGTGATGTAGATGGAAACAGAGACATGTCAGATTCATGGCTCGTCGGGGCCCCATCTGGGCCCCATCCAGCCATAGTAGCTCTGGCCAGCCTCTCTGGGCCCCATCCAGCCATAGTAGCTCTGGCCAGCCTCTCTGGGCCCCATCCAGCCATAGTGGCTCTGGCCAAACTATCTGGTCCCCATCCAGCCATAGTAGCTCTGGCCAGCCTCTCTGGGCCTCATTCAGCCATAGTAGCTCTGGTCAGCCTCTCTGGGCCCCATCCAGCCATAGTAGCTCTGGCCAGCCTATCTGGGCACCATCCAGCCATAGTGGCTTTGGCTAGCCTCTCTGGGCCCCATCCAGCCATAGTGGCTCTGGCCAAACTATTTGGGCCCCATCTAGCCATAGTAGCTCTGGCCAGCGTATCTTGCCCCTGTCCAGCCATTGTGGCTCTGGCCAAAGTATCTGGGCCCCATCTAGCCATAGTAGCTCTGGCCAGCGTATCTTGCCCCTGTCCAGCCATTGTAGCTCTGGCCAGCCTATCTGGCCACTATATAGCTAGAGTAGCTCTGGAGAGCCAGAGCTATGTATTGGGTGTAACATGCTGCCACTCGAAAGTACCCAACATTGTCAGTAAGCCACTGCTTGTCTCTCAAAGAAAGAATGTGTGATGTTGCATCAACCACAGGCCGTATTCTGGTCTTCCTTCTCAGTGGCGGCGCCAGAGATTTTTTCTTGCTGGTGCTACGGTGGGGCGGAATTATTCAGTGAAGGTGCTGAGGATTGTTGACGGGGGGGGGACGGGGGTACGGGTTTGCGGGCGTACAGGATTGTTGACGGGGGGGGGTACAGTACAGTTGAAAACTGTACTGGGAAAGCAGACGATAGTTATTTTTTTGGTGGTGCTATTGTAATTTCTGATGGTGCTATAGCACCAGCAAGCACCACCCTAGCGCCGCCACTATTCCTTCTTCACAATATGACTCTGTGAAAACCATTTCTAAAATGAATTGTTGCACATATGGGCAATCACATTGCAGACATAGTTTAACAAACTCTTTGATAGGATAAACAACTATGAGCTGATAAACAATGTAGCAGCCCTTTACATTATTAGTCTAGGCCTAATTGATGTGTTGTGAAGTATTTTTCTACTTTACTGACATTATAACCAGCATGACGTGAGTGTACTGTTTAGCCAATTTTCAATACATGCAGGGGTTAAAACTGAGTCACCATGACTGTTACTAACCTGAATCCTTGGTTAATGCTGGGACGATTCCAGAGAGAAACTGAACTTCATCATCATTCTGGAGAATGTAGTTTGAGGGCATATTGAACTAAGTTTGTGCTCTAACTTTATTAAGCAGAAAATGTAAAATATATAGTAAAATTTAGTAACTGCAAAAAATAGCTAAACTAGATGTAGGCCATGAAATAGCCTACTGCCAATTAGGCCACAATAGGGAATTGCCCCGCTGGAAAGAAACATTGGTTCCAAGGAATTTATTCCAAAATATACTTCATGAAAGTAATTTATATGACTAAACAGCATGACCTGGAACACAATTCATTCTAAAGCTAGCTGCTAACAACAGCATGCAGCTAACATGTGGCTACATAGCCTAGGCAAGGCAAGGCAAGGCAACTTTATTTATATAGCACTTTTCATACACAAGGCAGACTCAAAGTGCTTCACATATAAACAGTGTCATACAATAAAAGAAAGTAATAGATAAGTAAAAAGTAAAATATATAGAAAATAAAGGCAAAGTTTAAAAAACATTTTAGAAAGGCAAAGTTAAAAAAAAAAATGAAACACTTAATTAGAAACACGGTTTCTAATTAAGTATCTAGTTATGTGCATAAAATAGTACTCTTTAATTATTGATATAGATATATATCTATATCAGTAATTACCTAACATTTGTACCGTCATCGACACCCTGATTTGATTTGACAGACCCATACTATGGATCAACGTGATACAAATGTTACGTTTTAAGCTTGTGCATGTTTCCACACATGAACGACTTCATGCCTGTCTACGCTTCAAACTCATGCATGTTTTAAAAAAACAAACTGTGCCTCCTTGGGTCCCACTTGTCGGTGGGTCTCAGAAATCTGTGTAACACCGGAACCGGATTTGTAGAAGCATTCTGAGACCAATGCGGAAGTATTGCGTGCATAAAGCCTACTGAGGTCTGATTAGCATGCCTAGTCATTTCCCATAACACAAACCACGTGATCAATTTGGCCACATGTGATTGGCTGAACGATATACACTTCAGGAAGTGTATGGGGTGCAGTACCACCTTGGGGGCGCTCACAAGCATGACAATTATACACACAGAACTCAACTTTGCTACCTTGTGGGCCAAGTAAACAAAGTGTGGGGGGCATGTCAGGGCAGCCTCCTGAGCTCATTAAAAATGAAAAACGGTCGGGCCCCACAAACCCACATCTGTGAGGACACACACACACACACACACACACACACACACGGACAAGGGGATTATGAGGAGCAGCGTGTCTTCATTTGTAATCTGTGAGGAGTCCGTGGAGGTGCCAAGCTGCATGCTGCTGGAGCTCCCATAAGGAGAAGGTCTTGGCAAACACAACACCAGCAGAAGGTGTCCCAGACCTATGATGCTCTCTCTCTCTCACTCCGATTCTATTATCTCCCTTTTCCTCGCTCTCTTCTACTCCTTCTCTTTCTATTCTCTGCTCTCCTCCTCCCTCATCTTTGTCGCTCAGTCCATAATTTCCCTATACCCGTCCTCTCCGTTCATTTCCCTTCCTCTCTCTCTCTCTCCCCTTTTTTCCCTTGCTTTTGTATCCTCGCTCAACCTCTCCCTCTCACCCTTCTCCATCGCTCTCCTCTCTGTCTCTTCTGTTTCACTCTCTATGAATATAATGAGATGCACTGTGGCTCAGTGAGACAGTATGTGTAGTATTCCTCAGGCAGGGAACTATGGAAATGCATGAGGTGTGACTGGAAGCAGATTGCACCTTAATTATTCCCACACAGTCTTCTACACTTCCATGTCTTGAGAACGGAAGGGAAGGCGTCGATATACCAAAAGTGAAGGTACAGTCCTTCTCCCAAATAACACAAACCAGGTCACTTAATGCACAACGTATTTAACTTAATCAATGAGTGTGTGTGTGTGTGTGTGTGTGTGTGTGTGTGTGTGTGCAATTGTACCTTTAGTTAATGAACGGACAAGATGCACAGTCACCTTTGCTGGAAGAATGTAACACTTTGAAGAACTACAAACCATCAATTCTTTGAGCGTGATGATTATCATCTATCCCCAGTGAGTTTTTCTAGTCAGCTTTATTAATGTTTCAATTAAAAAATAGACATTATTCAGAAACATAAATGATTAGCACAGAGAAACAAGTTTATTGCGTTTATGTTTTGCAGCGATAACAAATCTCAAAAGGCATGTTACATGACACACATCAATTGCACTTAAATTAAAACAGTAGATAATAAAAAGAGGTTTGTTGTTGGAACTAATTTATCACCAAGACGCCCTTAAGACATAATTACTCAGTTAAAGTAAATGACGCAGAAGGCTTCATAAACATGTGGGTGAGGTTGCTGGAAAATGAAATGGAACTGCAGAGCCAGGTTAGTAAGTCAGAAGGATTTGATTACAAGGAGCCACATTGTTCATGTAACATACTGGATAGATAGATACAGACAGCGAGAGCACAATAGAAACCTATCCATCCATACCTCCATATCTATATCTGGGGTCTTAATGGGAATTATTGATTGTACAACGTATTCCCTTGTTATTATCAAGTATTTTATACATGTCATTACATTGTTTTACACATTTTACAGGTTCACTTTTTTTAGCTGTGCCAAAAACAGGCAACTTATCAGGAAGAGGTCTAGATTGATATGCAAGCGAAACCTATCATGGACCGCACGCCAGGCATAGTACTTCTAGAAAAACAGACCTGTGGTGAAACATATTGGTGAAACAAATGTGATTTAATAAAGAAACGCATATGAATAAACCCGATTCACCCATGCTGTGCCTACATTGCTGTGAGTGACAATGCTGACAATGCTGCCAATGAGAAACGTGCCCTTGACTTTATTGAACTTACAAGCTTAACTTGCTCCCAGTATGAGACGATAAGGAAGAGTGCCATGGTGACTCAAGCAGAGCATATGAGTGGAAGCGGCTGGGGCGAGGTGAAGACCAACAGAGGCTGCATGAAACATTTGCACAACTTAAAGAAGGTGAGAGTTTTCAAGAGAGAAAGCAAGTGATTCACAGGCATGATGGATTCCCGAACATCTGGTAAGAGATGCCCTGATTGGTCAGAAATTAGCCAGGGGCAGTATAAAATGGAAAGAAATTGTCTCATGCAGAGTCAGGCACGCAATCTACCAGAACAAATGTTTATGCAGAGCATTTGAGGTGATAACTGACGGATGGCCCTCAGAACGCATTCCACCCAAATTGTAGCTTTTACATCTTACCTAACGCACGTTCAATCTTTAGAGTTAACAGAAAATGTATAATGTGGCACAAATAGAAGTAGAACATTATTTCATTTATAATCAGGTAATACAGTTTTAGCTAATATTAAAATCACATAATCCCACCTCAGTCGGGTAAGTAAACGCGGGAGTGTGCGTGGAGGATGGCTGGGTTATGCAGCCTCAAATGTCTGAGTCTGATTGGACTCTGGGGCTGGCTGACGCTGAACCCCTGTTACGCTTTGAGTAATCAATGTGTGCAGGTTAAACCAGCCATCTCCACTAGCACACACTCGGGGGGAGAGAGCTGCTCCACCACCCTGCGTCCTTTGTTTGGAGGAGCCCAGCAATATCCACCTAGGTGCCGTGTAGCGTTGCTACAGAAAGCAATAAGCAATAATAAGCAAATGCTACAGTAAATAATAATCAACGTACATAATGGCCATTTTATACCGCACATCTGATAATTATTATTATTAATAACTATATAATAGCTTTCCCTGATATGTTCCCTTTTTTCTATTTCACCAGCCCTTTTGAATGTCTCTCTCCCCCACCCCCCTCCCCTCCCCTCCCATCTCTCTCTCTCTCTCTCTCTCTCTCTCACTGTCCTTTTTCTAAGTCCCCTCTCTCTTGCTGTGACAATGTCCCAGTGATCGCAGCAGATACTCAGCCAGGCGTCATGTGTTTTGCTCTTCCGATAGCATATGGTGAACTATGGCTGGCCCACAGAAGTCATCAGTGTTTGTGTCGCACCGTCTCCCTTTTAAAGATCTGAGCAGATGGGTTCCTAAGAAGAACTGCTGACAGAGACGTTAGCTGCTTTCACATATGGACGTACAGCCATCTATTCTCCGTCTATTCTGCCGACGTGCCGTGTATGTGAATGACATATCCCGACGTTGGACCTCCTGAAAAAGTACTACCCCTGAGGTAGTATTTTCTCCGGCGAAAATGCTAATTACTTTATATGTGAACGAGCAGATTCTCTCCACCAACAGCAGATCTCAACGCAGGTTTTAATACAACCGTTTTTTAAATGTAGGCTTCTCTCTCCATGTGTAAAGGGTGATGTAAGGCAATGCCCATGCAGTGTACTTCATCTATTTATGTATATGTTTATAGATATATATATATATATATATATAGTACAAAAAAAATTGTTTAGTGATTCATATTATGAGCAAAGGTAAAAAGCAATATTCTGTAAATGTGTACAAGGTAGAATGCTGTAAGCGAAACTGCACTATTTATTGGTCATCTAAAGCAAAATATGTCAGCATTGCTTAAGATATTTCATAAGTACATGTTACTCTCCCATCAACCATGAACTCCTATGAGTTTGATTGCTTTATTAGTTTTATATAATTATTCGATTGACGTGTGTTGGATGTAAACAGATGTTCAATCACAGTCAAGGGCTGATTATGGTTCCACGTCGACGCAAGGACCACGCAAGACGCTTCGACGCAGTCGTGAACCTGTTTTGGTTCTGCGTCGGGTTTTAGTTAGCGGACCAATCACAGCCCTTGCTGCTGCGTCACCTCGACGGAAGGTTAACATTTTTGGGAGGCGCACGTCAGGCCCTTGCGGTGGACGCAAGGAGGGTTTGCAAGGACGCAATGGGTCTGTAAACTCCCTTGCGTTGCGTCAAAGTGGAACCATAACTATGTCTCTAGTCTCAACGGCCACATTTTAAGACAGCCAGTTACGCCAGGGCCTCTAAAGGGCAAGGAATTATTATCCCCCCTTATTATCAAGGAAGAAACCTTGAGAAGCATCCAGAAGAGGCATCTCTCCTTTAGGCTTGGTGTGCAATAGGTGTTGAATGGGCAAATATATGGCAGTCTTAGTGTTCATTCACTCACAAGGTGGCATCGTAACAAGTGTGTCTGGTAATATCTCATAACCATTAGGAACATGGTATTCGTGGCTTTGAATTTGTAAAGAAATGTAGTGTAATTTGTGTATTTCATTAGCCTGGCTAACGCCAGACCAAATCTCAAGAAGATTTCTGGGAGCCACACATTCATTTTCTCGTATTTGAGGCGTGGTTTGCGAATGCCCAGAGCCGTTCATTGGGCGCTACGATTGTCTATCAAATGCGTCTGTACGTAGCTCATAGCCAATAAAAATAAAATTCAAAATAAACTTGCGTTCTAAACTACTTAGAACACTATCTAAGGCTGCATCAAAAGGTTACTTCTCGTCTGCTGCCATGTTGGATCCATAGATGTAAACAAACGACAAGGTGTGCCCCCCACCCCCCCCCCCCCCCCTTTCTGTGATTGGTTCCCTCGCTGAGGAACAATCGGATCCATGGAATCCAGGCTGCCTAGCACAGTGAAATGAATTTGCGCGCAAGGCAGCGTGGGTACACCCAGGCTAGTATCTCATGCCTATTAAAACCAATCTTTAATATAATGACAATTATGCGGAACAGACACTGCTTCCAATTCTTGGAATTCTCTGATTTTATTGAAGATTGAATTGAAATAGATTTTATTTAATGAAATAAAACAACTACTTGAGATAACTAGCAATGGTAGTAGTTATCGATAACTTCAGCCATAATGTGAATGAATATACATGTTTTTTCCCCATATTGTTAAAAAATCTGTTGGAAATAACACATATGCCATGTTCGACATAACTGGACAGACTTTGCCTTGAAATCTGTTTGGGGAGAAACAACCACGTGTCGTAAACACACACTGGCTAAATCGACCGATATAGTCATTTTACAATTCAATTTTTTTATAATTGATGAGAACAAAGTAATTATTCTGCCTCTGAGCTTGGGAAAACAGAGTGACTCACTCACACACACACAGACACACACACACACACACACACACACACACACACACACACACACACACACAGACACACACACACACACACACACACACACACACACACACACAGACACACACACACACACACACACACACACACACACACACAGGGATGACTATCAGTTACTAACACTTTAATTGGATTGTCCATGGAGGACGTTAATAAATAATAAACAGGTGGTAGGGGATAAATCGTTTCTATTAACAGAAGAAACGCCACCAAACTACCACGGGAGGTACTGATGTGTGTAGTCTTAAGTGTCTCTCTCACAGTTCTGGCTCACAGAGTCCAGAGTGATCTCTGAGACGAACATCTGGACAAGGGAGTGGAAGTTCCACTGCAGTAGTAATTCAGAAATTCAAAGATACATATCTGGCATCTTTATCACTTCTCAAGACAATTATTATTAGCTGAAAAATATATAGCAAAACTGTATCTGTATCTCTGTATCTCATCGCCACCAATTATATCTAGTAGTATGATGTTAAGGAATACATATATATTCACTTTCAATAATATTTGAACTAGCACATAATCTATCTAGGTCTTGTTTTTTACCTGAATTTATATTTGTTGTTAAAAAATAATAAAAAAGAATAATAATATAAAAAATATATACATTTATTTATTTATATATAATATGCAGCAAACATGAATGCAGGTAAAAAACAAGGTCTAGAGATAGATATGTGCTAGTTCAAATATGATTGAAAGTGAACCCTGTATGGGATTAGTACGGCAGGGAGCAACACACACACACACACACGGTCAGCACCAGAAAGCAAACAGATCTTTTTTCAATCATATGCTGTACATACAAATCCAAGGCTGCTCAGAGCGAAGAACATGCTGAATAACTTGTATCATTCTACTGTGCATTCCATGCATTCAGATAATCTTTCTCTAAAGTATTAAGCTGTAAGTCAACCTCGAGCTCCACCTGCTGCACTGTAAAATCCTCTTGCTCACACACCAAAGCAACAGAGACCTTCTCTCTACACTTTACTTTTGCGATGCTGATCCAAATGCTGATCATGACCCTGGCGTCTCTGCCGGTCGTGTTTCTTGCACTGCTACGCCTCCTTCTACTACAACTCGATCAATTGGTACAGGATCAGCATGTTGTCAATCCAACATGAATATATACAGTGGGCTCTGACATCCAACCGGCAGGGCAGTGTGTACTGCAAAGACACAAGTGTGTCACTGACAGCTGTGCCTCTTTTTGGCCCTACCATCGGGCAGTAGCACCATCACCCATCATTGACCAGACCGTTTGGTTAGAATCATTCGGGAAAAGAGTTGGTGTGTCGAGAATTGGGATGGACGGTATGTATATATTTAGGCCACAGTCTTCCAGTTCCCCGTGTTCCACACATGCTTGACTTAGCACTGCAGACTTTCAAATGTCTCCTCCATGAGGAAAACTTTATCCAGCGAGAAGAGGTGGCTGGCGTAAGTCCATTCACAGGTTTTATTTTTGTTCAGTCCCTCTTGGTCATGTGGCTTGCCATGACCTCAGAGAGTATATCGTTGAACCGGACAACTAACCCACACTCTTGTCAGCCCATTTCTCTGGGAGGCATGATCGCTTTGCCCACAGAGCACCTGAATTCTTCTCTCTTTGTATTTGCTTCTTGTATTAAATGTTAGCAATAATAGCCTTGCTGGACGTTGAATTGATTCTTGACCAGTCTCGGGCTCTGTCAAATACTTTCCCCCTCTTTTCTGTTAAGCATAAACATCTTTAAACCCATTCATGTGTGATAAAACAGTGAGTAATGAAGGTTTGTTCAGATGTTTAGATCTCCCAACATTGGGAATGTAAATTGGCATTAAAGCACATTAAGGTTGTAACCTCATTCCCAATATATTATTAGATTGTGCACCACCACCATGAACTTATGAAGTACATTCTAGGTGACTCCAGTGAAACCGCACTTTGCAGGGAACTTGAGTTTGTTAACGATGGAGCTAATGGAGAGGGAAAAAAAAGATACTAAAAGAGAATTCTTTGAGAAAGCTGTTTTCTTTTTAAACTGTACTTAGGCCGATTCCCCATAGTGCCATTGGTGTCATCCTGTAGCCATCTTGTAAGATCTGTCAGAGCAGATGGACTCTCCTCATGGAGTTTGGGGGAGACCGCAGTAATCCGACGGAAGAGAGAAAATGTCCGTCTGGTAAGCAAGTCGCTCCAGTCAGGCATGGAATGTAGACACAGGTGGACGGCAGCCCCAGGAGGTGAGTATGGGACCCGTCTCACCCCTTCACACTCTTTGTTGTACCCTTTGTTGGACCCTTCATTCTGGTCATCTGCTTTTTTGTATTTGCCTTCCTTCCTTCCCTCATTCCTCTCTTTGTTACTTCCTTCCTACATTCTTTTTTTGGACCAACCCTACCACAGACATATTTTAACCATCATCTGTGTTTTCTTAAGAAAATAGTGTAATAATAATAATGGGTTATGCATTTTTGATTTTGAAGATTATATCAAATAAAGAATTCCAAAAATCCTTAAATGGGTTGTATTTAACCTACATTATGCAACCTATTCTCTGATCGTTAGGAAACTGATTCTGCAAAAGTGATGAAATGTGAATCATATGTTAGCCGGGATTGGAACTATGTTATAATATCAACACATTTTATGCTGTACAATTTCTTTCTTTTTTGGTACAATTTGTTCAATAGGCGGACCTGTGGATAACTGTGGAACTAAGAGGCGAAAAACATCCCCTTTTACTTTCACTGTGTTTTTCATCATTCTGTGACACACAGACTTGTGAACTTCTGCAAACGCGGTCGTTTCAGAGACAGCGGTTGGCTGGTTGGTTGCTGCTGGCTTGCTGACAAATTGATTGGCAGATGCATGGTGGTTATGGGAACCCTGGGCAGAGGCGGTTTGGTCACGGTAACCACGGCGACTGCAGTTGACAGTGACAGTTACACAGGTGGTCCAGATGGTGCAACAGTGGGGGGGTGGAGGTGGCGGAACTGTTGCCATCCACAAGCAGGGGAAAAAAATCAAGGAGTGAGCCCAAACATTTTACAAAAAAGAAAAACCTGTAGCAGATAACTATTTGCTGAGGACATATGTTGTGATCATGCACCCTGCTGTTTTTGTTTTTTAACAGTGTCACAGCCATATAACTATGAAGCCACTATTGTAAATGAAGGATTGTGTCCATGTATTTCTTTAAGGGGAATGAGGATAAAGGATGAATAAATAAAGGATGAATGGTTTCAACAATTTCAACATTCCACAAATCATAAAAACATAAAGATTCTTTACATATTTCTAATTTGCAAGATTCAATCAAATCCGTGATGATCAAATCACATCCCTCCCTTATTGGCAATGGATATTTTCTTTCATGCGGTACCCACCTGTATGTTGCGGTCATTAATCCAGCCTGATCTTCGCTTACATGAGCCTAAAAGAAGTGGGTCAGACGGTCCCGGCTGGCCTAAACTTTTACCTCCCCACGTCTAGGATCCAACGCTCAGACCAGCCTTTCAACATCTTCTATTTATTTTTGATCTAGTGTTCGCCTCACCTATCATCACCTTCTACATCGATGTGAGCTTTATGGATCAGCTTTTATAAGGTTTCAAACTTTGAGGTCTGCGAGCACACATAGTGAAGCCTTAAAACTGAGTTAAGGAATATACATATATACAGACCAGTGGAGGCTTCTCCAGTGAGGAGAGGGAGGAAGATCCTACTTAACATTGTTGAGAATAAAAAGTGTAGATTGGCCATTCATTCCTTACTACTGTAAGGAATGAATGCCCTTAAATATGACTACTTTAATGCCTTTGTATATGTAATGTTCGTTTCCCTGGGTAAAGGGACATTAGCACCCCCTATTGCCTATTGAAAATTCCTCCGGGGGGGACGTTCCTCCGTCAGCCTCCATTGACTCCCATTCATTTCTCGGGCACTACTGGCGGCCGGTGAATAACATGGGGTTCAATTGGAGAGAGGAGGAAATTCCTCATCTGAGTGGGTGGGACTAGCTAAGGGATCTGAATAGACCACTGAACAGAAGAATCCCGCCTCCGAGGCTCCGGTTCCCTCTGTCAAATGTCTATGGGAAATAACATGGGGTTTTTGAATGATCGTACATAACAAACTCTGTAGGTGGCGAAGAAGTAAAAGCTGCGTCACGTTTTGAACTACACACATTTTCCATCTATTTTTGACTGGCTTTTTGGATTGTCGGTGCCGTTAAAGTAGTAAACGATTATAAATGCTATTTTCAAAAAATTAAAAAACCCCACGTTATTTCTCATAGACATTTGACCGAGGGAACCGGGAGCCTCGGAGGTGGGACTTATTCTTCAGAGGTCTATCGCGTCAACATCTATTCACGAATAGGCTGGAGCAACTGTTCGTTGCGGTACAGTGCGGCTCTGTTCGCTTATATTGGCGTTTCCACCGCCAAAAGTCTGCCAAAATAAACGTGCCTACCTATTTTTCGGTACATACCGTTGGGTTACCAAGCCGTCTGAAAGGGTGGCGAAAATGTGGAGCTACACATGCCGTTATTCTGAAATCACTTAAAAAATATCCCGTTTGGTATGACTAGGTCACTGATATTTTTGCAACACAAACAGCGAGGAGGATTGACTTGATCTATAAATGAAGTCCCTCAATCTTAATTGGCTTAAAACCATGACCAACATTCTGAAACATCTATTAACATCCACATTTGCCTCAAACATATTAGGCTTACAGCCCATGTCAATAGTTGTGAAATTATGTTCTTGTTGTTATTTTAATTGTTTGTTACTCTGACCGTTCTGTTTAATATTGTGGAAAGGATGTTAGTGAATGATTCAGAGCATGATGCATTTTAAATGGAATCACTTTTGATCTTGTGTCTTAATTTTTCTTAAAACAATTGTAGCTGAAAATAAACATAGCCAAATTACAACCAATAGCTTCAGTCATTGAGGGCAAAAATAGGCCCAATGATAGGCCCAGATTTTTTAATTTAGTTTTACAAATCAAGAGTAGGCCTGATTTGACTAATTGGCTTTGCATCCTTTCCATCTGCCTTTGTAGTCCAAGACATGCTGCCCACCAGCTTTCAAAGTACAATGCTGCCACTGGTGGATTTTTATAAATTATTCACATAATTATCCCTCCCTGCTATTTTGTAGTTCACCAAAACACCCTGAAACAACTTGAGTCTTATGCCACCATATGCCACTAACAGTGCAAGCAGACCAATGGCAACCAAGCGTGCAGTCCTTCCTCCCTCACTTTAAAAACCACCAGCCGCCACTGATACAGACTATATGTATTTACACAAGAGGAATCTATACTGACTATGAACTGCCACTACTGGTGACGAATCGTGTAATCTGTAATGCATTTCACATCATCTATGAGTTTGTTTTGAAAAACTTCAAAATCTCAAAATCTATCCTGAGGTGCAGCTGTTGAGTATTTCATCATGATTTCAAATCAAATCAACTACAAGTTCTAGGAGTGGACTTTGTTATGTCCTTAAAGTTCTCATAAGCAACTCAACTTTTGCTTTGTAAAACAGTATTACCAGAAGGAAAAACAACTTAGGTGTACAAGTAAATTTAATGAAAGAGAATTCAAATTGCGACAATGTATTCAAACCTTTTTTGGGGGAGAATTAAAAATTGTAGTGGGATTCTGTAAAAACAGCAGCGCTTTTCATTGGCAGCAACACAGATTCTATCTTTTCTGTAATTGCTTGTTTGAAACGTCTCATTTCCCAGTGCCAAGGCAAAGTTCACATGCTAATGCGACCTCAGCCATGATCCTGGATGAGCTTCTGTACAGAGGCACTGCGCACAGTGAGTAAATCCACCCAGTTCCAGCCATCAGATCTTAGACAGGATCTCAGGGTTTTGGGCTGCGGGGCAGAAAAGCCAGGCTTATCGACCAGGCTCAGCCCCATCTGGATAAGAGGGGGTCACAGAGATATTCAGGAAAACATTTTGTGCCCGAGGGTTAGAATCCTGTTTTGTATTCCTTAGTTTGGAAGAGTGTGTGTGTGTGTGTGTGTGTTCGAATCCCAAGGTCAGCTGAAGGGCAAGAAGCCTAACCCCCTACCTGATCCTTAATGACAATGATACTGGTACTGGATTCGGGATTGAAATCAGACAATACCTTGGACAGCGGGCTTTGCGCACAGACGCAAGATGCACCAGGGAGAGGCGTGAAAGCCTGCCAAGAGAAAGATCATCTCTGTAAATGTTTGCCGTGGTAGGACTCACGTCGTCCATGCTGTTTAAATGATCACCTTGCATCGGGCGTAAAATAAAGACTAAACTACAATCACAAATTATTCAAATCAAGACAAAGAGAGGCAGGGAGACAGAGAGAGATTACATGTGCTTTGGCAAGATAAATGCACGTTTTCCATGCCAATAAAACCCTTTGAATCCTGAGAGATACACAGAGAAACTGAGGCGCAGAGCGATTCAGCGACAGACAGAGAGAGAGCGAGAGACATACATATGGCGACTTTCTTATGATAGTTGATGGATATTTTGATGGGTTTATCTATTTACGCGATACAGACAGGCTGGCAAGACAGATCAATGTTTGACTCCATCCTGTTTTCCTACCACATCCATTACCTTCGCTAAGCAGACATGTGTGTGCAGTCAACAGACTGATATATATATATTTATATACATACTGATTTATTCAAACCCAAAGCACCCAAAGTCGTAGACTGGTAGACTAGTATTGACGCACTAGCCGGCTCCTCTTATTCTACTCTTCATAGAGACAAGTGTTCTCACAATTATAATAATTGCTTTGCCCGTAGAAAGCAAATCAATGCCATGCAAAGCTTTTCTTAAAAGAAAGACACAAGAAATATGAAAATGTTCATGTACATTGAAATAATAGAATAGCATGTAATAATTTAAGTATGTTTTGCCCAGCATTGTAAATGGATGTATTGAAGATATAAGAGTCATTTACAAGCCAAGCATCCAAAGTGAATTGCGTGTGTATGTGTGTGTTTATGTGTGAGTGTGGTTGCAGGTGAGTGCATTCACAGAAAGATTATTAGCAATAAAGGTTCCATTAGCAGAATAATCACGTAAATCATTTCTTTCAGAGACTGTCCGGCTCTACCGCAGAAGCAGCAGTAAATGGTGACATTTTGCTGATAATAGCTTTTAAAATAAAGGAAAGAAAAGGTCAGCACCATCTCCCTATTCTTGTAATCTTGTATATCATTTTTTCCTTGCGATAATCATGAACCACTCAAAATCCAGCCATGAGGAGGCTACAAAATGGAGTCCAGTTCTGAAACTGCAATGTTCTTCTAAATGTCACCTATGGTTATCCTAAGGTCAAAGGTCGAACTGATTCAAAAAGAGAATCAATTCCAATGATTGAATGACAAGAACAAGTTGATCACAAAGGAACCCTTGTGAGATAGTGAATAAGAGGTTCCAAAAATTGTATTTGTTTTATGGTTACTATATTGAAACTTAATATCGCTCTCAAATGACACTTTTGCATATATTTTATTAACTGACTTGATTTGATTTTCCACTGAGACAGCAATAGCATTGATGCAGTTCTAAGAAGCCACTCACTACATTTGACACCCACCAAAATCATTGCAGAACCTGTCAAATGCTGACTCCAACTGCCAGGGAGGATCAGCGCCCCCCCCCCCCCCCCCTCATCTCCACTGTATAGATCACAATAATGTTAGCGGTGACACGGCTTTCCTCGGCCGTTCATCTGAAACAGAATAGCATAAGCCATTTACCAGCCGGCCCCCCCCATGATGGATGGCAGGCCCCCCCGGCAAAAGAACCATGGGCCCCATCACACTTCGTTCCTTCTGAGGAAATGTCAAAAGAAAGACAAATGTCCGCTTTCCCCCCACGCAATGTTTTAATGAGAGTTCTGCGTTTGTGGGGGAAAAGAGAGGCGGGGGAAATGGGTGGATCGTATCTATCGTTGTGTTAAGTATTTGTTGTTGTTCCCACGTGTCCTGAATAGCATGTGATTGTCATCTTTTGAGTGCCGCACTTATCTGTACAAGAATAACAATGATTTTCCTCCCTTGACTTATTGATTTGTCTGGTGGCCAAAATTGTTGTTCATTGTGTGTGTGTGTGTGTGTGTGTGTGTGTGTGTGTGTGTGTGTGTGTGTGTGTGTATGTGTGTGTGTGTGTGTGTGTGTGTGTGTGTGTGTGTGTGTGTGTATTCATGCTTGTGTTCAGGTGGCTACAGGGACAGATTTGACTGTGTGTATGGCTGGCAGATAGAATTTATGGCAGTCTGGAAAATGATTTATAGGTGCAATTTTATCACGCTGTCATTTTGCTTTATTCAGCAGGGCTTGTGTGTAGGTGTGTGTGTGTGTGTGTGTGTGTGTGTGTGTGGGCATGTGCGTGCAAGCACTCATGCAAGGGTGTGAGTGAATGCTTTGCCCGCATGAGTGCATGTGAGTTTTCCTCTGTTAATGTGTAAAAGAGAGTGAAAGAGAAAGAGAAAGAAAGAGAGAGAGAGAGAGAGAGTGGTGTCTGCGTGAACGACATCTAGACGTGCAAGGAAAAGAAAACCCACATTCTCTAAAGGTGACAATTTCCTGTCACTTTCCTGTTTCATCTTAGGAAGAGAACGGTATCAGCAGACGCATCATGTGTACTCACCCATTGATCATCGCGCTGTCATCTCATTCTGCCTTTAATTACTCACTCACTGCATTCCTGTTTGCCACTGTTCAGAATTAGGAAAAGAATAAACAGCACTAGTGTTCCAATGAGCATGTGCCTGATTGACTGATTGTCTGACTGCCTTACTCTGCCTAATTGCCTGACTGAGTGGCTGGTTGTCTTTCTGTCAGACAGACTGTGTCTGTCTGGGATTTTAGCCAGAAAAGAGTGCAAGAGATAAGTCTGTGTTTTACTCTCAAGTGTTTCTGCTGAGACGGGTGAGGAGAGTAATCTGACAGACCGAGAGCTCCAGGAGCAGCCCAGAACAGCAGCGAGTCAAAACCATCTCTTATCTATGTTGTTATGTTATAACAGATTCATACTTTGCCTTTGCCACGAGGGACCTGAGGGCCGTATGTCTAAAGAGATAGCAGGATTAAAACCACAGTCATACCGTCGAGCAATTGAGTGTGTTGAAAATGAAATTCCCATGGCTTCAACATATTATTATTTATTTATTTTAAAGCAAGCATAGCCATCCGTCCATCTTTTGTACTGGGTTCTCCCTGATAGCGGCCAACGGAGGCTGGGGCCAATTTCAATCATGCAGACGCTTTGACAGCATCTTTGTGCAGCCCTGGCGGAAGAGACAAGCATGTTGTGGTTCGCAGTAATTGGTTGCAGAGAGACTATTCTAAGCCATTCATTCTAAGTAGCAATGATCTCAGTGGCTTGTTCACTTACTGTCTTAATAGTCCTTCATCTATTATGTATTTTGTATAATTCCACTAAAAAGTAATGCAGGATTGAATATCAAAACGTTCTTTTGCCCACAGGCTTGTACGACGGTGGCTATTCAAGGCCTCAATGTGTCAGATATGGAATGATTCAACTGCACTGGAGTTTACACTGGAGCCGTCCTTCGAATGCAACAATACAGCCATGTCCATTTATTATAAATATCTTTAGCAGTATGTGATTTCAGCATACATAAGGCCAGGCACACCACAGCCCGGCTGAGACTGTTGCTTCAACACCTGCCCGTTATATATCCATGTGTCCCAGTGAATGTAATCATACTGCACCACACCAAGTGATTAACAGTAATTTGCTTGTGGCTACGAATCACTATGCAGTCTGATTGCATATAGGACCTTGATAACACCTTTAAAACTTCTATATTTTTTCTTCATCAAAAATGCCTCATCAAATATCGACGGCTTCCAAGTCTACCGCGACCCCATATGCATTTCAGATGATCCCACACAGGGCCTTGAACCCAAGGTTGGGAAACACTCCACTAAAACATTCCTCCCTTAACTAACTTCCCTGCTAACTTCTGCCATATCACAGGCTTGGCTGAGTGGGAATGTTCGTGTTAGACTACAGTCAATAAATCGACTGCTCGCAAGTCAGTATGGAAAACAGCCCCGCTACAACGCAATAACGCCTAATGTAATGTTCCTTGCGCATATTATCCTAATCATATAAGCTGCTGGGATGTCGCATAATGCAGTGAGCACCTAGCAACAAGGGATTAGGCCCAGAACGAGTACATTTCCTATTTTACAGTTTTTAAATCAATCCTTATGCCCTGTTGCCTCTCTCTGTCTCTCCTCTCGATCAGTCTTTGTTTGGCTGTCTCTTTCAATTTGAACAATGATTTAATTCAGCCCAGGCGCTGCCGCTGCTGCTGCGTCGCCTGTTCCCAGGTCTCGTCAGCGGGGTGGTTAATGAGCCACTAATACAACATGGGAGCGCCGTGGAACAAACACATCTGTATTCACCGCGGCCTCGCGTCACTCACTCGCACGCACACACTTCCACGTGTGCTTGTGCTGTTTCCGCCTCGGAAATGTGAAAGACGGATTTCCCTGAACGACGTATGGAAATGAAACGAGACTGTAACGGTCTCATAATTAAGGGAATTTGTGTAAAAGTATCAATTACGACATTCTGAAAAATGTTGCACATAGAGTTTCTGCCTCATGTTGTTTAGCTATGTAGGATTAGCTGTTCCTATGGAGACCGCGGAAACCTCCTTTGGAAGGCCCTCGGGGGAAATAGTGTGTGGGCCTCAAGTTGCACTAACTGGGGTAAAGAGCCCTGTGACAGCTGGGCCTGATTCAACCTCCAGCCGCACGTGAAGACACACGTGTGACTCACCTGTCAAACAGACACAGCTCTCCACGAGTTGGTTCTCTTAGATACAGTCTAAAATTGGAAAACCTTGTAGCCCGGTAAAGTAGTCAAAAACACAAAATAATGAGAAAATAATTGTCATTCAAGTGAGGTTGAAAAAAGACAATGAATGAAAAAGACAAATTCATGGTAACATAGGGATCCCCAACTTAACATGTACATACTGTATCCTGGATCCTTGATCCTACTGATGGACAACAGCATTGCATATCATTACCTGACTACTTATTACTACGAACATAAACGGTCATATCTGATGAGTGAAGCAACATGGGATGGGATACCGAAGGGGATGTTCGTTTGATTCTGCTTCTACCCAGTTCTCATAACTTATCTATTACACTTCAGATAAACCAATAGAGATAAAGAGAGCAGAGGTGGGGCTGGTGGGGGTATTGGATTCTTTCAAGAGGTTAGAGACACTGAAAAATGAGTCTCTCTGCTTCTTCACTTGTCTCATTCCATTTTTTACACACACACACACACACACACACACACACACACACACACACACACACACACACACACACACACACACACACACACACACACACACACACACACACACACACACACACACACACACACCATGGGGACCCCTCACCCAAAGCCGAACACTAAGCCTTGTGTTTATGACCTTGCTTCCAACCACTTTAGTTTCTCTTGGTTCCACAGCGTTGACAACCTGATAGAGAAGTTTGTGTGTGTGTGTGCATTTGGTGTGCGTGTGTGTGTGAATGCACATGAATGGGTGTGTGTGTGTGTGTCCAAAAGATGCATCCTGAAACCCAACCAGTCGAAGAGACAAAATGTCAAGCATTTTAGCGATAAACAAGTCTCCTTTTCAGTAAAAGTGCTCTAACATGTTCTCTTACTTTCCTGAGTGCAGCCAACCATGTACCCCTAGTAGTATTTTAATCCTTCGGGGAAGGATAGTTTAGTGCTAATGGTCTTATACACTTCTCAAAAAGATTCTGGGTTCAAACCAAAATGTATTCAGTCTCAGAAGATAGTATTTTAAACATAGTGAATGAAGTAAAGGTCATTTCTTTAATAAATCACCCCAGAAATATGTTTACGTATAAATCAGAGGCTACACGAGTAGCACAGGCGTACATCAGCCAAACGTTTCCTACTTTCTGTTTCCAGCTATGTTTGCTACATGGCTACAACTGTTCAACACAAAATGTACTACACTTAGTTTAACTTAACAGAAGACAAAATAACCTCAAGTAATGTACCGGTTTCATACATGATGCAACAAACCAAATTGATTGAACACCGCGGAACAGCACAACTACTTGGCGAGATACAAATGACTTTAAATGACACACACACACACACACACACACACACACACACACACACACGATGGGGATGAAGCCTAACGTAGGGTATACTATAAGATGCAGAGATGCGAGCGGTGGCTGGTTAACGGTGCAGGTGGAGCAGCGGCGTTCTGCATGGAGAACAGGACTGATCAGCATACGCCCTTCACACCAGCATGCCACAGCACCGCCAGGCATCACATATATCACCCGCGTTCTCTTTCCTGCTCTGTCAGCGCTACAGGAGGCACCTCATAGCGTTACGTGGGCGTGCGTGTGGGGTGTGAGTGTGCGCGGGCGGTATATTGTGTATTATTACGTTTCCTGATATACGGTTGGGTACGGATGCCCTCCCAAAAGTCACAGAACCCCACCAAGAAGTCACTTGTAAAAGAGCATGTGCTGCGCCACACATGTGCGGGTGTATTCGTGTGTGTGTGTGTGTGTGTGTGTGTGTGTGTGTGTGTGTGTGTGTGTGTGCATGTGTGAGTGTGTGTGTGTGTGTGTGTGTGTGTGTGTGTGTGTGCGTGTGTGTGTGTGTGTGTGTGTGTGTAGTCGGTGGAGACATCTGTAAGCGTGAAAATTGCCTTGACCTTAGCAGTGGCCTTTATGTTGGGACCAGCTGGTCGAGTGGACGATGTCCAGAATGATGAATTGAAGGAATGGAAGGAGAGAATTATCTGTTGGTGCTGAGGAAACGTGCACTTTTGACACGTACAACAAAAAAAAACGGACCACAGTGATTTTCATGGTGGGAAGCAGTTTCTCTTTGTTGGATGTAGGTTGTTATGGTGGGGATTTGTGTGTGCGTTTGAGTGTGCATTTGAGTCTGTGTGTGTGTGTGTGTGTGTGTGTGTGTGTGTGTGTGTGTCTGTGTGCACATGTTTGTTTGTGTTTGTGTTTGGTGTGTGTGTGTGTTTGGTGTTTGGTGTGTGTGTGTGTGTGTGTGTGTGTGTGTGTGTGTGTGTGTGTGTGTGTATGTGTGTGTGTGTGATAACCGGTACAGAGAGGAATTTACTCTTTAATTATTAATACTGTTTATTTTGGGATCATTTGTTTGCAATCGTGTGTGTGTGTGTGTGTGTGTGTGTGTGTGTGTGTGTGTGTGAGGCTGTGTGTGTCTATGTGTGTGTGCGTATGTGTGTGTGTGTGTGTGAGGCTGTGTGTGTGTGTGTGTTGTGTTAACATTGTCTGTAAACAGGCGGCAGTGTGTGAAGCTATTCACTAGCGGGTGGACTGTTTCTCTCCCCAGTTATTAATCAGTTTATTCACAGAGTTTATTTTGGGGTCATCTGTGCTCTAAGCTGGTGTTGGGGCAGGGGTGAAGTTCAGTGTATGTGTGTGTGTAGAAAGTGTAGCTCATGTGTTTTCTCCAACTAATTTTCTCTTTGTGCATGAGTTTGTATGTGTGTGTGTGTGTGTGTCTAAGTGTTAATGTGGATTCATGTTAGACGCATGTAGATCTGCAATGTAGTATATGTGTGTTTTTTGTTTGGCTGTGCATTCATGCAAGTGTGTGTGTGTGTGGGCGGGGCTGGCCCATCAACATTTCAGTGGCAGACTCACAGCAGGTGGTTCATTACACGCTCTGTAATCAGGCTCATTTAACTTTGCTTCACTTCTAACAACAAAACATATTGGATTCATTGAAGCATTAACATCTGGCTTTCCCCATCCCTGAAGGATTTGTTTGTTCGTTTGTATTTATGTTTTCTAGGGAAGGATGACATTGGCGCATCGACGCAAACATCTTTGGTTTGTGCATGTGTGATTTTGTTTCCTACACACCTTTTCCTGGAAGTTGATGGCGTCTTCCTAAGGCCAAATCGTATGGCCATGTGATTAGTCATATAACTAACTTCCTGTGTCCAATAGACTTCTTCGTTTTGTCCAATAGGATGACTCATTACCGGTTTGTATCCAATAGGATGGCTTATTCAATGACTCACTTCATGCTTGTTTCATAACTGCTGCAAGGCAGTCAATGTTATTTCAGTCAGGTACAGGCAATTACGCCAAGTATGTCAAATTCCAATCACTAGCAATTTCCTGACACAAACAAGGAAAGATGTGAAGCGGGAATGGTAAAACATGTAAAAGGATGGGGAAATTAGCTTTCCCCCCAAAGTGAATGTAATTGGATTTGTGTTTCAGTTGATTTGTTTTTATATTAAATTAAAGGGTAAACCAAAATAAAACAAACAATTGCGATTAATTAAATTGATGCTTTTTCTTTTGCTGAAACTAAGACTGAATGCTAAACTACAACTACTGTTTCTTGGAAATCTTATTTGTATTTGTGAGCAGATCTTCTACAGACAGGACACAGCCCCATGGGCAGTCATATTTCCAGGTGAGGGTAGAGTGGGATAAAAGGCATGGAGATTAGCCACCTTTGGCCCTCTGGCTTTCACCGACATGGGGCGACTCTTTAAGTTCCAGCTGACCCAAATACTAATGGGAAGTATCTGGGTAGAAACGGAGCAAGGGGGAAGGGATTTAAATGTATTCACACAAAATATACAAATATGATTCTACATGT
Organism: Micromesistius poutassou; assembly: GCF_964030765.1. NCBI lineage: Eukaryota > Metazoa > Chordata > Actinopteri > Gadiformes > Gadidae > Micromesistius > Micromesistius poutassou. Next base: position 11,023,473 of record NC_140275.1, on the reverse strand, counting down.
GGGTGGATCAACACAAAGCAGTGTGGAACGATAAAGGTGAAAATACGTTCTTAATTGGGAAATAAAACTTGGGGAAAGGGTGTTATTGGAACGTTTTTTTCTAGGTTATCAACCAGATAAATCAACCAGCAAAATGAATGTTTGCACCCAAACTGACAATCAATACCTCATCCAAATCAAATCTAATGTAGTATAATCCATTCTCATCTAATCCAATAATGAAAACAAACAAACAAATCGATGAAGTGAACAGTTGAGAAAGATGGAGACTGCCTTTCTTAACCCTGACAGTACCAGACTTGGGTTTTCTATGGGGAGGTCTCCTGGTGGTCATAGCTTATCAGAGACCAACCACTAGGCTGGAAGATAAACCTCCATTTGGATTCCAAAGATGAGCTAGAAAATGTTGGCACGGCTCCGCGGTGGAGTTATATACCTGCATGTAAACCCCGCAATTACGTTTATGTATTCATTCATATCAAGCCGTGATTGAACTGCCCGCTCTCCTTTAGTCTACTCGACCGGGAGCAATAAGTTATTACAGCTTTTGTAGAAAAATAAGCTAACATAGAAGATTTTGTTGAAAGAATCAAGGAATATTAAATAACAAAGCTTTTCGTATTTTGAAATGGTGATGAGATATTACTTAGAATTGGTAACAGAAGTGAAAACTCAAAAAATATAAGAGGAAATTCAGAAGTTAATTCACCATGGACACAAATATAACCCATATACTGGTACAGATACAGATTACTTTATTTATTGTTTGTTTGTTACAGTTGCTCCCCTCAAGCAAGAAACATCAATAAATAGTAAATAGAATAGAATAAACACACCTAGCAACATGAACCCAAAATACAGCAAAAAAAAGCTAATATTTTGAAAAGTTTGTATGTAACTGAAGCTGAGTAAAGTAAACAAAGTAAAGTAAAGTGAAGTACAGAGTCTCAAGAATGTTGCAGGCATATTGCAGAGGTTATTTGGATATGATAAATATTAAAATGTCTGAGCTAAAGTAAAATTGACAGTGCACTGTTCAGATTGACTCACTCACTTGCGGTAGTAGTGAGAGAACAATTTGACAGGAATGGAGGATTTCCTGTGGTGCTCTGTGGAGCTCCTCACCGTCAAGGGTCCATTGGTGAACGTACACCTCTGTTCAGACTGCACTCTGTGGAGTGGTTCAGAGTCGGCCTCCCTCAACACGACACAGCCTAGAAAAGGGCGCCAGCCACCAGACTCTGAGAACAAGTTGCAGGACAGGAGCTTCCTCCAAAGGCTTTTCCTGCCCTTCTTGTAGACTCACTTTCTATCTTCATTGTGGGAGAGGTATATATCCATTGTTGAATGCACTGTAAGTTGCCTAGGTAAAAAGATACTGCTAAATAAATGTAATGTTCTGTAATGTAACTTGGAGACCGGAACAATGTCTACATCCACTCCCTGGATGGAGAGGGTTGTTTCAAGAGTCCCAGTTTCCCTGAGGTCGAACCACCATCCCCTTTGTCTTACTGACGTTGAGCTGCAGGTTATCGAGGTCACACCAGTCGATGATACTGTCAATGCAGCCAACCACTGCAGTGTCATCAGTGAATCCCAGCATATGGCAGGACTCTGCAATCGTGCCAGTTTTACTCAGCACTGTGTCCGACACATAGCTATATAGGTGTATGTGTGTGAGCCAGGAGGCGGGGCAGCTCTTGAGACCTCTTTAGAACAATCAGTAATATGCAAGCAATATGCTCAACATCTAGCGAAAGGGCATCTCATACAGGTGGAGAAATGCACCGTTTCCGACAGCCTAGCTGGTAGTTCATTTCTCGTTGCCCCATCAGTAGTAATGGTAGTAGTAGTAGCAGCTGTAGTAGTAGTAGTCGCTGAAGTAATAATGGTACTAGCTACAAAAACGATATGCCATATGAAAGGTATGGTATTGATTGATGTTTGTAGAAAGAATTATAATTATTATAATAAAACCAGCCAAAATTGAATGTACTCGCCCAATGCTCATTTTTCCAGCCTAACGTGATTGAAAATCGCCCAATCTGGCAACGCTGCCTGACAAATTGAGCGCAAAAACTGCCTGCACGTCCTCGCACTCCTCCCTCAGCGTAAATCAATGAGACCGACTGAAAACGAGGCGGACATGGAACTTAAACTGTGATTACAAAAAAAGTATAAAGGTAATCTAAATTCTGTTTTCAAATTATTGAAGATACAAGTGTCTTGATTTGTTTAACCTTTGAAAGAAAGTTAACAATAAAAAATTGACAAAGTTACGAAGTCTGTAAGAAGTAAGTGTCAGAGAATGGGCGGACGGTTCCGCCATCCTCCCATTGACTTCCATTGTAAAAAATTAGTATTAGTAATTAGTTAAATTAGTTAAAGTATTTTAAAAATAGAATATCTCAAAAAGTATAAAGTTTACAAATATGAAAATTGCCCAAATGTATGGACCTAGACCTTTGTGACAGATGTTGAATGGAATCGATTGGTTCGGTAGTTTTGGCCACATTAATTGCACAAGTTTGGTCGGAAGAAGAATAACGGAAAAGAGATATCTAGACAATAATAAGAGTATAGTAAAAGTACCGGCTGGATAAGCAGTATCAATAAGAGTAGTAGATCTGTTAAAATATTGACTGATTGAGAGTCACATGGAGTATGAGAGTGAGAAGAATAAGGACAACCATGTAGCAGGATGGTGATGGTGGTTGGGGAATCCTGAGAGAGCCCGCCAATAATGGATTGGAAATCTCGCCTTTGCTCTATGATCTGTTTGGACGAAACAAACTTGGAAACCGCACCCGGATTTGAATGATCCTTGCCTCTTAACTTGGCGAGCCAGCCAGTATTAAACAAGAGTATTTAATCAGGAGGTGACCTCTTCATTTGGCGAGCCAGCCACGGGTAGACAAGAGGTCTACAACAAGATCCAACTTCTTCACTTGGCAAGCTATCCAGGAGTATACTTCTTCGCTCTCCAGACCAAGGCTCAGGCTGAAGATGCTCTGTAGAGATACAGGACCATACTGTACCAAAGGCCTAATGCCGTCCTTCTTCTCTAGCAGGAGGTCTTGAGCTCTTTGGTGTCCCAGGGCTTGTTGTGGGGGAAGCATTTAGCCAACTTCAAGGGAACAGTGCCGTCTCAAAGATCTTGATGTATTCTGTGATGCAGTCTGTGGAGGACCATAATTTACCTCCCTCCCATCAGTCAACGGTCTCAAAGCGGTACTGGAGGGCATCCCTGACCTCTTCAGAACCTCCCCACAGTCCAAAACGGGGGTTGGGAGTAGTTTAACCCTGGGCTTGGACATGGGGAGCAGATGGAACGGATTGTGGTCTTATCTTCCCGCCCCCACTGTGGGGGAGGGAGAGCAGTGGAGGTGTATGCCTCCTTAACATTGACGTACAGCAGGTCCAAGGCCCTTCCCTCTCTGGTGGGGCTATCTACAAACTGGGTGGAGGTGGGAAGAGTCCTGTGCAGGATCCCCAGGGATTAGCACAAAGGCTTCAGGGTGCAGCCTGGAGTGCATGACGTGGCTCAGATTTCAATGTCCGGGCTGCAGACACGCTCACTAGTCACGATGTGACCCGGGTGGCACCATCTGTTATTAATGAAAATTGCACGTCCAAGCCTTTCCTCTCTCCAACTTATGGTGTGATTTCGGACCGCCTGCCAGGTCAGAAGGGAGTCTGTGTTAATGGAGGAATCAGGAATAGTTTCATGCAGCCACCTCTCAGTAAAACACAAGACACTACACTCAATAAACAGACTTCCGATTCTTCACTAGGGCTGCCAGCTCATCCATCTTATTGTCTAGCAATCTCACGTTGGCCGTAACAATAGAAGGGAGTTACGGCGTGTCTCTCATCTTCCCATCTCTACTCTTCGCCGCCACCGTTCTGTGGTGTTTAAATCCTGCTCGGTTGCCACGACGTCTCAATTCACCTCTGGATCCTTGGGTCCTTCCTTTAATCTCATTGGATAAGAGTCCCGAAGCGGGACAAGCGACTATCTTACCTACTCAGTGGAACTCACCATTCATAATCACTGTGTATTGTTTCATGTCAATGTCTCTACGCAGCACCCATCGCAGCCTTCTCTTGTGCCCCTTATGTTTGTTTTCATCATTGATTTCATAGTTAGAGAACTCTTGTGGCTGGAGGCCTGAAGCCCAGAGACACACACTCTGGTAATCAACTTGATTAGCAGCCAGTGATCTCTCATGATTGTGTTTTCCTGCACTGAAAGGCTGAAAATATGACGTCTTTAACTAAGAACTGGCAAAGAAGAGATATAAAAATAGGTTGAAAAGGAAGCGATAAAGCAAAAAAAAATGAATAAATCAATTGCACTCGAGATTGACAATGTCTGAGAGGAAATTATCCCATCACATTTCCTTTTGACGATATGAGCAACCTGATCCTTATGAAAATGTATTTAGACCTTGTCCAATCAAATGATCCTGAATAGGGTCGCTGGTGAGCTCCATTGTTCACGAGCATTTATACAGTTCTATGGCGTCATTGAACGTGAAGCTGGTTGCTAAGCAGGCTAAGGCTCCCCTGAGTCACCCGCCTGCAGAGGTAACACCCTGTGTCCCAGAACACTGAGAACTAATTACCTGTGGTAATGTCTACATTAAAACCGCTAATGATTAAATCAATGCTATAGAGTTACAGGTGTCTAAATGCAACACACACATATGTGTGTACATGCACAGACTCACACAACCACCTTCGCACACACACACACACACACACACACACACACACACACACACACACACACACACACACACACACACACACACACACACACACACACACACACACACACCATGTAAAGCAGAACTACTAGAGGCTGTGTATCCATGTAGTGCTACCGTCATGCTAAGTCTTCCCTATCCTGATATCCTGAATGGCACTTTTAACTGCCTCCCAACCAAATCACGCACACACACACACACACACACACACACACACACACACACACACACACACACACACACACACACACACACACACACACACACACACACACACACACACATCCCCATACATACACATAGAAACAAACATCCATCAATGAATGCACACACACACACACACACACACACACACACACACACACACACACACACACACACACACACACACACACACACACACACACACACACACACACACACACACACACACACACACACACACACCTCTGGCTCTCTCAGCCAATTTATTACGTCTAAACCAGGTGTCATTGCTAAGTGCTGCATGACTGATATGTGACATCTTAAGAACAAATGTGCGTTAGGACAATTAAACAGATTTTTTTGTGAACAGTTTCATGAGGCGGTGGCGTGCACACAAACACACTCATTACTCTACGGCACTCAAAATATGATCTTGATGAACATTCAAGCATTCCACATTCATTATCTTAAGTATCTATTTAGTTTGTGTGGTATATTTGATATAATGAATATCATCTTGGAGAAGGCTTGGTCACCATTCAAAGGGTGAAGGCACTTTCTTTTTTAGAATTCTACCATTAAACAAAACTATGCCAAATATCATTCACAGACACACACTGACATCACACGCTTTCAGACACACACTGACGTCCTCAGAGAGCACAGACATCCTTCTGAAGGGGAGGACATGCAAATGCAGTCTTAAATGTAATGAGAATAAAAGCAGCAGGTCAGGAAGTCTCTCTCTCTCTCTCTCTCTCTCTCTCTCTCTCTCTCTCTCTCTCTCTCTCTCTCTCTCTCTCTGTAAGAGTGGGTGAATGACTGGCCGCAGTGTTGGAGGCATTGTGTGAGCATGTGAGCCAGTTAAAGAGAGAGAGATTGGGATAGATGGGATAAACGCTAAGCACACGAGAGTGAGTGGGTGAAAGACACTCGTGTCATGAGATCGTGGGTCTCAGGTCATGCTAAGCATCTCAAGTCGCGCCACAGAGGAAAGGCTGATGCGACTCATGGGTTGAATGCATAATGCACTGTGTGTACACCCACACAGTGTGAGTCCTGAGCTCTCTGGATTCAGCTCACTGCACTGCAAACCACTTTGGTTATTGAGACGCACAGAGGGATACTGAGAGTCCGTAGATCAACGGGCCCATTAAGCTGTCTTAGGTATGACATAAGTTATAACAATGCCGTGGACATGACAGAGGTCATAAAGCTGTCTTTATAGTATGACATAAACCATAAAGCATCGCGACCACTTAAGCATGGCTGCTGCCATAGTAACATATGTCAATCGGGGGCTGTACCGAATGGTTGCCCGGGTAACGATCCGCAAAAAGGTGGGTAATGATTTAAATTCTGGGCTGGGATTCTGATACGGCTGGTATTGATTTTTTTTGGTTGGAAATACAAAGATGTGCCGCTGAATTATCCGTCCTATGACTTCGTCATAATTATTTCATGTTGCCAAAAAACATGTACATTTGGATGTGGACCGTCTCTGCTAATTAATCGACATTATCCTTCCACTGTCAACAATTGCTGTATTTGGACAAAGTATTGAGTTGTTGTACAGTACAGCATTAGACACATGTGCCAAGACTTGAGATTAAATATTTAATTAGTAGAGTTTTGTTTCTAATAAAGAAAAGCTATATTCTATATGAATTCCTCACTTAGGATGTAATGAAAACAATATTTCTCTGAAAAGTTGGTCGGGTATTTTACTGCTGCATATAGGTGAAAGTTGACAGTTGTCAAAATCAAAACAAAATAGAAGAAAAGTGAATGTATTCATTTTTGTCAGTGGGAAGGAGTCATGCGAGTCATTTGTACATTCTCAAGGTTTTCTGTACTTTTTTGTATTATTCTTTTTTTTTTATAATCGGGAGCAAAATTCAACTGACAGCAGTATCACATTGTCCCCCGTTCGGCTGTGACAGGAAATTGATGAGACCTCAGTCTGTCTTCCCTGCCTGACAGGTAGATAATGTGCACAACGTAATTGGCGTGCAAGGGACGAAACCTGTCTTCCCATACTGTAGCATCAGAGAAAGAGAAAAATAGAAAAAAGAAAAAGAGAGAGAGAGAGAGAGAGAGAGAGAGAGAGAGAGAGAGAGAGAGAGAGAGAGAGAGAGAATAACAAAAGGAGAATAAAAGAGCTGAAGGGAGAATAAAGGAAGGGAGAATGGACAGAGAATAAGAGAGTGAACGAGAGAGGAGGGAGAGAGGGAAGGAGAGTGACAGAGAGAGCGAGGCAATGAGAATAAGCGAGAGACAGACTGAGAGAACGGAAGATTGAGAGACAGAGCGACGGAGAGTGGGAGAGATTAAGGAAGACAGACAAACGCGGAGAAGAGGAAGACACCGGGAGTGAGTTGGGAACCAGTTAGAATGCAGCCGTTGCTATGAGTTCATCTTCTCATGCTTTGTTAAGTTAACTTCATCGCACCGCTAAATATAATTTGGAGTTTGTTGGTATTCCAGCTGCTGTGGGGGGGGGGGGGGGGAGCCTAGTAAATGGTTTGTCTGTTGGCCATTACCGCACATTTCAATACGTCGTCTCCAGATGCTCCCTGTCACGACAAGACACTCATTATCTTCTCCGTTTGTTTGTTGGTTTAAGTTCATCTGCTGCGCAATCTTCCCACCATTACTGTGGACACAGGCGAGGGCAGGCAATTACACAGACTGCGGCCATGAAATCCCACCACTTCCTCTAAATCGATTTAAGGGATTTCATTTTTATTAGAGCAGTTCTCCAAATACATATCAACTAACACAATGGTTGTCAGAATTCTCTATTTTGGCTGGAATTTGTCTGCTTCTTGGTCAAATTAAATGTAAAATCACACTTGCGTAATTGACTTACAAGAACGGCAAAGATCTTGGCCCCCACATACACACGCTCCGACAGAGTGTTGTCAACGAAAAAGTAAATGGACGCAATTATCAAAGCGCCGAAACATGTCCTTGTTGGAGGGCAGAAGTCCCCCGCCGTTGTGCGAGCCACACCTTGTTCACCGGCCATTAAAAGCCTGTTGGCAGCTTTAATTAGAGCGCTGATCTGCCATGCTCCACAGTGGAGACACGCTTTTTAGCAAGGGTTTCTAATGCGTGCGTGCGCACACACACACGCACGCATGCACGCACACACACACACACACACACACACACACACACACACACACACAGGTGGAGAATGTCAACTCAAGGAGAGAATATTCACCTGGGAATGAGGAGATACATGGTTCAGCATTCTTGGCTATATTAAATCACAGCATATTTCATATGGTGGCAGAAAATAACCACAGCCAGAATTACGCAATTTTCATCTAACCTTGTGTTAACCGCACGGTAAAGGGTAAAAGGGTGGAATTTTATAATTTCTATTTGATAATCATATTTGAATATTTTATTGTACACTACTTTGATCGTGTCACGTGTGTATTGTCAGTTTTAACAAGGCCTCCGATGCTGTTGGTTCAATGTTGACAGTTTTACCCTTGTTGTATCTTTTTACAAAACATGCTTCATCAACACATTAACCAAACTGACAGTTTTTACTTTATTTTTACCCTTACTCATTCTTTTTTTGACTTGCGTGTCATGTAGCTGTCAGCTTGTTGTTATATTACTTAGGAGAGCAAAGCACAAACACGCTCCTTTGTGGTTGTGTTTCCATTCAAGACCTTGTTATTAGCCCAAACATCTACTTTTGGCTTTAGACATGGTGCACTTGTTTGAAAAAGCTGTTAAAAATAAAACCAACAGCTATGCCTCCTCAGTCCTACAGCGAGCAGCATTGAACCGTTTTTTTTGTAAACGATGGTCGCATATTGATTACTGACAGCCCACTGCGTCAGTTACATGGCCACTTATAATAAACCTGCTTGTGTCCATGTAATGAAGTGGTGGGAATTGCCATCATAATGTAGGTTTTCCTAATGGATAACTCCAGCTGAAAGATTCTCGTTTTGAACGCCAACGTCTGGCATCCTTGATGACATGCATCTAAAAAACACAAAAAAACAAAGACACTTTGGATACACGTGTCTGTTGAATGACTAAATAGAATAGTAACTAGTGATTGAAACGGCTATGGTGTGGACGAAAGCAGGCGTAAACAAAGTTGCAGGCATCTCATCCATCGACATACGGCAGGTGGCTCCCTGACGTCATAGCGCAGATCTCCATGTACTGTACAGCCCCACAAGTGGAGCCTTAGGGGTGCTAGCAGCAGGGCTCGTGTGGACGCTGAAGGACTCTGGTTGGCTGTGGGCACTGGGCTCCACCGTCCTAATGGGACCGTAGCGCCACAGAATGGACCCGTTTCCTACAAACTTCATTTTCAACTTTTTTAACTGTTGAACTGCCAAAAGGAGTTGACCTTTACTGAAGGTGTTTAAACCATTCACTTATTTATAATAAGGTTAGGGTTACGTTTATGTATTGCAGTTCAGTTCTTGTGGGTTAAAGTTTCTCTGGTGGCACAGGCACACCCTCTCCAGTCCTTTCATTTAGAGTTTTTGTTTTTTCCTTAGCCTAACACATCTCACCTAACTATCTTAATGCTGCGTAATAATGCGTATTACTGCATGAACTTTTGTTAATTAATGGTTAACTTGTGGACCCTTATTGTAAGTTATACCAATAATCTCTCACTCTGAGGGACCCCTTGCCAAAAAAACAGGTGGAAACAGGTGGAGAATAATAATAACCACTACTTAATGCCCCTGGCCATGAAGAGGGGGTGGACCTCTTCACCATCCGCCATGTTTGTCACGCCTTTGGATTGGATTAAATGCCCTGTCAATCAAACTCTTTAAGTAATAGATAGGTGGGGCCAGCTTGGAGAAGCAGGCATCTCAAGTGTTGTTCATCCTATTGATTGATACGACAGTGTGACCAGTAAACATGTGCTGTGAATAAATACTGGCAAACAGAACAGAGAACTCTGAGATGCAACGGTTCCGGCACACTCTATCAGGCAATCAGCGTTCGCACAACTGACTGAAGTCCCCGCTGCATTAAAGATCAGAAAACAATTATGCTCGGGAGAATTACATTTTTTGGTTCTCGCTGGGAGAGAACAAATCAGATGAAAGAACAGGATGGATGGTGTGCGTGTGCACGCAGCGGCGCCTCGCTCCTCCTGAATCGCTTCATTTATCTTCACACTTTCCTTTCCCCCGTATATTTCCCCCATTCTTCCACAGTCGTCCACTTCTATTCTTGTTTCGCCGTCGCACTTTGCCGTACAATACATCATCCCCACTTTTCTATTTCCATCTCCTCCTCCTCCTCCTCCTCCTAGTGTCTGCCCTCCCTCCAATCCCTCCCTCCCATTTTCTCCTGTGCCTCTAGTTTTGTTTATGCCTTTGATAATGTGTGCATTACCATACCATAATAATCTGTCTATCTGCCTGTTCTATAGCCCCTGAGAAACAGGCATATGTGCGTGTGCGTGGGTGCGTGCGTGCGTGCGTGCGTGTGTGACTGCAGAAACCTCAGTCATTTTCTCCGTAAAACAGAATATATAACAAAGAGAGAAAAACATTTATACCTGCTAGTACTTATTCTGCACAAAGAAGATATACCCAGAGTGTCTATTTGTTTGTGTTAATTTAATGAATATAAGCGAATACAATTGACGACAAAAGAGCGTTGATGATGACAAAAGAGTGTGTTAAAGAACCACACTGAATGGGTATTTTTCGAGTGGGTGTTTATTTCAGGCCGTCAAGGCAACCCACAGAAAAGGGAGGGAATGGGGGAGAGGGGGGTGGCCAGCGGAGGAGAGGAGGAACAGGCCAGATTATGTTTTGTCCCTCCCCACACACACACACACACACACACACACACACACACACACACACACACACACACACACACACACACACACACACACACACACACACACACACACACACACACACACACACACACAGTCCCTTTAGCTCTGCAGGGGGTAGAGCTTTGAGTTCCATTGGGTAGGGTTGGCGGGGGGTTATCAGTGTTGGGAAAGCTTGCTGAAAACTCTCACAGGCTTACAAAGCGCACTCACACACACACACACACACACGTGCGTAGGCGTGCGCATGTGTGTGCGTGCGTGCGGGCACGTGTGTGTGCTCGATTAGAATATTGCACAGCAAAGTTCACGTGGAGGGGAAATCAGCCTTATCAAATATTCACTCAGAATCTGCCTCTGAAATGGCTTCTCCAACTAAAAAGCTCCATTTAGGAATACAAACTAAACCATCACCATACAATAGGAATGGATTCAAGATAATCAATGTAAGGTTGTATTATCTCAGCAAGGACATTTTATCAGCAAGGACATTTTCAGTTATTGTTCAATATAATGTTTTATTTCATTCATAAAAGATAATCTAAAGTGGGGTGTTTGCACGCACGCACGCACACACACACACACACACACACACACACACACACACACACACACACACACACACACACACACACACACACACACACACACACACACACACACACACACACACACACACACACACACACACACACACACACACACACGAGAGACAACCTCCTGGCCTGAGGTACTAATTGGGGAGGGAATGTCTCCAGTCTGTGTGTGTGTATGTGTAGGGAGGCATACCTATTGCCATGAAGTTAAAGAGCCATTAACTGTTCTTGTGGCCAGTTATAGAAATAAAATGGCTTCATAGAAAAGTGTAGATGCAGGGCTGAGAGTGAGCGAGAGAGCGAGAGAGAGATTTCAACTTTTTAAAATGTTTTCTGCTGTCCCCCCCCAAGGTGATGTTTGCTATATTTGAGGGCATTTTTTTTGGGACACAAATTGTGACACCAAGGCAAGCATGTGACATGCAGGCTGACATATAGTAGCCATTCCAGGGGAGAATGATTCATTTCTGTTTTGGCTCAAGGCTGGGTTGTTGGGTGTTCTGTTCTTTGACAGGTCTGTCTTGGAAACCCGCTGTCAGGGTCCAAACCTGTGTATGGACGGATGACAAGAAAGACAGTGAAAAAGTTTCTCATTCAATACTTCTAATTCATTTGATTAGTTATTAGTATTAAATTACTGCTTTTTAATGTTGTCATTTAGCACATGCTTTTATCCAAAAGCGTTGCGTTTCAGATAACACGCTCAGGGATGCCTACAGGTGGACAGCAGACATTGGGGTTTGAACCCAGAACCTTTTTGGATGGGAGACGAAAACCCTGGCCACTATCCTACATGATGATGCCACTTTCAGTTTAGCGGTCATTTTTTTTTAAAAAGCTTTTTAGCCTCTGTTTATTTTACAATGGGTTGAATAGAAGTGCATTAGTAATCCTTTCTCTCTGCAAAAAACAAAACAAACATACACAGGGACAGACGGGGACAGACAGGACACTAGACAGGACACTAGACAGGACACTAGACAGGACATAGACAGGGCACTAGACAGGTCAGTGCAACACCTGACATTAAGGAGGCTTTAGTTTTGATTGAGATGTGGAGGAAGATTCAGACATTTGAAGAACTTTAGTGGTCAAGCTTGAATTTGATGCCTGAGGATTTCGTCTGAGACGTCTTTAAAAGGCAGTGCCATTCAGTGCAGAAATAAAAAGAATCCTAAAAATAGCACTCATGCACTGTTGCTAGGAAACCACTACTGTCACCTTTACGATGACATGGACACATCAAACCAGATGCACGGATGTTTATTTATTCTGAGAGAATCATTCGATGGAACACAGGTGGTTACACGCAGTCATTTTTCAACAATGTGCGTAGAATCTGTGCCATCAAGAAAGCGGGCGAGAATATTTACGTGATTAATAAGAAAAATACGTTGTCTACCATAGATGGTCTCTGGTGCTGGGCCATGGTTTGAAAAGAAAGAGAACATACTGGCCTTGATGTCGTGTCAAGGACAGGGCAACCACACAAATGATGTGTGGCCGCTTGTCCATCCTGTTTACAAAAGACCCCAACATCTGCCCGCTGCTAATGGAACAGCAGCCTATACATAATATTACCATCTTCCCTTTCTATTACGTCCCTCTGAAAGAAACACATCATCCGAGCGAGAGCCACACCGCGGGACGACGAGATGACTGGCACGTTGGGTGACCACTCGCAATTTGACCCCCGGCGTTTGACTTCTCTCCATGAAGCGATACGTTTATTCATCATGTTTTTTTTATCTAATCGAGATAACACTTAATTGGGTCACTTAGAGACTTGTGGACACAACGCCTCACCGCCTGCACTGACTCTAAAAGAAAACATTCATATGCATGGAATAATTGATCAAGGGGCTGGGTTCCTCTGAGAGGCCTGGTAGACACGTCGTCTAGAGGTCAGCTGCTGTCCTGGCCCAGTAGTGGAGCTCATGTGTTCACCCCTTTAGACCAAAACAATCAGGCTACACAAGTAGCCTGTCTGGGAGGAAGTGGCGGTACAGAACATTTACATACTGCTGACAACATGAGTGTTTTGTCCCTTGTTTTGTTTTTGTTTTCATAATTGTTATTTTCCCTTTGTCTCGATGCAGTGTTATCGAGTCATCCAAACGTCCTCTTCCTCTGTTCTTCGGCACATGCTGGGTTTCCTATTTCCTCCTGCTTCGTTCCCTTGTTCCCTTTCTTGCTCTCCTCCAGTCTTTATCCCCCCGTCCTGCTCCTCCATTTGTTGCTCCGGCGCTCACTGAGACCCTCATTAATCAGGGACGCCAGCGCAGACACACGCACGTTGCGCATTCCCACACACAAGTGCCCTCTTCCCTGCACACACACACACACCCCACGCGCACAAACTCTCTACTACACAAACTCTCGCTTCCCTGTATACGCACGCACACACTCTCTTACCCTGCACACACACACACACCCACACCCCACGCACACGCACTCTCTACGACACTCTCTCTTCACTTCATACTCACACACACACTCTCTTACCCTGCGCATGCACATTTTTACCTTGCACACTTTTACCTTGCACACACACACACACACACACACACACACACACACACACACACACACACACACACACACACACACACACACACACACACACACACACACACACACACACACACACACACACACACACACACACACACACACGATTCCAGGGCCCAGCAGGGTTACCTGATCCGACTTCTGTTGTGTCACCTCCAATCAATTCCACTCGCATCATTCTCTAAATATACCTCTGTTGGCACAGGTTAATCCACCACACGGCTGGTTGGGTAAGAGACACCGCCAAACAAAGAAAGAAATAAACAAATAATGAAATAGCACAACTACAGGTATCTACATATAAGCGCCTGAAAGATATTTATTGTATTCAGGCAATATTTATATACTGTCTGAACCATTCATTTAAGACCAAGTAATGCCAACCGCAAACCTCAGAGAATATCCTCTTGTAACAGGCATTCCGGAGAAAAACACAAAAAAATGGGTTTATTATCTGGTTATTTTTTCACGTTTATCATTTGCCACAACATAACTTAACGTATACTATGAAATATTGAGAGGCAGAAGAGAGGGGGAGGCAAGTGTCAGCGGAGCAGATGGCGCCCTGACTCTCAGGTGTACCAACACCAACAGAGAGTGATCTGTTTCACAGAGGGAGGGAGGAGCGGATGGAGGGAGGGAGGGAGGGAGGCAGGGGGGGGAGACGGAACGAGGAGAGGGAGGGTAGGGGGGAGGGAGGGAGGGAGGAGGAGAGGGAGGGTAGGGGGCAGACGGAAGGAGGAGAGGGAGGGTAGGGGGGAGGGAGGGAGGGAGGGAGGAGGAGGGGGAGGTAGGAGAGGGACAGAGGTAGGTGGAGAGGGAGGGAGGAGGAGAGGGATGGAGGGAGGGAGGAGAGGAAGGGAGGAAGGAGGAGAGAGAGGCAGAGAGGGAGGAGGGAGGGAGGGGGGATGGGAGGTGTGATAAAAATGCTATTGCAAGAAGAATTAGATATAGGTGGATGGATGGTTGGATAGATATGTGGATAGATGGAATGGATGGATGGATATCTACTGGATGGATGTATATATGAAAGAATGAATGCCTGGGTGGATGGAGTAATGGATGGGTGGGGATGGGTAACAAAAAACAGCAGAAACGTGTACATGCCTTTAAAGACATACATGGACATACCTGTCATTGTTGGCTGCACAGCACAGCAGGATGGAACCGTGTGTAACACACACACACACACACACACACACACACACACACACACACACACACACACACACACACACACACACACACACACACACACACACACACACACACACACACACACACACACACACACACACACACACCATAGAGTTCCATTGCCGTTCCTTGGCTGGTTGAACCTCTTAAACGTGTTACAGCATGTAGTACTCTGCTACCACCCAGTACTTGTCAACACACAGGACAGCCGAGTAGCAGTGCGGTGGCACAGTTCGATGTACAGCCCTCAGGAGAGCTGTGGCTCGCTGTGCGTCCGTACAAGGTCGCTACGGTCCAAGCGTAGAAGCCCACTGAAGCCCGTCTGGGGGAAGCCGGGTGAAGGACGGGAAGGCGCTGTCTTATTGCATTATGAATGAGAACATGGCTTGTTTTCAGGAAATCTGGCCACGGTTTGCGCGGGGAAAAGCGTGCTATAGAATGCTAAGAGAAGGGTTTTCTGGGGAAGAACAAGGTTGTGTAATTCGTTGAGCAGGCGCCGCTGATGGAAGTACATGACTGAGCTGAGAACGATAGCAGGGGGGATGAGTAGGGAGTGAACACATAAAAAGAAAGTACTTCTTACTGTAGCGAGAGACTCTACTCATGCACCTTTAAAACAGACAAAATTGTCTTGGAATCTCTTATTCTAGCTCAGTTAGTTTTTGACAAATAGGTGCACGTATACACACACACACACACACACACACACACACACAGGCACACAGGGACACACGCACACTCGCACACGCACGCACACACACACACACCCTCTCTGTGTATCTCCATTTAAAATCAATCTGTGGTTTCCTTCTTCGCTGTTAGATTGTTTTTATATGCATGACCAACTTTTCAATATATTTCCCACAATTCTTTTCTTCATGCCTATCCTCAGAGTGTGCGTGTGTGCGTGTGTGCGTGTGTGCGTGTGCGTGTGTGTGAGAGAGATGAGAAATAAATCGAGGTGGAGACAGAGAGCGAGGAAGGCAGAGAGTCCTATGAAAGCAGAGGGTGATGAAGTGGGACTCCTTGGTAGCCTGTGCCTTTCAGCGTGTTATTTCTTCTGTTCCTACCTGATGGCTCAATCAATACAATTAGAAAGCAATGTCCCAAATTGGCGTTGCGGGCATACAACCCACATCTACCACAGTAACACAGAGACACACACGCACATACACAGATACAACACACACACACACACACACACACACACACAATCACACTGCCGTGCACACACACACACACACACACACACACACACACACACACACACACACACACACACACGTAACCACACAGACCCACACAACCTGTCAAAGTATTTTAGAATGGACACAGAGACAGAATGGACACAGATGGATCGGTGCCTGAGGAAAGCTGTCCTTTCCTATTAGCGTCCCCCGCTGTACATGACATGGCCAATAGGACTCGTGTTTGGCAGACAGCTTAATGATTTTCACATTTGAAAATGATTTTCCAATAATCATGTGGGTTTTTGCATTAGTGTTTTGCATTAGATTAGATTTGGTAATTCATGGCTGACCCTCGGACACATAGAGCTTATTTCGATGTGAAGATTTGATTGCATGTGTGTGTTTGTGTGTCTGGGTGTGCGTGCGCACGAGAATGTGTGCACACCAGTCTGCTGCAGGTTTTACTGTCCTTAGCAGCAGGATGCAGACGTAAAAAGCAGCAAGTAAAGGAAGAGCCACCTAAATGGTTCCGTAAACACACACAGATATACACAATATACAGTATATATGATGCACTTATATACCACTATTTATGCATGCCTGCAACCCCAGCATTATTCCCAAGATGAGAACATGCAAGCACTGCGTTATAAATATACTGTTCTCACCCTGTTGGGCCCAGCTCCCCTCCTTCCACTCCCTTTCTCTCCCCTCCCCTAACATCACCTCCCCCCCCTTCTCTACCCATAACGAACATCACCCCCCCCCTTCTCTCCCCTACCTAACATTACTCCCCCCTCTCTCCCCTCAACTAAAATCCCCTCCCCTTCTCTCCCCTCCCCTAACATCACCTCCCCTCCCCTTCTCTGCCCTAAACTAACATCACCTCCCCCCCCCTTCTCTCCCCTCCCCTAACATCACCTCCCCTCCTCTAACATCACCTCCCCTCCCCTTCTCTCCCCTCCCCTAACATCACCTCCCCTAACATCACCTCCCCTCCCCTTCTCTCCCCTCCCCTAACATCACCTCCCCTAACATCACCTCCCCTCCCCTTCTCTCCCCTAAACTAGCATCACCTCACCTAACATTTCTTCCTGTGGAATTGAGAGCTGCTTCCACTCTCAATTCACACCCATTGAAACACACAAATGGAAAATGGAACATGGCTCACCCTTTTATTTCCCAATAAGCAGATAGGATACAAATGGTTATTTTGTTGTTTGTCTGGAAATGTGTGTTATGCGATAGGTCATGTCTGGTGTGTGTGTGTGTGCGTGAGTGCGTGTGTGCGTGTGTGTGTATGTGGATATGTGGATATGTATGTCTATGTGTATGCATGTCTCATACGTGCTTTTGCCAGGAACCATTTGTCTGCATTCTGCGAGATTTCAAAGTGAGGGGAATGGATATAAATAAGTAGTTGCACAGTAGTTGCACGCTGATGCACAGTTATCCTGTGCATCAGCGCTGCGGTATATTAGAGGATCCAGTCTGTGTAACATAATGGCACAATGCATCAAATCCAC
>NC_140275.1:10988063-11000563 GCF_964030765.1 Micromesistius poutassou | reverse complement strand
CCTCAAGTGGGGTGGATTGGACAAAATGGAATCAACGTAGGTTCAAGTTCAGAAGAGCAGACAAAACCAACTTGTACAATAAATGTACTTGATTTGTACCTTTCATAAATGCTGTTTCTGTGGCTTTTCGAACACAAATTGATCGGCCTCCATGGTAACCAAAGCAGACAGTTGCAGCGTTGTTAATTCGCTGGGATCATCAGTTGACACCATTTTGATTCAGTACCAATTAGAATAATGAATACAGTCTCGAACTATGAATACTCAACACAAAACAAAAGGATAAAGGAACTGAATGATCTGGAGACTGTCTTAACTGTTTGTGAGCCCAAATAACTTTGATCAGAGTACTGCTACTACGGCTGGGTAGAATTGTTGGCCCTTATGAAGGGTGAGCCAGCACCTTTACAAACTACCTTGGGGATCCGATAACAAACATACATAGGAAATATAACATTTTGAGGCCAAACGTCTGTAATAATTAAGCAATAGATCACGACAGGCTGTGGTATGTTCTCATTATACCACAGTTAAGGGGGTCGTCGTCCCTCCGCTGCGCGTCGGGACGACAACCCCCTTAACCGCCTTAACGGTTACGTAAGTATGGCGAAATGAAAGTCATAGACACCCTCAATTTTGAAAAATCGAGAAAGTCTGAAAGCTTTTTTTTTTTTCACGAATACAAAAAAGTATTCCCTCCTGGCTGCCTGCAAAGTGCGCGGCGGTTGCTATGCAACACACGGTAGCTTCCTTCAGAGAGAAGGCTAGAGACGCCGGCAATTTAGCCTACTATCGAGTTCACTCACCGTGCGCCTATTGCTTTACAACATTTCCACCCTCTCCAGCAATCAACATATTTTTAGGCTTCAGTGAACTATGCTATTGCTTTTATATATGAATAAACAACAGTTCAAGTTAGGCGCGGAGTGATACTGAACTCTGTAACCTGAACGGGCGTCATAGCTGTGTGTATACGCTCAATATACAACAGTTGGGAACCAATCAGATCGCTTGATTTAAGCCACCCATTTTATAATTACAATTATACAATGACCTACAGTACCTTGTTATGTTAACACCGTTGTCCATGGATGGAACCTCTGTCTACTGTGGAACGTACACAAGGTAGCCGCTTCCAACCGGACGTCATTTAGCAACGCACAGGCGGCCGGTAGGGTGCATTAGGTGAGAAGATTGTTCAACTGTGAAGAACTATTTTGGAACCGATTAGTTATTCAGGCATTGTGTGTACCGTTGGGTGTGTTTTGCATTAGGCTGTGAGCATTCATAAACAAACAGGATGGCTATCAGTAGGACCACTACTCACTGTGCGGTTGCCATGCCGACCCTCACAGATACGTGTTATTTTAGAGTTCAATCCAGTTTGATTCCATTAAACCGCAGACAGGTTGTCTGTACTCGTCAACTTCCCTTTATATGACATTCATCGCTAAAAGAGCTAAAGATGGTTTATCTCTGGCAGTTTAGGAGCTGTGTGCTGAAAACACTGAGTCTAGACTTATAGTCTAGTCTGAGTTTAGACATATATATATATGATTTATACTTTGTATCTATCCTATCAGAGAGTAATGTGTATGATGTACAACATTCACCACACTGTCATCCTCTCAAGTTTGCTTTGTTCGCCAGACTTCAGCAAGGATTTGCGTTATGACTTGACTTCAGCTCAATTATTCAAGCTTGATAATACAGCCTTTCCTTGACTAATTATTTTTCTGACATTTCTTTTTTGTTTCACTCATATTTTATTTGATGTAAGATTCTGTTAATCCCTCATCTTTTGTAGGGGACATTTCGCCTCTGTAACAGTCGGAAACGTTAGTTATATTATGCTATATTATACTCATAACATAATATTATTATTTATTTATCCAGCTGAAGTGTTCTCTATGAAAGGACCTTTCAGAAATAATGTAGCTCACCACTAGGTCTGATCTACATCTAATCATGACTGGCTATAATGGAGGTATGGTGAGTCTTAAAAGTACTGAGCTAGTACTATGGTCATCTTCAATAAATAATAATAATAATAATAATAATAATAATAATAATAATCTATATGTGAGGAAGGTATTTTCAAAGCCTATTCTCTATTGATGTTAAGATGTTAATATAACATAAGCTATTCATGTATATATCAAGGTAGATTTAAGTCCCTTGATACTGAAATATGTAAAAGAGCACAGCATGTAGTCGAATACTAAAAAGAGATACTGAATATTTTGTGTGTGTGAGTCTGTGTGCGTGTGCAAATACGTGTCTGCATATGTGTGTGGGATTGTGCATAAGAGTACATGCATGCAAAATTATACGTGTGTGTGTGTGTGTGTGCACGTGTCTATGTGCATGTGTGTGTTTAGGCATGTGAGTGTCTGAATGCATGCTAATGTGTGTGTGTGTGTGTGTGTGTGTGTGTGTGTGTGTGTGTGTGTGTGTGTGTGTGTGTGTGTGTGTGTGCATGTGTGTGTGAGAGCTGGCGCCACAGACTGTGGAAAGGTATGGAGGTAGCGTCCGTGACATCACTAATTGATTTACACATGGACCATATAAAGGTAGAATTGCAAGCAGCGGAAACAATCCATGTTTGCCACATTGAGGTCGGGACATGAATGGCCACCTCATTCCAGTCTATCAGTGAAAAAATCATTCATCTATAATCCTTAATAACTTATATATATAACTATAAGTTATATAACTGTCTACCAGGAACTCACAAAATACAAAATATGAATATGAACTAGCCACTGAGATCCGAACCGAACAAGAGAAAATGGATTGGCTTTGTGTCAAGTATGTGAAATCCTTATTTCTTCCCGTGGACTTCAAATCGTGGCAGGTCATTCCTCCATCAGCGTCTGTGAACCACCTGCAGGCCATTAGAAGAAGTACATGCTAACCTCACAGACAGACTTTCGTGGCCGTGGCTCGGCTGGCGTGGGTGGTCACCCGTGGGCAGGGTGATCTACTTCAAGGAGTCTGGTGAGGAGGGCCTGGGGATCCAGACCTCACTGAAGCTTAGCATGGAAGGTCTGCTGCACCACCACTGGCCCTGATGGAAGAGGACATTAAAAGCTGCCACATCCTCTGTGCTGAATATGCAAGGGTTGGACTTAAGAGTGGCCCTCGCTAAATATGCATGAAGGGTAAATGAGAGAGAGCAAGAGGGCGAGGCAGAGGAGGAAGAGGGTAATAGAAGTCTCTGTCCCTCCTAAACATTTTAGTTTAGTAGAGAGGAAAAATTAAAAGGATTTTTGCAGAAGCATCACTTGTTAATCCGCCAGCACAATTTTGCAGCAATTTTGGTATTTTTCATTTGTGTGAATTTACAAGATGTATTTATTAAAAATCTAAATCAACTCCAAAATTGTGTTATTATATTCTAGAACTACATCCCTCAGCCACTTCTTCCTTGCCAGCCGGTTCACAATGTGTCCCGAGTCACATTATAGTTTCAGCGCTGTAGAAGACGAGATGAAGCAAGAGTGAAAGTCAGTCAGTAAGTAGGTTGGTATGAGTGAGTGAGTGCATGATGGGAAAGAACGAGTTTGAAGTGAGTGAGTGAATGAATGAGGAAAAGCCATTTTACGTGAGTGATTGACTGAGTCTGGGTTGCATAATAATTTTTTTTGAAAAATGCTGAAGGTGGTTTTCCAAAGCAGATTATCTCAAGATTCATAAGTTATTTAGAAAAACTGAAGTGACAGTAGAGTTATGGCTTGATTGAGGAAAGCCCCTGCAGTCATCTCACCTCAATAAGCTCCATCAAATTTAATTAACTGAAAATCCACGTAGCAATGATGTGTGGCACACACATTTATTACTGTACGCGGGACGGACGGATAGACACACACACACACACACACACACACACGAAAGCCCTACCAAACCAAACATAGCAATTTCAAAGGGTCGCAGAATTTCCCTGAACATTTCCAGCATATTTTTACATGCAAATTAGAATTTGGGAAGGTTTGCCCAGATCAAATTCAGAAAGAAAGTGTCAAATAGTGTGCCCATAATATAGAAAGCCTAGCTTGTGTGGAATTTTTGCAGTGTGAATACCCACATTTGATAATACACATATTTCCAATGGTCTCTTATGCAGGGCTCTACATACTGAAGCTGTTCCCCGGCTGCATGGCAGAAAAATGCAAGATAGGATAACACTTTATCAACCCCCCGGGAAGGAGGGAAATGCTATTGTAATAACAGCAGCAGGAGGTAAGACAGCAAAAATAGAGATAAGAGACCAAAAAGTGCCAAAATAAAGATAAACAGAATATCAAATGCGGAAGTTAGTATTGTGGTAAGTGATCAAGCACATAATGGTGTCGGGGGTGAAGACAACTACAGAAGAATAATTCATGTTCCTGGAGTCACCACTGTCACCCCCCGCCCCCCCCCCCCCCCCCCCCACCTCCCCCACCTCAGGAACCCAGGCACAGGGGTTAATTAGGAGCAGGTGTGGCTGAACAAGCAGCTGGGCCACCACTGGCTCAACAAACCAACCCACCCCAGGCTGACAGACTCTTGACATCAACATCTTGGCAGCAGAAGGCTCAATACACCTTGGTGTTTCGGTGGCAGCGATGCAAAATGAAACCATCCTAATTAGGATCTTAACAGGCCTTCATTTTAGCACCAGGTGTGAGGCTGATGAGTCATTTTGTGCAATCGAATTGTATACATACATGTAGTGTATATCCACTGGTGACATCACAAGTGGGAGTGTCCACCCAGATGTGCTGCAGTCCACCAGGAGTGGGTCTGGGAAATGGATCATCTAGTCACCAGACATCTGGGCGCACACTCCCACGTGTGATATCACCGGTCATCTAGAAATATCTCGTCATGACTAATGAGCCTTGCTCCTGATATTCATTGCGATATTTCATTGCACCCTCCCTATGCCTCTATTAGGACTCTAACAAGGCATTATATTAGCCAATTACATCCCAGAAGTGACAGAAGCATCTCCACGGCCAACTCTTCCCACTGCCGCAACCGCTGAAAAAAAAGTGCCATCACCATTATGACCGGGGGGCCGTCGGAAAGGGTGAATGTTTACTGTGACACGCGCAGTAACAGGCTATAGGAGGAGGAGGCTGCAAACCAACAAGCGGTCGTGGGGTCAAAAGGCCACGTCCCTGCCCACATCATTAAGCTCCTGTGTGCCAGGGCACACCTGGCCCAGGGTAAACAAGGCCTGCTCCCTGATCAGCCATTAGAACTGCCAACGCTGGGTTCCAGCCGGTCGGTGTAGATCTCACATCATTAAATGTCTCCAATGACGCTAAGCCCCCCCCCCCCCCCCCCCCCATGGACCTAGAAATAGAGACATGAGAAGGAGCGCTTCAGGTGGAGAAAAAGGGGTCTCTGTAACACATTGTTATAAAACGTCCACTCCGGTGTGTTATTGGCTAGTAGTGTAGGGCTTTACTTGTACGAGATTCCTTCATGTTATCCTGCCAGAAACAGGGTGTTTGGGCATAAGGCGCATTCTTACAATCAGTGGGTGATGGCCGCTGATCATGTCAAGCCATTCAAGCGAGGTATTTGTGTGTTTACTGATGGTCAAAGAAAACAATGTCATAAAAGAAAAGAGGTAATAGTGGATACAAGAGAGGGAGAACACAAGAGAGATAATTAATGTGAGAGCATAAGTGGAGAACAGAGGGAGCGATACATCAATCTAATGTGTGTGTACCCTGTGGTCCAAGGTACCTTTCCTGTTTCTGACTTCCCAATGCCGAGCCTTCTGGGTACTAATCAATCAGTCACACTCTGACAAGCTGGTGGAACTGAGTGCTTTGTGTGTGTGTGTGTGTGTGTGTGTGTGTGTGTGTGTGTGTGTGTGTGTGTGTGTGTGTGTGTGTGTGTGTGTGTGTGTGTGTGTGGTCAATGGACACAATAGCCATGCTATATATATTTTATATGAAAAGTAGGAACATTTAGATGGAAACAAGGTAAATGGAAGCATGTTTTGAAGAAGGCCAAAATCTAAAACTTGTTTCACTTGATATCAACGGAATTTATAGACCTGTAATCAAATCCACGTATCATGAACTGCTTATTTCTTGAGTGGTTATTTTCTGGTGGTAATGTATCCGTGCCTTGTTTAAGCACCACATGTGAATGTGAATTATGATTCAATTCATCTATAATTTGCTGCATCTATCTGACCTAAACTTAAAAATATATATTTCAAGATAAAAAAAATTATCAAGACACAAAATCGAATGCACACATATCAAATAAACCAATAAATAATAAACTGAAAGTGTCCAATAATCTAAGCAAATCTATTTACTAGCAGTTTTATGTTTGACAGTTTGTAATTCTTTACGAGTTCAATTAAATTGACTGAACAAGATCAGTTCCGCCAAGTTTAGGTCATTGTGTAGAGCACTCCAAGTAGGCAGGACAATTAGGTAAAAAGCCTTTTCACAAACGAGCTTTCGTACAAATATCCAGTAAGTCTTTTGAATGACCACAATGCATTCCATAGTTACGGTTTAATACATGTCTGAGTGAAAGGATTTTTTTTTACAAGCAAAGAGCCAAAACAGTGGCTGACTTAGTGTGTGTGTGTGTGTGATGCATCTATTACATGCTACCATCATCATTATTACATACATACAAATGTTACTATGCAAGGTAACCTACAGGGTTTTCCCAGAAGCAAATAAAACCTTTTCAACAGGATTAAGAACTATACCTATCCATTTTTTTTGTTTACAGCTAGATACTGCTGGATGGGATAGATATCCCCTGAAGACATCTTAGCCATCATTTAGCGGAGGATCTTACCTCACCAACCCACGCACCAACCGTAAATCACCTAGGATCTCTATTGAATTAGCCCTGCGGCCAGATCAAATCTAGTATAATTGGTTAAATGCATTATGTTGATTAATTGCTTCCACTGGCGATAATAAAGTAGGACAGAGCAGAGAGACAGCTAATCTTTGTCTAGCTGTTGTTTTTAATTCTTTCTTTCAGGGAAGTCTTTACAAACGACCTGACAAAAACACTTCCTGGGTCTTTTCCTCTGATATTTCTTCAAGATGATTTAAGTTAATCTCAAACTGTTCCCTCTCCCACCCACCCTCCTTGCTTCCATCTTGCTCTCTCTCTCTCTCCCTCTCGCTCTAGCTCATTATCTCCCTCCATATCTTTAAACACAAAAAGCTTTTAGCAATGAAGAATGCCGCACGGCAGCACAAAATGTCCGCCGTAATGAACAAAGTCACGTTCGCCTTCTCTCCTAATCACAGCCACTCAATCAACGTGTGTCATCATGCGTATTTATCACGCCGCCATTGTGGGCCGCATAATGCGATAATTACACGGCACTTTTGAGAGAAAGCACCACCAAAATCAGTCAAGCGCCGCTCATTGAATTTGCGCCACAGAGGAGGGAAAACTATTCAAGATTTCAAAGTACCTCTCAGCGAAAACACTCATAACAACAAAACCCCTGCCCAAAAGGACATGACCAACAAATCGGTGAATTGGCGAATACTCAAGGACTCGTTTTGTAGATAGATAGATTATAGATAACAGCGCTGGGGCCACCCCAGGATTGTATTTACCATCTAACATTATATACAGCTATGGGTAGATGACTCAAATTTTTTCAACCCCAAGAACTAACAGTCTCTTGGCCAAGTTTGAAAAGAACTAGGAGCCGTGTAAGTTCTGAGTTCTGACATCATCTCCTCCACTAAGCACACAGTCTTAGCGAGAGTTTAGATGAGGTGAAAAGAGTTAGAGCCAAGAAAACTAATAATGTGTTTTTGGTAGTACATTCTGTGACACAGAATTTCTGCAGTCTCTAGTCATAAATGAATCCCAAGATAGAATATATATATATATATATATAAAATCAAAAAAAGGGTCAACAATGCAACACTGTAGTTATAGTGCAATAGTTTCCTCTCTCCCCCTGCCTTTCTGTAGGTGGTTGGGAGAATCACAACCCATCCGTAAGCACATTTGTGTTTCTGCCTAGTCCGAGTGATGAAATATGAGTGGTCAATATGCGGTCAATACGCTGTCAGTAAATAAACGGTCAGCCCCTTAAATGTCAATGGTGGCAGTCAAAGGGTGGTGGTTTATTCCCACTAAGCGATCTGCTCAAAGTTCTTGTCCTTTACAGCGAAGAGTTCTCCCAAACAGATGTCACCTGTCAGCCTTGGTGCGTTGGCACACACATGCTGTTGAATCCCAATCTGAAGTCTGTTCACCTGCCGTTTTCTCTTTAAGCTTTTTAATATTTGCTTAGCTTCACTTTCGATTTTCATCACTTTCATTTTCATCACTTTCATTTCATTGGCGGATTTAGCAAAATACTAGATCAATTCTCAATTCGGACCTAAGATGCCAATTGAGTCGGCCAATTGAGTCTCCTTGCATAGTGTTTTGTTAATCATGCTATTTTACTGTTATTATAGTCACATTTACGCAAAGAAAACCTGTCTTTCCACAGACACAAAAGCTGCGCTGACAAATACAAACCATGAATACAAACATGGACTTGTTTTGTGTGAAGGTGCAGCCGTGTTTTTTAGAGAAAAAATACATTCACACAAAGCCCGGTCCTCTCATGCTCAAGGCCATTTGGCCGGCCGACTACACGAATAAGAGAATCCGCTCTTCAACCTGAGAGCTCACATTGAAGAGCGCACCCATCAGAGCAGGGTTCGTATAGCTGTGACCCACTCAGACACAGCTTGCATTGAAATGTGCAGCGCAACTGCATCGCAACAATCCGAACCCAGGCAAGCCAACAAGGTTGAGAACACAAGCTGTTGACAAAAAACTAGGAATGTGCACATGTTGGTGTTTTAGAATGATGACATGGTGACTGATGGATTATGCTATTAAGAAGATTGGGATAGGCAGCCCACCTGTTTACTCAACCTGAAGCATGGTGCAACAGAAAAGAAGCTTGTAATAATGCAAGCATGTATGCTGAAGGCACACTCAATTACAGAGGAACATTTTTCTCCAATCAACCAAATTATGGAACTTGAACACTTAATTTGCATGAGTCAGCAAACTATATGAATCAAAGTTTGGCGGGTTGGAGAACATAAAAGAAACATATCTTCTGCATCTCTCTACAGTGCAACAATGAAATCAAACTGCACTTCTGCCAGCTTGGTCCCCTAACTAATCTCTTGTCTGTCATCAGCTAGGACAGAGTCAGCAAGAGGCAGAGCAGAAAGGAACCGAGGTACTAATTAAAGTATTCTTCTGATTAAAGTCGTTTGTTGGATTTTTCTCTCATGTGTCGACCACAAACGATTCCACAATGTTAAGTTTGACATTAATAAAAATGCAATTGTTTGGATTGTTTGCATTGATATCAATGCTAGTTCCTGGCAAAGTCATTGTGTGCTGGATGGAGAGAGCGTGAGAGAGAGCAGAAGATTGCGGGAGAGATGAAGATTGTTATTGTCAGAGCAATCTAAATGCCAGAGCAATTTAAATTCTTGTCAGTGGAGTCACCTTGGATAACATCACCATTTCTTTACCACACAAAGTGCACGCACAAAGGGCACACATCACAGACAATTGTCACACGACACCAAACAGAGACGGTCTGAACGCTGTACATTTTCTTCTATTTGACACAGTGGCACGTTTCAATTCTCAAAGTGCTTCAATGTTGTCCTCGAACGTTTGGCTTAGATAACATTGAACCTTGGCTGTAGGTTTAGCCGTCTTGGAGTCTCAGCGTCTCCCTGTCTTCCTGTTTCCCCATGAGAAATCAACTATTGCCTTCATCTGGATTCAGTTCCAAATGTCCACGAAATGAGCATCCTTGAGTAAGATGCTTGATTCCTACCAGTACCTTTGTATGTCGCTTTTGGATAAAATATATCTGCTAAGTTACTAAATAGTAATAGTCAATAGTAAACCGTCTGCTTTTTTTCACTAATTAACTAACTTATTAAAGCCTTTTCTACCACCCAAACTTTTCTGCTTCTGCCTCCAAATTGATTAATACAGATAGATTCAGGCACAATAACAAAACAAAGTCGTTTTTTGAAAGTTCATAACATTATTCTTGGTTTTCTTTAGTTCGATTTTTCGACACACACACACACACACACACACACACACACACACACACACACACACACACACACACACACACACACACACAGAGACGGGAATCAAAGGCATTCAAATAGTCTACAGATGCCCAGCTACTCACGACAGACTCCCATACAAACAAATGCACGGAAGAGTAAGAGCAGATTTCCATCTGCAATCACTTATACAAGTACATGTATCGTATTTGTCGAGCAGCAGCTATTTTACAACGCAGTTCAGTGATTATTCTTATATCGTATTATCAAAGGAAATCAGACCTCTGAGTGTGAACTCTGGTGATTAAGCACAATAAGAGACACACAGAAATTAAGGAAGAATGAAAGCAAGAAAAAGAGAAAGAAACAGAAATTGAGATGGAGGATCGTTTACAAAATCGATACCAAAACAAAGCTTTACACGCATAATGAGCTTTGTTATGAATCGGCTGTACGTTCATCAGGATTCATTATTTCCTCCATTTTAACCTCACACAAGACAAGGAAATTAGCCCTCAAATGAATCAAAGCGGTCGTCTTTTCTCCTTGTCCTGCTTGGTTGGACACAGCACACGACTCGTAGCAACGAGACCAAATCACTGCTTTAGGAAAAAGCCAAGATTAAATGACAAAGGAAAATAGAGTCACTAAAAGTCAGGGAAAGAAGAGAGAGTGAGAGAGAGAGAGAGAGAGAGAGAGAGAGAGAGAGAGAGAGAGCAAAATGCAAGTATGAAATACAAATTGAACTAACTGTTGAAAGACTGATGAAGATCAAGGAAGGAAGGGTGGGGGGGGGGGAGTGACGATGGGGCCTTTGTTGGGGAAAATCAGCTGCTTTTATAATGCTTGCTGATTACATTTCCTAAATGTCAAGTCCATTTCCATTTAAAGTGCCTCGCTGCCTAAGCGGGCATGGAGAATGAGACACGCCCAGGTCTCTCACTCACACACACACACACACACACACACACACACACACACACACACACACACACGCAGAGACGGGAATCAAAGGCATTCAAATAGTCTACAGATGCCCAGCTACTCACGACAGACTCCCGTACAAACAAATGCACACGTTTTAAACACAAATGAATGCCTGTCTCAATCATCTCCTATATGCTCCTCTTGACTACTTGTAAGGATGTGAGGCTACACGACACGACGCAAGGCTACACGATACTAGGCTGCACGACGCGTGCCCGGTCTAGCAGAAGGGGTCAAATTAAGAGATACCTCCAACAAGTTCAAATAAAAGGCTCATCACATAATGCATGCCGTCAGGCACATGTTATGAATACACAACACTGATAATATGTTAATCATAAGAGTAGAGCGTGTTATCACTTTCAATATCACATGTAATTTCCTCTCCCCCTGATATAAAATTGATCTCCGATCATTAATGAAGCCAGGAAAATAACCCAGCAGAATTCACCATAGCTGCAGGAGAAGAGCGTAGTCTAGGAGATTGTACAGCACTACCATGTCCTTTGATTTAAGTGTACCCATCATCTTACTGACTGCAGCTATATAGAGCCTGACTGTCTATATTGCTCTTGTCAGCATCAGCAGCTTGGAAACTGATTAATTAACATCCACCACCACACTTTGCCTTCAATTACAAAGCAGCCGCTAATCCGGCTACCCTGTGACATGTTTGCTGTTCCAACGTTTGTGTGTGTGTGTGTGTGTGTGTGTGTGTTTGTGTTTGTGTTTGTGTGTATATGCAAGGGATATTTAAAACTTTATTTATACTTCTGCTTATGTTAATAAATGTAACTAACACTTAAGTGGAACTCAACCTTAACCTCTAAGCTTACATTAAGCTTAGAGGTTACATTACTAAGCACAACACATTTTAGTTGTACAAGTTGTAATCCCAAAGAGTGAACTTTGAAAAACTTGAATAAGGGTGGGTGATAATTCAGAAACTAACGCATGGCTCCATCCATAGAACAAAACAATGTAACCGTATATCAGTTAGCACATCAACTGCTTAAATGTAATGCTTTATAACAGTATGGCTTTGGGCTATATCAGTAGTAATTCCTTGTTGAATTCATTTCAAAGTAGACTTGATTTTCATGCACAGCAAGAGACATGTCCCCCTTGAGTCATACGTCACAGAGTCCCCTTTAATCCAGTAATCAAAAGAGATGCTTTTTTTATTCATAATTTAAATCTCAGAGTTTATTCTTTGGAGATCAATCCCTTACGCTGCTATTATTGGTTATTATAAAATGGGTGGCTTAAATCAAGCGATCTGATTGGTCCCCAACTGTTGTATATTGAGCGTATACACACAGCTATGACGCCCATTCAGTTTACAGAGTTCTGTATCACTCCGCGCCTAACTTGAACTGTTGTTTATTT
>NC_140275.1:10840563-10983063 GCF_964030765.1 Micromesistius poutassou | reverse complement strand
TCCCCGTGCTGGCTTCTACAGTCATTGGTGTAGAGGATGTACAGCAACGGCGACAGGACACAACCCTGGGGAGAGCCAGTGGAGGAGAGGCGTCGCTCCGAATCACAGCCATTAACCCTTACCCTCTGTGATCTATTTGTTAAAAAGTCAATGATCCAGGCTACAAAGGGACTGTCGAGTTTAAAATCAGTAAATAGTTTCTTAGCTAAAACATGTGGCTGTATGGTATTAAAAGCAGATGTCAAATCTAAGAATAAGAGCCTGGCGTGTGTGCCTGCTCCTTCCAAGTGGCAAAAAAGAAGATTGAGCAGTGTGATTTGAGCGTCCTCAACTCCCCTCCCCGCCCTATAAGCAAATTGCATGGGATCTAGTGCATCACCCACCCTTGCTAGTAGTTCCACCTTAACCAACTTTTCAAAAGCCTTCATAACTAGAGGTCAGAGCTACTGGTCTGAGGTAATTTAAGTTCCTGGGGGTGTTGCTTTTTGGCACAGGAACAATAATGGATTCCTTCCATATTGCCGGAGCCCTTCTCTGCTCCAGAGACCTTTTAAAAATATCTATTAACACTCCACTGAGTTGCTCAGAACAATGTTTGAGCATTTTGCCTGTGATCCCATCAGGCCCTGGACTCTTGTTGGTCTTACTTCTCTTGAACAAGTTCCTGACCTCATCCTGATTAAATAAAAGTGGAGTTGGCTCAGACAGCTCTGGTCCTTCCCCTAATTTGTGAATTTCGTCAGTATAGTTAAGAATATCAAAACGTGAATAAAATGAATTTAGTGCTTCTGATAGGTCACTTTTACTCTCATAGCCTGGGATGTGGATAGACTTATTTCCTTTTTTTATCTGGCCTGTCATATGTTTTACTCCCTCCCATGCTGCTTTCAAATTATTGCTGCTTAATTTTTCCTCTATCTTATTTTTATATTGTATTTTAGCCCTCTTGATATCTGCTCTCACCTCCTTAATAGCCTCCCTTTTTTCACTTTCGACACCCTTACTAAAGGCATTGTGTTTCTTAAGCAGCGCATGTCTCAAGGAA
Source organism: Micromesistius poutassou (assembly GCF_964030765.1). Taxonomy (NCBI): domain Eukaryota; kingdom Metazoa; phylum Chordata; class Actinopteri; order Gadiformes; family Gadidae; genus Micromesistius; species Micromesistius poutassou. The sequence goes on along the minus strand of NC_140275.1, from coordinate 10,982,018 downwards.
GGGGTTACCCAAGGCTTGTCGTTTGGGTACACTTTAACATGTTTTTTGGGAACCACACTGTCCTCTCAAAAAGTGATATAGCTACACACAGTGTCAGTCAGTACATCAATATTTAGGGCAATAGTTAGAGTCCATAAAAACAGTCCAATCAGTGCATTCAAAACATCCTTGTAATCTGGAAACAGACTCTTCATTCCAAACCCTAGCCTCTCTAGTCTATGCTTTTGCCGTCTTGAGTAATGGTTTATACAGGGGGACCAGGTTGATAGAGCTATGGTCAGAGGAACCAAGCGGAGGCAGAGGCGATGCTTTGTATGCCTCTTTTATTGAGCCATAACACAGATCTAGTGTCTTATTTTTCCTTGTTGGACAAGTGACATACTGATAAAAGTTTAGACTCTTGCTCAGTCTGCAATGATTGAAGTCTCCCGTGAGTAAGCAAGGTGCATCAGGGGAGATGGACTGAAGTCTTTGAGTCACTTCATAAATAGTGTCAGCAGCAGCGTTAATATTAATATTTCGTTAATATTTCATTAATTTAACATTTATTTTACCACTCAAATACACTTTTTAATGATGATCAGTTTTATGTTACTAAGAGAATGTTCCTAGAGAAAACTAGTAACAAGTATGGATTAGTGGGAAGCACCAGATAATACTATATCCTAAAACCTGTGCACGATATGCTGTCATTTGTTTACTGTACACATCCACAGACATTTAAACATTATGGAAATCCTTGGTTGTTAATCTGATCAGACACATTGTCATAATGTGAACATTTTCCATTCCAACCGCTTCCGGAATGTTCTGTCAAATGAGGCGTTCACCTTAGGGATGCATTAGGAATATGAATCGCACGCACAATCCGAAGCGATAGTGTTATTACTATGATGGCAGGCTTCCTCGTCCAGATAAGTGCATAATCCAAGCGCAAAATCCAAAAGATCGTTTGAGAAAATGATGCTCAAAAGAAACATTTGTCAGGTCCAAATGAAAACATAATGGGTTCATTAACGGCAAGAAATAAAAGCCCATGCAGGGATGAGCTGAAACAGCAACTTTAGTGCAGCAGAATTTATTCTGTTTACCGTATTTCATTTCTGATGTTCACAGAGCTGTGGCTGGGGAATTCCTCCCGATTGTAATCTCTGAAGAAAGACGAAATAAAGCAAAGAAAGCGCTCATGTCATAGTACTTTACTGATTATTTACTTAGACTGCCAATAAAAGATAACTAATAACCAAGCCTCAGTAAAAAAGCAATTTACAAGAGATTGCCTTTCACCTTGAACCAATGAGATGCATTCCTATTTTGAATCAACAAACAAGATACAGTGCATTATTTTAATGTTGCCATTAGTTATTTTTCTGAAGAGCAGGGATTTTTTTTTTTTTAACTCTTCACTTGAAGCTGGGATCAGCAAGTTCAAGTTAATCCAATCAATTAATAACACATTCACGTCATCTCTATAATTGACTGTGCTCATTATCAATTAAACATGTATTGAAAGACAGAAATGTCTATATAAATAATAAATACTTTTCCCTTTGGACTCAGACGAGGCCATTAGGTAAACGTCTGAACTTCTTTTGAAGCTTTGAACTCTGACATCGCTGCTTATAAAAGTAAGTAAGTGTGTGTTTGGCTCTAGATGGAGATGTCAGCGTGCGGTCGCAGGTCACGCAGGTCAGTCCCGGGGCCCGGCATGAGGCCAGCAGAGTCAGCGGTGGGCCAGCGGGGGCCCAGAGGGTTGTGGAGAGTGACATTGAAGGTGCCCTTCAGGACCGTATCCATGACGCCCGGACTCAGCTGGAGGAATTTGAGGAGGAGGAGGAGGAAGAGGAGGAGGACGACAGCAGAGGAAGGTGAAGGACTTTCAGTTCCACATGTTTTTTATACAGAGTTACTTATACAAAACCATAATGTATTGACACAGCATTCAGTGTTTTCTGGTTACATGTATTTATACTAATCATTGTGTGTATTATTTAAATACTGTATTGTAATTATTTTCTGTGGATATTACTTTTTTTGTACATCAGAATGGATCACGGGATTTTTTTGTTCACAATACTTAATTAATCATAATCATTTGAAGTCCTTAGTAAATGTAAATATCAGTTAGCCAAATCCTAAATAAACATAAATATACTGTGTTTATGCTAATCAAAACGTTGTTTTGCAATGTCTCTTTGATTGAGAAACGTTGATGGTTGTTGGCAATTTAGTCCCTCAATAATGACAATTCATTTCAAAATTAATTGCTAAACAATGCTCCTATCCAAAACGGAGGTGGTCATTGCGATGTGATGTCACGATGAACAAGCCCTATACAGAACGGACAGTATTTTGCATTGCATACTGTCAGTTCTAGAAGGACTTGTGAGCAAGACTTTCAAGTTTTTGTTTCCCTTAGACGGTCTTCTATTCTACAAGGGTACAATTATATGTCATTGTTGTTTGTAAACACACATTTTTATGTTAGAATGAGGTTAGGATGCTCTTCAAATCAGTCACATCGGTCACGAGCAGGTGAGTGTGGCAGGTGGGTTTCTGAAGGCTAGCTAGGTATAAACAGTTACACACCACACCTAACCTTTTGTAAGAAAAACAAACATAATCTAATAGGAATGAATACAAACAGTGTTAGATGTTCGCACATGGATCTGTAAAGGCCGGGTGGCTGCTGTTCCACCTTCTCCTCTGGCTATCCCTTCTCACATCTGAAGGCAATCCCTCGTAATTGGGGACAGCTCATTGGCTAAGCCTCCTAGAAGGGACACTGCCCATTCACCGCAAAGCTTGTCCCACTCTATAGTGGCCGATAGTGACTTCAAAGAAAAAAAAAAAAGGAATGCAGGTAAACAGAAAGTCAAGAGGTCAACCCAAGTTCATCTTCACATCTGCACCACAGCTCCAGTACTAAAAGGCTTCACAGGTTAACAGTCAAATCCTCAGCCTTGAAACAGAGCGAGGAAAAAACTCCCAGAAGTCCCGTGGGAAAGAAACAGAGAAAATTCTAAGCCACCAGGATAAGCCACCCTCTCCCCCCCCACACACAAACACGTGCGCACGCACACACACACACACACACACACACACACACACACACACACACACACACACACACACACACACACACACACACACACACACACACACACGCGCACACACACGCTCACGCACACACACACACACACACACACACGCACACACATCAAGCAAAATGTGTGTCATCACATTCAGCCTTTTAAACGGTAACAGAAACCTATCCCCCTTGCCCCCGCACCGCAGCACTGGTGTGATGAAGGACATGACATCATATATCTGTTACGGCAGGGGCATGTATTTTGTTGTGCATTAATATTGGTGGCGTGCGCCGGGAGGATAGAGGTGACGGCTTGATCAAATTTGTCATTTGTCTTGCACAGATAGTGCTGGCGCAGGGAGGGGAGAGTGTACAGACCGAATAGAGCGGAGAGCGAGGGCGAACGCTAGGAAGATAGGAGAGGGAAGACAGACAGACAGAGAGAGACAGAGAGAGAGAGAGAGAGAGAGAGAGAGAGAGAGAGAGAGAGAGAGAGAGAGAGAGAGAGAGAGAGAGAGAGAGATTGCTAGAAGAGGGGGAAAGGGAAGAGAGGGACAGAGAGAGAGGGATGGAGAGTGAAGGAGAGAGAGAGAGCAAAGAGATGTGGGCAGGTAGCATATCCTATAAGAACAACACAGACAAAGCCAGATAGATATGGGAGGGGGGGGAAGAATAGAGAAAAACAATAAGGGCACAGGAACACACACACACACAGAAAAGTGTGGTACCTTTGTAATCTGACAAACGCAAACATACACAGAGAACACACACACACACACACACACACATTGTTAGTGCATTTTCCTGTGGATGTTGGGGTGTGAGAACAAGGCAGAGAGAGATCAGGGCGTGTCTCAGGAGAGAGAGAGAGAGAGATCAGGGCGAATCTCAGGAGCAAAAGAAAGAGAGAGAGAGCGAGAGAGAGCGAGAGACAGAGACAGATAAGTCTCTCCGTCTCTGCGTGTCACCTTCTCTCTTCACACCTGCTCCACAACAGCCTGGGAATACTCAGCTCTCACAAGTTATCAAAGACTCTTACTGACACACAGGGGCGCATGCAGGCACGTACGTACACACACACACACACACACACACACACATACGGGCACATGCAGGCACGTATGTGTACACACACACACACACACACACTCACACACACACACACCCTCTCACAAAGATAATAGATGTTATAATAGAATACATGTGCACTCAAATGCACACAAGCACCATCAAGACACCACCTCACCTGTGAGAGTATGTGTGTGTGTGTGTGTGTGTGTGTGTGTGTGTGTGCGTGCGTGTGTCCACAGTGAGAGTACGCGTACGTGTGTGTGTGTGTCCCTGTGTATGCAGCGCTTGCACACGCCCGTGCGCTCACGTGCGCGCCCCTCTCTCCTCATGCCTCCGTCCATCAGTATGCGGGCGACGCAGCGCGAGGATTTAGTAACACAGCCTCCGCCCTCCACATCTCTGCATCGATCGGGACGGGGAGAGAGAGGGCCCGGGAGTTCACCGGCAGGGCACCCTGGGGGTGGCCCGGGAGGTCGGGGTAGAGGGGGGGGTTGGTAGTGGGGTTAGGGTGGGGTTAGGGTAGGGACCCTTGGATCTGATGGCCCTGCCAGCATGGCAATGAAGGGAGGAGATTATGGGATGTACCGCCCGGCGCGGAGGTGTTGATGGTGTCGATGGGAGCCTTACGGAACACGTGTGCGCTGTGTACGAGTGTTCGTGTACCTACACACACACACACACACACACACAGGCACATAAGCGTGTGTGCCTGCGTGCGTACACATGTGCACACACACACACACGCCCCCCCCCCCTACATGGAGGGATAGAGACTTGAGCTGAGCTGCTGTAGGACAGGTGGAGGCGTGGAGGATTGGATGTGCTCAGTGCGTGGCTTCTGGAGGTGGATGAGCCCGGCTCATCACAGCTCTGTCACAGGTGAGCTATGGAAGCGCCGTCCTCCGTTTTGCATACGTTGCAGTGCAATGGTGGCTCACGATTAGCGATACGCCTCTGTCCCCCACCGCCTGCGTCCACCTCTCACTCCCACGCACTCAGTCTGTGCATTCTCCCTCTCCGATATGACCTCTGATGACCCTGTTTTTTGCCTTCTCTCTCTCTCTCTCTCTCTCTCTCCCCTTCCATATCACCTCCTGTTGTTCATTATATCTATGTCTCTCTGGAACAATGCGTCATCCCACACCCGTTCACTCTATCCAACTCTCTGCTCTTCTTTCTGTCTTATCTCATCCTCTCTCTACCCTGTTTTTCGCTCCCTCTCTCTGGTTCTCCACCTCCGTCTGTCTCTACCTCTATCTATCGCTGCCTGTTTTCTCTTTATATATCTCTGCTGCTCTCTCTCTCTGTCACACTTATTAGAGTTATGTCCCTCTTGACAAGCAGAAGGGATGCCAAAAACTGAGTCTGTCTCTCGCTCTGTCTCTCTGTCTCTGTACCTCTGCCTAATAATCGTACTTAGGCTCTCAAACTAAATGAGGGCCAACCAGTGAAGACGGTGGAGTGTGTGAGAGAGGGGTAATGGAGCCTGGTTTTCCAGCTCTGTCTGCTGGCGGATGCGTATCATGGCCAATCTCTCAATGAGCCCTCGCTGTGGACTTATGTTTCTCAAGTGGATAGCTTTATGTTCAGATACAATGGGCACACACACACACACACACACACACACAGGCATTCACACAGGCTAATGCTTAAATAGCTGTGATTATGTCTGAGAACACAGGCGGCTGGTGCCTATTTGCAGCCATTCGCCTCATTCACTCCAACCCCCTCTTCCTTACCGCCTCCTCTTCCTTTATTTTAGTCTTGGTCCATTTGCTCAGCCATAATCTCTCAGCGGAGGGGAACATTGTGAAGAAGCAGGAAGAAAAGAGGGAGGAAGATGAGGAAGTGGCGAGAGGAGAGCAGAGTAATAAAGTAGAGGAACAGCAAGGAGGGAGAGGCGAATGCACAGGAAATATCAAGGTTTTTTAACTAATGGAGATTCAACAGCATTTCACCTCTTTGCAAATACCTTGGCAGATAAGGGACGAAAGGAAGAATGACAGAAAGAAAAAATAAATGAAAGAAGAGATCCACAGACAGGATTGGAAAGAGATGTATAAGAAATAACCTGTGATGTTCTTCTCGGTTCAGTCAGTGTAGGCAGGCACGCAGGCACGCAGGCACGCAGGCAGGCAGGCAGGCAGGCAGGCAGGCAGGCACGCACACACACACACACACACACACACACACACACACACACACACACAGCGCCACCATTCCCTCAGCCACCGACAAACAAAAGCACGTCGTCAGAAGAAGAGATTTATAAAAGAGACAAGAGGAGAATAAAAAGAAACTACAAAAGTGCCAAATAAACACTGAGACATGAAAGGAGGGAGGAGGGAGAGGGCGTGGATAGAGCCGCCTGACATATAGGAAGGGAGAGACAGAGAGAGAGCGATGGCTGAGTGAGATAAATAAATAGGGAGGGACTAACGGATAAAGCAAATAAGAGGGCAGGGGAGAGGGAGGACAGGAAGGCGTGGGAGAGGCAGGGAGAGGAATGGAGAGGAAGGGAGGGGGTGTAAGGCAACAGAGAGTCAAGGCGAGGCGCGGAGAGGAAAGGAAATGATAGGTGAGGGATAGGGGAGGAGGGGAGAGGAAAGGAGAAGGGAGGTGAGGGATGAGAGGAGGGGAGAGGAAGGAGAGGATAGGAGAAAAGGTGAGGGATAGGAGGGGCGAGGAAAGGAGGAGGGAGGTAAGGGAGAGGAGGGGAGAGGAAGGAAAGAATAGGAGAAAAGGTGAGGGAGAGGAGAGGAGAGGAAGGAGAGGAGAAGAGAGGTGAGGGAGAGGAGGGGAGAGGAGAGGAAGGAGAGGAAAGGAGAAGAGAGGTGAGGGAGAGGGTAGGAGGGAGGAAGGAGGGGAGGAGGGAGGAAAAGATGAGGAGAGAAGAGGAGAGGCGAGGGCAGGAGGCAAGAAGACAGGAGAGAGGCCGCGTGGAGGAGAGACGAAGGCAGAGGAACTCGCTGGCTCCGGTGATAAAATTACCCCTCTGATGAACGCGTGGACCCAGGACTTGTGTTCCAGGCTCGTAAATCACAGGGCTATGATTTGCCTTCAGTGTTTAGCGGGCGTACTCAGTGGGGTCCGCGCGCCGCAGCGGATCTCACTCATCCATCACAGGCGTTTACAGGCGGCCCTAACTGTCTCCGGCTATATTTCCTATGAAAAACCGATTGAAATTGACACAACGCAGGCTAGGAAGAGACACGCAGTACCCAGCGCAGACGCACGCACGCACGGGCGATGGGAGTCGGAGAGCAAAAGAATTGGCCGACTCTCTCTCCGAGTTCAGTTAGTAAGTTAGCCTTGTTGTGTGGTGAAAAGAACAAAAAGGCTGCCCAGGCACGAAGTATGAGTATGTATGCTTACTTGTGCACGCCTTTGCGCACCTGAAGTTTACACAATAACAGGAAATCATATGGTCATTTCTCTGAATTATCGCCGTGCTGTGCCTACTTTTGTGTTGAACAATTCTTCCAAACTCTTACAACACGGTCACTCCGCCCATTTTCTGAGATAATTCCAACTCTGCATGTGGCAATCAGATTTAAGGCTTTTTAATAAACACTCCAAATTAAATTGAATCCTCCACGACGCCAATAGGTTTAAGGGAAAAAGTTTCCAACATGTTTATTGACAACTATTAAATATAAACACAATAAGGGTAACTGCACATGATGCTTAGTTCCTAGTTCCTAGTTCGTCTTCTTCCCCAACTCTGCCTCCACGTGTTTTGAGTTCTGCCATTTTCTCTCTGTAGCGCCTCCTCGGGGTATTTGATTTTGTGATGAGCTGGGCCATTAACGACGCCAGCCTTCCCTTCTGCCTGCTCAGCAAGCTGGCCTGCGTCTTGGTTCAGGCTGTTTGTGACCGCGAGCAGAGTTGCCGTGCTCCTTCCCAGCTCTACTACATCCTCCTCTGCTGCGTATCTTCGCCGTTCCCGCGCGTGTCCCGGCTTCCTCATCCTTTTTGTCCTCTTGAGTGCACTCAGTACCTCACACACAGCTGACGCGGCAGACGCCAGCATCTCCTCGGACAAAAAGGAACTGCGAGGACCCGCCCACAGACTGTGACATCGTCCCATTTGGGGAGCTGAGCGATGACCGTTTCCTCCTGCACAGCACATCACAGCTCTGCCCTCCCTATTGGTCGAGAAGTCCCGCTCAACCGCTGCTTGCCCATGGGACAGGAGGGGAAGGACTGCAGAGGGACTGGGCTGAGAAGGACAAGCTCTAGCCAGAGGTTCAGGAGAGGACTGTGTGTTGTGTGGAGAGCATTGTGTGAGAATGACAGAGTGTGATGTTGGCGAATGTGTGCATGTGTGCGTGCGTATGTATGTATGCTCTGTTCCCTCCTATAAGCACAAACACCTCCTGACAAATGCTGGTCTTGCAGAAACCTCTGCAACCAGACTAGACATCCTCTCCTGGCACTAGTCCGGCTCTGTGTGTGTGTGCATGGTCTTGGGTTCCAAGCGGGCAACCCGTCTCTCTGTGGCGTACTTCAGAGGTGATTGCTCCTGTACTTTCTGTATGAGCTTCGACAGCCCTGTGTTGCACTCTTCTCTAAACCCGAGGACTTTGATCCCCCCCCATCTTTCTATTTCGGAGTTCATGACAGAGTGATAATGGGAAAAGTAGTGAATGACCTATCACACCATGTGCCGTCTCCATCCGGCAAATCATGATGCGCTTGCGTTGAGGTCATGATGCGCTGCGTTGAGGTCATGATGCGCTGCGTTGATGTCCAATGATGCCATTCTTGTGTTTTGTAGCTTCTTCATGCTTCGGACTGCACCCATGAACACGATCGAAGCTGGCCACACCTCCACACAGCCCACTCTGCAACAGGTAGGTTCTCAATCCAGTGGTGGCCCCAGAAGGGAAGGGGAACAGGGGTGGACTTTTTTCCCCAGTAGTGAAATCCTCCCTCCTGGCTGGCGTATTGTGGAAGACAATGTGCAAGGCCCTGAGCACCTTCTCCAGCTGCCAGATAGCGATGCCACCTTTACCAGCATTGTGCAGTGTGTTGGCCACAGTTTCCCACCACTATCAGTAGAGCCCGGCCCCATAGTGCTCAGCTTGCTCATCCTGCAGCAGCTCCAGGAACCAAGCTGAGGTTTTGGATATGCATTGACTGCGTTTACATGCTGGAGCATAATCGTGTAATGAACGTATTGAATAAAGATTGGATTCATGTAAACAGGTTTATTCGATCTGCTTCGCCGAAAGGATCGTCTCAGGACCGGATTTGCGAAGTCGATAGGATAGCTGGGCTTGAGCCGGTCATAGGCGGCTATCTACCTGCATGTGTAGTCCATCGTATCGTATTGCCGGGAGTTTGCGTCCTGCGCATGCTCGAGAATTTCGGCCGGGGATTGTGTTTTTTATTAGTGCCGGCAAGGTCAAACGATACCATGGCTTCGACGAAATCAGCAACGCACTTCTGGACGGACGAGGAGACCCAGTTCATGCTGCACCACGTGCAATAATTATACAATGAAAAATGCACAAAATGTACGCTACTGTTGCCTCGTCCAACTCCTCGTACACCATCTTTGTTTGTATGCCGCCAGATCGTTTGTTGTTGCTTTTACGTTGCCGTGAACCGGAAGTGGCTCTAGTACCACTTGTTGAAAGGGCTACAGCGCCACCTAGCGTAGCGGAGTCAGCCAGGTCTCCGACCATTATATAAGTCGATCTGGTCCGACCATGTAACCGCAGTCACTGAGATGGACAGGATCTGTCTCGTTTCCAGCTGCTTCGCACACACCTGAAGATTAAATGAGAATAGTGTATGAAGAAAAACAACTCAAAGACACAATGTGTAGCATTACAACCAGCTTGTTGCTTTACATAACCTCGACACATCTGTAGTCAATGCTGATCGATATTGATTTCAATAATGTTATCAAGGAAATCATCAATCCTATAACTGATATATTCTACAAATGAAAAATGCCAGCCAACCCACCACTCTCTCTTTATTTAGAAGGATCTTCAAGGAGACTCTCAGAACCCTTCCCACCCACTCAACCCAGCCAGCCGAGTTGAGTATTTTATAATTTTGAATAATTTTGTATCCTGACGACGAACTTGGGGCTCAATCCAAAACATATTGCGACTTTAATAATAATGATCAACAAGACAATGCTTACAAAATAACTGTCTTTTTCACAATATAGAACATAGAATATAGTGTTTACCCTTAGCTAGATCATTTATTCGTATGTAAGAGTAAAGGTACTGGGTTTGATCCAACGTGTCAGCAGCCTACCTGTACGTCTGCTTGAGGATTCTCAGCTCCTTAATTGCTTTTATTTAAATTGACTGTAAGTCGCTTGGGATAAGAGAAAACATCTCTCCTATGCCCTTCATTAGTGGTGAATGACTGCGATCGTTGTGAGCACCAACAGCACCTCTGCTTCCCCACGTCGGTGTTGATCCTGATGCGGCCCGGAGATCTGTCGTTTCAGCTGATGCTGATGCTGTTGCCGGGTGTTGCTGGTGGTTGAGGTGGTGGCAGGAGCCCGCACAGAAATGTGCTATGCTTGGATTTTGCAGGCGGATGTCTTGCGATTGAGACGTGTTTTGCTGACTGCGTGTCTGATTCGAAAGCCTTGACCCCCAGCGTTCCCCGCATGAAAATGTTCTTTCACGGCTTCCAGCGCGCCTGGCAATGAAACAACCTTGATGAGCCACCGCGGACACACTGGCTCGTCTACCCACCGCTCGTTGAGTTAACACTTCACCACGATGGGACGACTGCATTGAGAACTAACTCAATTCATGAATAGCTTGAATTGAATAACTTTGTTATTTTGGAGTATATTTGCGCTGCTGGTTTTCACAAGCACTCAACCTCTTTGTAATAAGAGTTCCCCTCGAACAAACATGGACCAACTTGATTCTGACAATTCCAGTCTGCGTGAAGCTGCGCATTCCTGTCTATGGAATGTTCAAGACCTATGAAAGATACTTTGAGAAATGTTCGGACAAATTCAGGCCGTTAGTGTCGATTATCAAATTGAATGCTTTTTAACACTTTTTAAGGATCCGCGGACACCTTGTATGTGTGTGTGTGTGTGCGTGTATCAAGCGTGGATCTCTCGCCAACTCACGTAACGTAACTCATGTAAAACAGGCTGACAGTATGCTGAGCGTGTCGAGCCTTTCGTGTAAACATATTTGTTTTTTCGATCCAGATACAATCTAGATTCAAAGAGGGCTCTACAACGCAGATACTCATCTAACACCTTGTGTGTTTACCTGATAAGTGCTGGGGCCAGGGTTGAAGTTCCTCGGGACTTTGAATCGATCCTCCCTGGATACGAACAGAGTCTGCTGGGGAGACGTCTTCGTGACCGGGCTGTACTGGCCTGGTCCTGCACGCACACGCACACACACACACACACACACACACACACACACAACTTGCGTAATATCAGATTCTATCAGCGCCTAGTACCTAAAGTTACCTAAAGTTGTTTGTGTGTGTGAGTGTGTGTGTGTGTGTGTGTGTGTGTGTGTGTGTGTGTGTGTAAACAACTGTGTAAACAACTTTAGGTACTACACAATATACATATTTCAAGCACACACACACATATCGATAAACAGGATAACACACCACAGCAACAAACACACAGAGTAGGAGTATTCGTTAACAAACACAGGCACGTAAACTTATCGTGAGCAGATGCACGCATTGGACGCATGGGTCAGGTCACACAGGTGTAGAGCAGTCAACTCATTTTCCACGAACGCAGCTTGAGGGCCTATATATATGTTTAATATTATAGGACTGTTACCGGATAACATCAATGCATAGCCATCACATAGATAGGGTTATGGATATTTTACGGCCAGGATAAATAATCCAATACACAAGGCATCGTAGGGCATCTTGAAAAGTACATCAACAAACAAACACAGATCCAATTAATGTAATACAATTGTATCACTGACTCTCCCCCACACACACACACACACACACACACACACACACACACACACACACAACACACAAGCCTTGTGTGCTACGCGTTCACCCATCAGCCTGCTCGCACAACAACAACGCGTGGCAAATGAGAACGCCGCGGTTTGCATGAAGTCACGTTCGTTCAAAGAGGTGACATTTGCATTTAATGGCATTAAAAAAAAACATTCAAATATTATTGAAATGAATACGCTAAGCCCCAGGGGGGTTCCCATAAGTCGTTTAACACGAGAGCTAAATCTGCACCAAGGAACGGAATGGAACTATTAAAAAAACGTGGATTTGCTTCGGTTCTGCACATACAAAAACTTTTTAAGTATCTCGACAGGCTTATAGCTGCATCATGGAGAGGACAATGGAGGAGGGGGGAGGGGGGGAAGGGATTACCATCGGACATTCGATTTAAGTGATAGAGGAAAAAACAGTTCAACTCCCCACGTCAGCAGGTAAAAGGTTAAACATTCAGCCGCTCAGCGTGTGCCCGTCCGACCCCACAGCTAGCAGCAATCCATTTAGGATCGACGGAAAAAAAACCTGGGGTGAAATTAGACACACAAACGCAGACAGACCGATGGACGGCGGGTGCGTCGGACACAAACGCACACAAATGTATTTTACCCGGGGCCTATGCTTAATGTCACAGACACTATTACTAAAATTGTCATTCGACCGGGGCCATCTGTGCTCGCGTGTGTGTGTGTGTGTGTGTGTGTGTGTGTGTGTGTGTGTGTGTGTGTGTGTGAGTGTGCAGGTTGGTTGAAAGCTTGGATAGTTAAATACATTGGCCATTAGGACATCAGAAATACAATCGCATTGGGCGGGGGGGGGGGACACAATGAGGACGGTAATGATAATGTTCCATATAGGCCTATTCATAAATGCAAATTCAATAACGGGCCAAGCGATGGCCGCACGTGTGTGTGTGTGTGTGTTATCTAATGTCCCATGTATGTTCATGTGTGCGGGCACTGATGAGTTGTCCATGTCTGTGTGTGTGTGTGTGTGTGTGTGTGTGTCTGTGTGTTAGTGTGAGTGTGTTATCTTATGTCCCATGTGCGTTTATGTGAGCGAGCGCCAATGACTTCGGCATGTAGTTTGTGCGTGTGTGTGTGTGTGTGTGTGTGTGCACGTGCCGGCCTGTCCCCCTGCCTGCCTCCCTGCTGTGTGATATCTGGATGTGGACGTCAGAGACACACATTTTTTGCAACCGGTTCAAATCTATTTATATGCAAATGAGTTCCTGGTTAAACGTTTTGAGGGGTCTCATGGGGCTGAGAGTCCCTCGGTGAAACGGTGGCCCTGTCATAAATTATACAAATAAGTCATGAATCTATCAATTTTTAAACAACATTTTTGCAACGGGAGTGTCACAGAGTTAAATACTGGGCAGGAGGGGTCTCGATGGGGCGCTAACGAGTGGGTGCTGCAGGGGGGGCTTCGGGGTTATTGGGTTAACCAGACTCGGATACCATAACCCATAACCAGCCTTGGCTTTTGGGGGGCTTTTTTTTTTAACACATTCATCATGGATATGCGATTGATAAACAATATGTGCATGCACTACGGCGGACTGAGTTCTAAGTTCCGGTCGGTCGGTCGATTGGCTGGTCGATATGGACTTGACTGACTTAATTCTCATGGTTGGACAAACGCTGGGGTTCCCTGAGGAAAGAAGCGCTTCTTAAGGACAGCAGGACAAATGATGTGTTTTATTTTTGAGCAATAGGCTATATTTTGTTAGAAATAACCATAATTATGAATAAAAACAATGTTGAAGGCTCCGTAGTTTCTGTTTAACTAATCGTATGGTTTGATAGACTATGACTTATCAGACAGGAGGTCCAAACACCCTGGTTTTCACGACTTTTGTACTCGTCCAACTTAAGGAAGACTGCTAGTCGTAGCTTACTGAACATTTATTCCACTCCAAACTAATTGATACCAAAGAAGTCGTCGGTCTGCCAGCATTTGGTTAAGGACGACAAAAAAGTATTATATATATATATATATATATATATATATATATATATATCAGTTTGTGTATATATATATATATATATATATATATACAAACTGATGATATGCCCATTTAGGGCATATCATCTAAAAGGGCAAGTTATTTCCATCCATTAGGACCCATTCGATTAAAAACTTGAATCGCTGTACGTGCGTTGTGTTCTATATTTTTGCTATTATGAGAAATGTCCATGAAATTAAAAGAGAAAGACGTGGTTGTGTGCATAACCGCTGTCAAAACAAACACAAACAGATCGGATGATGTTATCATGTTTCTGAACTATTGCATGTTAACAAAACAGCTAATACATTTTTGTCTCAAATGACATACCTGGTAAATTGGGGTCGAGCTGCAGAAAGGAAGTGACACGTGGCTCGCTGGACAGGAAGCCACCCTGGAATCTCTTGACTCCCTTGGTTGGGGGTTCAGCCAAGGAGGCGTGGCCTAAGGTTTTGTCGAACGCTCGACAAAGCTCGTCATAGCTGTTTGGTGGAGGGGTGTCCTGAAATGAGAGGAGAAGAGAAGGGATGTTAATCTGATGTGATTCCACCAGACTATTATATGTATATATAGATATATATATATATATATATATATATATATATATATATATATATATAAACGCATCTGTGGGTTTTACATTTTAGGTTTGCGCGCATAAGCGTCGTCTTATCCTTGCCATTATTCACACAACCCCAAAGTAGTTGAAACTATTGATGAAAGTATCTTTAACCTCCTAGGATAAGGCTGCTCCCAGCTAATTCATTATGCTTTATGTGAAACAAACTGCCGGCTCCGCTGCTTTTAATGGAAGATGAGCGAGAGTGATTTCCAATATAATTATGTCTCTAAGCGGCATAACCCGAGCGTTACGTAGCCAACCGCTTGCAGCCACAGTACTTGCATGTCGAGATAGTTATATGGGAAGCGAGGGTGTCTTGAAACCTAGACTTTATAACAGTGCCGTCGGCTGTAGCTGGACCTCCGGGCTGAGCTAAGGAGGGAGGACATGAAACTGTATACGCTAATTTGTGTTAAGCAAAGATATTTAGTTCACTCCCAAAAATGCCCCTTACGGTGCTTTTAATAGATGAAACAGTGTGATTCATTTGCAATTAATCACGATTATTTATGGAGAGCATGTGACTAATGGCGATATATTTGAGCAGCTTATATATACATCTCACACACACACACACACACACACACACACACACACACACACACACACACACACACACACACACACACAAGAGAAAAACTAAATTATATTTTCTGTTATCCAAGTCAACAACAAAAAAGAACTAGCCACACAAAGGCAAACTCATGCAGTGATCGAAGGTCACATATAAAATATGCAAAAGGGAAGTTTCACTTGAGAACGAAGAAACACGGCCACCGCTGGCAAGGAAGCTGCGCGCTACACGGCCGCAGCCGGATCCGAATTACTGGAAACGTGTCTCGTCGCGGCGACTTTGAATAATTGATGGCCCCGGCTGAATATAGCGACAGGATTCATTTGTCCTACACGTAGTGGAGCTGTCATGTCCCGCCTCACGCTGTCATCTCCGCCACCGGTGGAGCTCACCTCCTCCCGCTCTCCCGGGTAACCGTCAGTCTTTAATCAGCGTGGGCCCATCAACGCTTCCATTAGAGACGCAGTGGGAGGATAGCAGAGGGAAACACAGGGGAGAAAAGTGCCACAAAAGCCCCCCACACACACACACACACACACACACACACACACACACACACACACACACACACACACACACACACACACACACACACCTGCAGACACAAAGAATGAAACCTGCAAAAAGGATTTGTGCAAAAGTATGAACGGGAGGTGTGTTTAACGGTGCTGTAGGTTTGATTCAAGCGCTGGTATTAGAATGTTACTTGTTAAAGAGGGCATAGCCTTCCGATAGCAATTGCGTTAAATTCGCTGTGAGACCATCTTTTTCGGGTTGACTGCGGCCACCTCTGCATGACTCGATTTAGTCGTTAGACCACTCCCAGCTCAATTCGGACCAATCAGGGAGTCTGCTCTGTGATTGGTTTTGAGAATCCATCCTCCGTTGCCTGTCAACACAGGTAAGTGAAATCAAACACTTCTGAATGGCGGATAAACGTAGGGAGGGAGAGAGCAGAGAGAGAGAGGGCGTTTTATTGTTCTGGTTTGGGCTCTTCTGTGTTGTCTCTTTACAACTTTGGAATTTTACCCACAGTTAACGGAAGAACAAAAAAAGAAATAAACAAAATAAACCACATATTCAACCTAGTTTCACCGATCGCTCGTGGATAAACACATTGCTCACATAACTCCTTCTTCCATCCTCTCCGGTATTCTTCAGGTGTGAGACGGCCTATTCTCACATGCGTGCCCAAACACACGCACACGCGCGTGAGCGCACCGCGCACCTGTCACGGCTCCCTGTTGGCCCTAATTACAGTTAAAGGCAGAGGAAGCGTAGCGGCGCAGGGGTAGGCCGTCACCCGTTGACAGCACTCAGATTGGCTTTAATTACACCGCGCTGGCGTTTAGCGGCGCCCGCCCAGGACGCCGCACGTGCACAGACGAGCGTAGAACCCACACCTGGTTGCAGATGCACATACATAATGGAGACGTTCATCAAGCAGACCTGCACAGGAGCGCACGCACGCATCACACACACACACACACACACACACACAAAAAAGCTTGCACACAAACCGTTTGCATGCACGCACGCACGCACGCAAACGCAAACACACATACACACACAGCAGCCAGTTTCAACAGACATTCACACACACTCCTTACACACACAGCTCCTGAGCTATGCAGGTGTGAGCTGACAGAGTGACAGAGTGATGACTAGAATTGAATTGAATTGAATTGAATAGGTATGTGAAGTGGCATGACTTACAATGTAGGGGAGACCATGATATCAGAAAGTATCATTATGACAACTGTGATATTATCATAAGTATCACTTACAATTTCAGGACCATAGACATTATGTGGTAAGAAGATACTCCCCATTCAATGCCCCCCTCTCTCTCTCTCTCTCTCTCTCTCTCTCTCTCTCTCTCTCTCTCTCTCTCTCTCTCTCTCTCTCTCTCTCTCTCTCTCTCTCTCTCTCTCTCTCTCTCTCTCTCTCTCTCTCTCTCTCAATATATCATACCAACCATTTGCTGCTCGGATTGAGAAATGCAAATAATCAGTGAAAATGCAAATTCTAGTGTAATTAAGGTGATTATCAAGGGCTTTCTGTGCAGGTGCAACATCAGCACCAACGCTATCCTGTGAGCGTGTGCATGAACCTAGTGGACACAGGCACCCAGAGAGACAGCGAGCCAACTACTGGTTCATGTAAGACTCGAAAGACTCAACTGTTACGATATATGATGCTTGAATGCTGTAACATGAACGTGTGTGAACGCCCACTATGGAACACACTTCCTCTTCAACCCCAATGAAGGTGCGATGTTTCTCAGTAATGGACTTCACTGCTCCTCAAACTATTTGGGCAGATCATTAGTAGTCGAAGAAAACAAGAAAACAAACCAACAAAAATGACATAATAGATTTAAGCATTAGCCATACCATGAATAATGGACACCATTTGTATAGAAATAAAAACACACTTCTTTGATGAGGCGAGGCAGATTGTCAAGCGATGGCGTCATTTTGCTTCTGACTAAAGACAGGTTCTGTATATCCGACTGTGGCGATGCTTACAATGGAGCTCAGACGCATGGTGACAGTTCTGACTAATGCCCCCCCCCTTCTGTGTGTGTGTGTGTGTCTCACTACACCATTCCTCATCCTCTCATTGTGCTCCATGCCTTTATTTTTTTCCCACACGGAGCAGAAAGCTAGTCTCACAGGAGGATATATATCTCCATGTATGATACGTCTCTACAAGAATAATTATATACTATACAATATCTGTCCAAATATCTTTCATACATATTGTGATATTTTTGACTACCTAAAAGAAAATAAATACTTTTCTTAGTGTTTGTTTCAGCATGAAATATAAATGTGAAGTACTGTCATCTTAAAGAAGATTATTTACAGATAATAAGATAGATAGCCTCACAGAAGGCTCAGGTAGGGCTAAGATAGGAAGGGTGCCTATAGGAAGGGACATTGGGGATAAACCCAGGACCTTTCGGCTGGGAACCAAGCACACTATCCTGTCCCCTATTTCTTTAACCGTTACTAACTGTACAACTTCAGTACTAGTCAATAAAATGTTACAGACACGTTTTTCACATTTCACATATGTGTGAATGTGCTGCCTCCATTGTGTGACAAGAGGACATAGTGTGTCCTTTTACTAGGACAGGATATACACAGACGTCTGGCAGAGCAAGAACACACCTCTAAAAAATAAGAAGAAAAATAAAAACTGGCATTGGGAATTCAAACCAGGTATTGAATCCCAATGAATTCTCCACAGAGCTTAATATAAATGAGACACTTTCAACTATTGCCGAAGATAGTGATCAAAAGTGCTTGAACACATTTAGATCTGCAATTGCCATTTTTGAAGCAATTGCAAAACTACTTTAGTAGTATAGAAAGTGTTTCATTTTAAAGTAAATGGCAATGACAATCATCACCAGACCAAAAGGAGATTTTAAAGCAGTGGTAAACAGTGGTTGTAAAAGCTAAATGAAAGCCTCAACACGTTTCATTCCCCGCCAAGTAAAAAAAGTAACGATTTACCTCCAAGCATTATTTTTTAAACGCACAAAAAATAAATGTGTGTGAATGACAACTGTGCATTTTTAAACGCACCACTTTTATTTCAGGTCATTCAGAATGGTATAAGCAATTATCGCCGGTTGGTTGGAAGTCGTTATCACACCTGGTGAGTCATCACAGAGCTCTCTGGCCATCTGTCTGATGTTTTCAGCGAGGAAGCTAAGCCTGGCAAGATGGAGCCTTAATGTGGAGGGATGGGACGAGAGACCTTCGGGCATATGGTCCTCGTTCAGACACCATTCATGTTTTATAGGTAGCAGCTTACTGGTTCCGTAATGCAGACCGGCAGCTCAGCGGGATTGGTATAGACTTTTATCTGTATATGTTCTTTCCTCTGGAAAAATAATAAATTGCTCTCGTATTCTGCCCGGTCGAAAATTGTTTTTCTTTCTGTTAACAATTTCCTCTTTTCAAGCACATATTGCTTGTGTCCCGATAGCCTCCTAATTATTTGATGGTGTTATCTCTGTTTTACCCCCACTTGTCACCTGGTCGTCTAGGTCTTTAAGCCTCTTCAGTTCATGACTTCATGACTACATGACTTTTTAATGCGCAGGTAGAGGTTAGCCCTCCTGTCCACGAATGCATGCAGACCAACAGCAACCACTAGACTAACGTGTTGATTTCTTTTCATCTTCCCCCTTTTTCATCGCCTGAAACTTTGAATATTTTAAGGAACAGAGAGACGCATTTTTATGTGGCCAATTTCATGTTGGGGACCTTGCTTTGTCTAGAACCTTTGTACAGAGGGGCTGCACAGGCCTACACTGAAGGGCGAGCCCTACACATCAACCATGGATCAGGTAGCAACCACCTTACAAACCGGGGCTTTTTCAGCCTCTCGTCTTCGATCCACACCACATTGGCCTTACCCCACAGTTAATATCCACCAGCTCAGAAAACGACTCTGCAATTCATCCATCTTCCCGACGTCTTTCTGGAAAATCTTGGCAACGCGAAAGTCTCTCGTTTAAAAACACACAGATCCACAGCTGGGGCCCCCCCTGACGAACGCTCCACAACGCCGCACAATGAGGAGCGGGCTTGGCTAGAATAAATGTCCAGACTCTGTCGACATCTTGCTGGGCACGGCTCTCACCGATGTCCCCCCCCGGCTGGCTCAATGCCTGGCTGGTTGTCAGGCGGGCTTTTAAAAATCATCACCTGCTCTCAAACAGCTGTTCCTAACACAAAGTTGCACGCGCCCACACACACACACACACACACACACACACACAACGTATACACAGACAGGCCCGCCAACACCGCCGCCCCCCCCCTTCCCCCCCCCCAACAAACAAACACAATCACAGATGTAAGCCTGTTCCTGTCTGCTGGAATGTACACGGAGGTACGCACCACACATCGGCGGATGCATTAATGCACACAGCTGGTGGTGGAGACGTGCCTCAGACGTGTACACATGTGCACACGCACCTGCCACAGCTGGCTACCAAATGGGACTACAGCACAGATGGAAGCTGGTGTAGAGAGAGAGAGAGAGAGAGAGAGAGAGAGAGAGAGAGAGAGAGAGAGAGAGAGAGAGAGAGAGAGAGAGAAAGAGAGAGAGAGAGAGAGAGAGAGAGAGAGACAGACAGAGAGAGAGAGAGAGAGAGACAGACTCAGTTTTTGGCATCCCTTCTGCTTGTCAAGAGGGACATAACTCTAATAAGTGGGGGGAGGAGGCGGTAGATGAAGTTGGCCACATTCCAACCCTCGGCAACCCAATTTAGAATTGGGAGATATATATTTAATCTGGCTAAGAGACAATCTCAAATCCTGGACAGCGGAACCAGGGAGGTTCCCCACTTCCACGGCTAGCTGCTGCGTGATTCCATTACCGCCAGACGAATACATATAGGTGATTATTTGACCACACACACACACACACACACACACACACACACACACACACACACACACACACACACACACACACACGGAAGGTCAATACAAAAAGAGTGAGAGAGATTGATGTGACAGACAGAAGTCACGAGTGTCCACATGTCCCTGACCAAGACAGCTAACCCAGCTGCTCCCGATGAGCTGGCTGACATCGTCGGGGTATGAATGTGCTATGACCGGGTTAATGTGTGTATGACTGGGTGAATATGATCAGTCAATTTGAGGCCATGATTGTAAAATAACTGAGTGGCCACCTATCTGAAAAAGCGCCATGTAAACCAGTCCATTTACAGACAGACAGACAGACAGACAGACAGGCAGGAAGAGAGACTATATCTGTCCGGCTGTCCGTATGGCCGTCT
Organism: Micromesistius poutassou; assembly: GCF_964030765.1. Lineage (NCBI taxonomy): Eukaryota > Metazoa > Chordata > Actinopteri > Gadiformes > Gadidae > Micromesistius > Micromesistius poutassou. The sequence goes on along the minus strand of NC_140275.1, from coordinate 10,960,809 downwards.
GTGTTCAGGCCATCAGGAGCTCGACGCGGTCCGTGTCCTTCCTTATCTGTGAAAGTGCTCTCGCCCAAAGCTTTAACGGCTGTTTGGAACAGGAGCGATTGTGTTGCAGGTGACTTGTTTTATAACCGCAAGACAGCAGGGGGCGACCAGGCACGTCGTCGCTCACATGGAGAGAGATGATGAGAAGGAAACACCACTGTTTTCCTTTTCTCCGCAGAACGCATGTGATCTTTTCCTTCTAGCGACGGCGCCAGAACATCCACACATCATAAAACCTAAAAGTGCCGCCCAGACAACTTTCCCATCTGTGGCCATGCACGCATTTAACACCTTGGTCTGTCTTCCGTCTCTCGCTCTCTCTCCCTCTCTCTCTCTCTCCGTTATTCTCTCTCTCTCTCTCGTTTTCTCTAAATTTAACTTTTTCACTCTTTTAGTTTGTATTTCCTGACATCCCACCCCAAAAAGCCACACCTTCCCCTCCGTCGCACCAAACTCTCCTGAATTCACATCGCAGGATTCTCGGTTCCGTGTGAACTTGTGGCAAGAAAAACACCAAAACACCTTCCTCTTCGTGACTCTGTTGAACCGAGTGAGCAACCAATCAAGCCTCTGCCTTCATTCTGTAGCAACATCACGTCTGCTTTTCCCCGTGACCATCCGGGATTGCCGCTGGCACGTCTGGTTTTGAACTACAGTACATCTTGCACTCTGTGGACACATCATTAGTGATAGGACTCGTTACTTCCTTTACTGCTTTTGTTTTCTTTGTTCCTATTCTGCTATAGGAGGAGACAGTCTTTTTTAATTGTTGGGTTTTATAGGAAGATGTTACGGATGACTTAAAAAAAACAACCTGGTGTTTAATGACCGGATTCATCACCTGGATCCTAACAACTTCAGAGTCGCTTGCTCCACTTAGGAAGCGGTGAGAAAATCAATTCCCCCCCCCCCCCACTCAGCTCCTGAACTCGCACTCTGGCTGCTTTCTTCATCGCCTGGCCGTGCTGCTTAGTGCCGTATCGCTCTCTGCTCTCCAGCCATTACACTCTCTCGCCCATCTCTCCCTCCGCCCCGGCTGCCGCGCTTGTTGTGCTCTTCCCTTCCCTCTTCTTCTTCTTCTTCTTCTTCTTCCACTTCTCCCATTCTTTCGGCCTCTCTCTTGCTCCCCCTCTCTTTTTCTCAGCTGTTAGCGCCCGCTGGGATCCACGGCCAGGCCGAACCTGTGGGTCAGAGTCCACAGTGGAAAGGGAGAGAATAGCTGGGGAAAAATAACCCTCTCAATACAACTAACCAGGCAATAGACCGGCCGAGAGAGCGGGTGGGGGCGGGGTAAAAGAGAGCGAGAGAGAGAGAGAGAGAGAGAAAGATGAAGGAAGATCAAGGAGGGTAAAGCTTTGGAGTTTTCCTTTTCCGAGGCGAGCCAGCGACTCGCACAACATTTAATGGCCGCCGATCCAACGGCAATTTAGTTTGAAAGGAAGGCAGTGGAACAGAGGGAGAGAACAAAGTGGGCCGGCGGGACCGAGTCTTTAGACAAATGGTACGGAATGGAGCGCCGCGACGGCCCTTAACTAGGGCCCGCAAAATGGCTGCGTATTTAAATCTGCTGGCAGATTTGACTCAGAGAACTGGGCTGAAGACATTAAACATAGTGTCAGTGAACACATTTGGCCAAGACGAACACGATTTCCTGGCCAGCCTGGATTCACGACAAAACTGACCCCATTAAGTCGGGGGAGGGAGTGGTTAGCACAATCAAACTCCTTTATTCCAAAAAACCGGATGACTTCAACTGTGGAACAGGTGATAATTTGATGAATGGCAATATTTAATAAATGATGTAGTGCAGTCTCAACCTAACATAAAGGGGCAAAATGTTAGGACAATGACCGGGTTGAGCTAATCATCCGATGTAATAACGCCATGATGTGAAACGATGTGTAAAACTCTCTCCCAGCCTGTGGTAGCTTGTTGGCATGGATCCAGGACCTCGATCAGCCAGATCACACCACGAGCAGGCCACTAGGGTGACACAGTGCTAGAAAAAGATCCCTTTAGTCAAAGCAAGCCTTTCCATAACGTCTAGGTCACCCTTCTGAGAGCTACTTAGAGAACGGGGGCATCCTCCTCTGGTTTTTAATGACCCGACACTGCCTGTAAGGGTATTAAAGACGTCGCTACATATGTTGAGCAGTTCCAAAGTACAACCATACTACCTGAGACGACATGCTTGACATGGCCTACATGATGTCTGCCTAGTTAGTGCCCTTCATGTGCTAGTTAGCACCTTTCATGTTTTTTCTCCCATAGGATTTTCATGTTACTAAATAAACTTGTAAGTACTGTCAATGTGGAAATGTGCAACTTGACTATAACTATAGACGTCATTAGCCTTGAGCTTGCAGTACCGAGCATGTTGGAGTAGAGAGCGCTTGGGTCCTTATTCAAAGGATATACTGGAAGGCAAAAATCTTGTAGGGGTACATTTTTTCTATCCATTCTAGATAGTTAAGATCTTCGTTAGGACAAATAAGTACAACAATTTCCCGTTGTCAGATTTACAATGCAGCAAAGAAAATGCATGCATCAACAACACATTTTCAGACATACCGTGTCGGTCATACAGTTGCTTAATATGATTAACCCCCCACTCACACTTTCTAAACAGTGAAAGAAAAACACCAATCAATCCCATTTGATACTACCGCAGGACAGCTTGGTTGGCCCCGTCACACTCCCGCGACTCTTACTTTGAAGAGCCTTTTTCTCTGCCTCTCATCTGCTCCTCGGGCTGATGGCGGCCTTAAGTCTCTCTCTCTCTCTCCCCCCAGTTAACTTCCTTAAGGAGCAATGAGGAGGCCGCGATGCTGGTAGCCCAGCAGCCTAACCAGGCCTGCGGGCAGGAGCAACCACTGAGCTGGCCTCCTTACGGGGCTTTACATTGTCAAGGTCCTGCTTCTGTGTGTCTGTGTGTCTGTGTGTCTGTGTGTCTGTGTGTCTGCGTGCGACTCGGCGCTAGCCGAGAGTCCGTAGGCGTCAGAAGGTGCGCGTGCTCCGTCCTCAGTGGGATACACATCATGAGCGTTGCCATGACAGCTGACAGTTTAATCTATATTATTAATTTATATTCTCACATTTTTGGGTCCCATTCCTTCCATCACCTGATCCCCCCCCCCCCTGCCCCCCCCCCCCCCTTTACCCTCTCTCCCAGCATGTGACCCGCAGCAAGGCTGTGACACGCCATTAGCGGTCCACAGAGATATCGTAAAAAAATGCAAGGCGAAAAAAGTCGATATGTGACAACGGGGAAAAGAAACGCTTGTTCTCCGGTTCCCCCCTGGTACTCCCCGCGCGCGGCCGCTGCGGAGGCCGGCAAAGTGAGCCGGTGTCAACACCGCCTCTGTCCGTCGTACGCTTGGCATTTGTTCATTTATCATCGGGGCCTCCTCTAGACGGCTCAGAGAGCGCGCGCCCCTCTCCCGCCTCCCGTGTAGCCCTTTGTTTTCTCTTTGTCCTCCCTGTCTCCCGCCATCTTGCTCACATTCATCCTTTTCTCCGCAATCTTCCGTAAAAAACGTCCCTTTCTTGGTTTTCCCCATTGTTCCGGGTAATTGCCGGTCTCTCCGGAGCAGGCGGTGGAGTTCTGAAAATCAATGTGACTCTTTTTCCGTTTATTAAATGCATGTGTGTAACAAACAGAGCAATTATCCCGACCTAATCAAATAATATGCTAATTTGCTGTGATTATCTAACAAAGCCTTTACATGCCTCTGCCCTGGCCCAGAATGCCCCGTTTGGCTGGACCATTTTCTCTGCACTCAAGGTCTGAATATATTTTCAACAATGGCCGCCGCTGGTTATGTCCTCTAGAAGTACAAACCAAGCGGTGGTGAGGTGGATGTTGTTTGAGAAATAAATGTGCCTGTTATGGGAGGACTATCCCTCAAGCTTTTCCATTATTCCATTATTTAGTTTTGCTTAATAAAAAGGATGTGGAATTCCCGCAACACATATCTAGCAAGATACAACGTTACAACGCCAGAACTTGTATTATCGAACTTATTGAACTCGTTTATCATCTTGAAGTCACATCGTTAAAGACTGAAACACCCGCCCTGATCCTGGCTAACTGCATGGCCCCACCAGACGCTGAGGATGAAGCAAGGATGAGCACGCAATGTAATTGAAAAAGAGTGTGCACATATGTAGATAGTTCAAAGGATAATGCAACAGGTTCTACGTTGTAAAGACCCCCCCTACACTCGGAAAGGTCATTTTATTTCAAGTTACGTAGACACTTCAGCATGGATAATTCTACAGTGCTTCACACAGCGACCACCGGCTGAGAAACACCCGAAAAAACGACTGTCACAACAAGAAAAGTTTGGTAGCAAAAGGAGGTGCTTAAGCAAGCAATCCGAGCGTCGCGACAGGACAGGGCAAATCTCTGGAGAGGGGCCTCGTGAATGAACCTCGCCACCAGTGACCCTGATTCGCGCGCTCAAGACACGACGTGATACTGAGGACCGGTGAAACCCAGTGCAAACAAGTGCCATTCATCGGCATCCTTGGTAAGAGAAGCAGATTGAAGTGGTCCCCCCCCCCCCCCCGGTGCCCCACCTGGCCCCCCTTCGTGTGTACTGTGGCCGGAGGGGACGGCTGCTATTTCACTGATCTATGGATGAGCGGATGGGGATTTCACAGCTCCCGGGGGGGGAAGCGTTGGTCTGTATCTGATTTCTCCCCCTTCCTCCTCCTCCTCCTCCCCCCTTGTGGTCTGCGTTCTACAGATGCCTCGGGCTGTTCCGTGACCTCTTGGAATAAGAAAGGTCATTATCTGTGTTGGCGCAAAGAGGAGGAGGAGGAGGAGGAGGAGGAAGAGGAGGGAATAGCGATCGGCGTCGAGCGTCGAGCGTCGAGGTGGAGGAGCGAGCGAGATCAGGCGACAAGCTCAGGGAGGGAGAGTTGAGATGAAGGAGAAGACAGACAAGAATAACATGAGGGAGATGGACAGACAGAGACAGAAATGTGTTCAGAAATGAGAGGGGTGGGGAAGAGAGAAATACATTTCGGTGTCTGACCTGGTCGAGTCACCCCTACGCTGCCCTTGTTGATCTGTCCACACCACGGCCGCTGCTGGACTCAGACGGATGAGCCTGCCCTCACACCCAAGCCTTACTTAAATAAAAATGTGTTCACTATGGCTCATGAAAACAGGAGGCACTTGCGGTACGACTTGAAGCTGCACTTAACTGATCAGAGGAAGAACCCAAGTCATTCCCAAGAGGAAGATGTTTTTTAGTCCAAAAAATGACCAAATAATACCAAGGAATGAATATTCAATCAATTTTTTGGCAAATTAAGCTTGTTGGAGGGTACTTAGTAACAGAAAGATCCTATTCATAGCCTTTGAATAATATTGAACACCACCTCACCATCAATCAGGCTGTGAACAATAAGACACGTCGACTCAATAAAGAACACAGAAACCTTTTAGAACGAAACGCTCCCGATAATACTTCTTTGATAACGATTCTCCCCGGAGCGCTTTGAACCAGACGCGCTCTACACACTTTACAGTTCCCTCGCTACTGCCTTCATAATCCCACCTTCAGAAACCACTCAGCGTGACTAGCTGTTCACACAAAACGCTTGACCTCGTCCAATGAGCTGGGGCCTTTGAAGACAAAGCAGACACGACCTACGCTTCTACCCTTTTTATAACGCTACAATGACTAACCTCTCCGCGCAAGCCGCCATTTTACCCTTCCCCCGAACCACCCCCCCCCCCCCCCCAACCCTTCCGACTGCCATTTCCCCCCATTGTGCCGCTGGATGGTGATTGCTTGCCTGCGTAGAAACGTTTAATATCCCTCCCCGCGGGACGGCGTCGCAAGGGACGCGAGTCGTGGTCTCTGGCGCTGCCGGAGCTCAGGACTTCTCCAGGCTAATTCTTACATCAACTGCTTATAGAAAGCCACTGCAGGGGAGCCTCTCCTGATGGGCATCCGGCATGCTCACACATGCACACGCGCATGCAAACACACACACACACACACACACACACACGCACACACACACACACACACACACACACACTCAGTAACACACACACACACACACACACACACTCAGTAACACACACACAGGAGCGGCACCACCCACTGAGAGTAGAGAAAACATGTCAGGGGAAATATCAGAGTGAGATACAGACAGCGGAGAGACAGAGAGTGGGACACACAGACGGACAGACAGGTGGAGGCAGACAAGGGAGACTAAAAGCAAAGGAGGTTGACATAAAAGAATGACAGTCGTCCTAAAAAACAGGCAGAGATAGAGAGAGAGAGAGAGAAAGAGAGAGAGAGAAAAATGAATAAACAGTACTAAACTAACCCTACTAAACAACATCATTCTGTGTTGTCCATCACAGTTCCTATTACAAAGGGAAATGTGAATAACAACTGCAGATATTATTTTAAGTTGGACAATGCTGACCTTTAATCAACCCAGTCACACAGTAAAACTGTTACCAAATGGGTAAAATATTAGGAAGAGGGCAGTATAGCTATTTAGTCAAGTAGTCGCTTTTATCGAAACCCAACTTACACTGAATCCAGATCAATGTAATAATGGACCAGGTAGGGGTAAGGTACCTTCCTCATTGACTCACAATTCAGTCTCTAAACACTTGCTCAACTAGAGACAATCTCACAGGTTTTGTAGCTAGAAATAAAACAATTAGTTTCGAGTTTAAAATAACCCTGCCTTGCAGAACCAATTCTAAATCGCCGGTGACAAGCAGAAGTCTTGTGTGGTTGCAGACACTGTCGTACTGACACGTCTTACTGGCCCCGCATTGCAAGCATTTCATCAATCGCTGGTAATCCTTCATTTCACCAATGCTGTGGAACGAGCACACATTCAATGAAACTGAAGTGAATAATGTACCGTTGCTCAGGACATCCATTTACAATGTTTTGAAAAGCTCTCTCCGTGTTACAAAGGGAATTGCTAGATTTCCTGCGTCATTTACTGTAAATGGTGAAGGAGTATAGGTCTGTTAGCAGCCCATCTTGCCACCGGTCAAACAACAAACAACTCATAGAAATCCCCAGGCATTTGGTAGCGGCGAGATCTCCAATCGTCTTGTATCACAAGACCACCTTGCTCAAGGATGCTGAGGCTGGTTGTTGACATTGGGGATTGAATCCAGTATCTTTCAGTTGGGAGTCAAACACCCTTCAGATTACACTATCCTGCCCCATTATAACATTGATTAGTAGTAACTAAAAAAAAAAAAACAATACTAAGCAGTTGCTCTCTTCTAATCACAATAGACTCTAGTGAAAATAAAACATGTCAAACTCCACACAGAAAGACCCCCCCCGCCCCCCACCCACCCACCCCAACAGTGCATTTGTCATTTAAAGGTTTCCTTTCATTCTCCTTTCCTTATTCCTTCAACTCCCATTTATTCAGTGATTGGCCCTTCTTTGTAAAGCACTCCCAACTGTCTGTTGTTGAAGGGTGCTGTAAATGAAATTGCTGTGCCTTACCACGCAACCAGTTTGCCACACATAAATACATACTGCATGAATTGCATCTGACTCGTTATATGTGTGGTGGCAACAAAGCCGTACACCTATGCCTTTGTATACTTTGTGTGCCTCTAGTCTATCCGTGAGTTGTGCTGGGTGGGAAAGGTATCGGCTTGTTGGGATCCGGTGAATGCATGTCTGCGTGCCCGCTGACATTTAACTTCCTCGCAAAATTCTGCTACTGCATTATTTCTGCGGATTGCGCCGAATGAGGGGGTGGAGATGGGAGCTGTGTTGGCAGCAGTGGTGGACCTCTCCACCCATTAGGGGCTCAGTATTAGTCATAAGGACTAGATTAGATGGATGGTGTAGAAATGTGTATTCTATTTAAATGGTTCTATTCTGCATCTGTACATTTATAGGTTTTTTTTCAGAAAGTGACATTCTGTACTCGTTCACACTTTTAAAGTAGTTAAAAGGGGACGGCCAAAATAATACTTTTCTGGTCCCCTGTCACAACCCCAGCTCAAGGATTTGACAACCAAGGAGACTGCACATTGGATTCACCTCCATTCTACCATGCATTTAAAGGTAAACAGATCATAACGCCGGCATGAGAGGTGGGAGTCTGCATTATCAGCGGTGCGTGGTCGAATGCAAAGTAGCACTGATGGATATTTCGAGTGTACACAAACCAACCCAATGGCTACTTAACACAAGCTCTCGTCCGCTTCCTGTTAAAATCGTAATGCTTCACACAACGTCACAATCAGCCAAAACCCAACAAACTGAACACACCAGACCACCTGTAACCCCAGCAGCTGCTGCTCATTCCCAGCTGAATGAGACGGGCTGTGGGACTGCGGCCCCTGCTGTGTTTTCAATCAAATCCTGTGTGGGTTGTCCTGCTCCTGCCCCACTGGTGCCAGGAGCCCACTCTCCGTGAGAATCATTGGTATGCATGTTGGGGAATCAACAAGGACTTGAAATACGAAACATGGAAACCAGAGTTACGGCACTAAAGTGTACACTGCTGATGTATGCGGCAACACTTGCCCGTCATGTTTGTGTCAGTCACTCCTCCAGATATAGGTTCAGTTTACTAGTTCACTTCAGCAGAGTGAGCACTAACGTGCCTCTGTCCAGCTCCACTGTTAGGGGATGGTATTAACACTTCCAGATTCAGGGGTTTGATTCCCACAAGGGTCATGGCAACAATGTATGCACGCACAGTCAATCGATTCTTTGGACAAAAGCTTCAAAACCAAATGGCATATCTTAATGCATTTATTTAAAGCCTGGCGGATGTAAAGTCCTTATTATTCTACTGCCTGCACAGATTAGTTGATCTGTGTTAAGCACCACAGGATGTAAACATGTGAGCAGATATGAGGTTTATTTTGACATGATCCTCATGACATTTTCCAATTCTTACAGCCTACAACCAGGCGTCTTTAAGTCCTGGTACTTCAACATGGCCCAATGGGCAGGTAGGGATAAATACTGTATATTAACAGTATACAATAATCCCTACATAAGAATATTGTCAGTATTCCCCAGAGCAATTTGCCCGTGATTTCCTGGCAGACAGCGCATAACTTATTCACTTCGATGCAGATTTTGTCCTTTGATGTCGCTGCACACATCAGAAGAACTTTAGCATGCTTAAAACACCAATACCACCCTGAGTTCTTCATTATCTTCAAACCCGGTGCAAGTCTACATGCTACACATGCAGAAGACATTCCTTTTATTCTGGTTTATGATTAGTTTCCCAATGAAATTCAAAATGGTGGCGCTTTGAAATGCTTTCTTATAAACCTTTCAGTTATTTAATTTCTTTGTTACCACCTTGTTTGAAATCAATATAAATTTTATGAATGACATCCCAGATTACAATATCATTTTCATTTAATTGGTGTAGTAAATACGATATGGATATTTAAATGTGGAGGGGTTAAATATGAAAGCAACTCAAAATTCAAAGAAATTATAAAAAGCATAAAAAATAATGGGAAAAAAAAAGTCTCCCTTATCCCATTAGACGGCAACTGGAACCCTGGCTATTATGTCTGTGTGAAACCAATCAGGTACAGTCACCCGGGGGCTTCATATGACGCTGTCGCTTTCAGCCCAACCAGCAGCTCCAACTGGAGGAGAAGCAGGGCCCAAATGAATCCAATTGCTAAAAAAAAACACAGCTCTGAATATAGTGGGTCAGATGCTACCGCTGTGATGGCCTAAATTCCTTTTCTTTTTTTGAAAAGGGAATTGTGTTTACATCCATTTTTTTTCTTTTTAAGTAGAATTGCATCATCAGAACCGAGGGAGGCTGAAGAACAGCTGGGCTGGGCAGTGGGAAAAGACGCAAGACACACAACAACGTTCAAGCGGAGATCGAACCATGAGCTCTTTTTTTTTTTTTTAACTCAAACAAACAAATGCAATGATGAACACAAGCAACAAGCTGTTGCTTGTCTTATAGGCCAACGCGTGTAAACACAAGGCAAACACAAAGAGTGAAGGGGAGTTTAGAATCAACAATAACGCTTCTAAACAGTAATCCTTCAGCTGCCATCCACACATTTTTCAGCGAGTCACTCTGGGAACGAGCAATATATTCACCCCCACGATTGCCCTGGCCCAGAACATTAACCAATCACATCGGTGTATCTGATATAGGCGGGCCAAAAGCGTTGCTGTTTTACCGATCGGATACGGCAAGAGTCTTATCTATTGGTTAGCGCCGCTGGTCTGGATACGTCACCCCTTGTAGTCTTCTGATTGGTCTTAGTGTTATCCAATTGTGTGCAGTGATATTTTCAAATGCATGCTTGGTTTCGCCCCTCGAGTTGGGCCATTTTCATTACTCGTTACCAGACCCTACAGCTTTCTAGATGTGGGTCTGGATTTCCAGGCTAATCCACACACACAATGCCAGCAGAACTGTTCCTGTTGAGTGGGCGTGTGCCATAGCGCCAATGTGGGAGGGGAGGGCAAAGTAGTTAAGGGTCTGCGTTTAAACTCACTAATGCCGCTTTTCCACCGACAGTATCAGCTCGACTCGACTCAACTCGCCTCGACTCGACTCGGTTCCAGGCGTGTTTCCATCTAAAAAAGTACCTCTTCAATGTGGGCGGGTCGTAGAAAAGAACCTCTCCAACATGGGCGGGTCGTCATTAGGTTTTAATCACGGGAGACGCGATTCCCGGGAAATCTGAATCTATCAAGACTATTTCCTGATTCCCGGTAAAGGTTATGATGGGAAATAAAATAAAATAAAAAGCGCAATGACTGCGCGTCTATTGTTGTCATACGGTAACGTTGATGGAGGCAAAACTCGAGCCTTGGGAAAGGAACGACACTAAAACGAAACAGCGAAACGCTGATCCTCCGGAGCCGGTCCGTGGACTCCAGCCACGCCGGACACACACAACCACGCCGGACACACACAACCACGCACAGCCTTACTCTAGCCCCGGGAAAGGAGCGACACACACGGCGAAACGCTGATCAGTGTCCCCCTCGGGAGCGGGTTCGTGGACTACAACCACGCCGGACACAACTTAACTTTGAATGATTATTCCCATTTACAGCCGCTGGCCAATCAGTTACCAGCAGCCTGTTTACGTCACACAAAAGTACCTACTCCGCTCGCTTGGAACCTCGACGGAGGTAGTACTAAAAAAAAGTACCCGGTACTAGGTACCAGGTACTTTTTTTGCCAATGGAAACGCAAAAAAGGCGTGGCGAGTCGAGTCGAGTCGAGCTGGTACTGGCGGTGGAAAAGCGGCATAAGTTACTAGGAAGATTGTTGACGGTCGAGCTTGTCAGACAATTCCTCTTCCTTTACGAGTGGTGAAAGAGAGTAGATGCAGAGAGGAGATGGCTTACTTTAGCCAGCAGGGACGACGCCATACGATGGGTGGCTGATCTGAATACTGCTGTCGGCTGCCTTTTGTAGGACTCCTCGGAAGGCTTCGTAACCTGTGTGTCAGAACCCAAACACAACACATGCATGCGCACACACGCACACACAAGTGCAGAGACACAACACACACACAAATACCTTTTAACATACACAGATACCGCGGCACATAAGACTCAAACAAAGGACATACAAACATGAATATCCCCTAACCCTAACCCTAATAACCCTAGTGCATGAGAGATCTCTCGACCCCTTATTCAAAAACAGATTAATAATCCAGTTAAATGACGTCAGGGACAGTGGGAGGTACATTTATAGAGAGTGAGGCAGGCAAAGTGAATGAGAGTGGGAGGGGTAGAGAGACAAAGATAGAGAGGGACAGATAGAAACCCACTCCCTTAGTGGAAGAGAGACAAGGAGAGGGAAGGAGACCGATTGGTAGATCACGGACGGACAGACTGGACCGTACCATATATTGCCCGGGGCCGGGGGCGTCCAGAGTCTGTACGTTGTGGAAGATGGAGTTGCGCTGCGCTGAGCAGCCAAACCCCCCTTTCTGTGTGCTCTCCAGAGTGGCTCGCTTCACACTCTCCTGGGCGAGACCACAATCAAACACATTGTAGGAGCCTGGGCCTGGAGTACAGAGAGCAGGACCTAATCAGGGATGGTTGTGTGGACGTGTCCCGGTGTCTTGGAAGAGGTTTCGATATTTTTGAGCATAGTCCAAAAATATCGCCCCCTCTAGCAAGAGTGTGTGTGTGTGTGTGTGTGTGTGTGTGTGTGTGTGTGTGTGTGTGTGTGTGTGTGCGCGTACACATCAAGCACATATCTTTTTGCAATTCTATCTATTTTGTGTGCTATTTTGTGTCTTTTAATGCCAGATTGCTGAACACCTCATAAATCCTGAGGCGGCCGTTTTGGCTTCCAGTTCAAAAAACACTAACAGTCTTGGAAACGGGAAACTTAACACTGTGGGCTGTAGGTGCGATGTCAGCCACCTTTTCCCATTCAACTTTGGGAAAAAGGAACCAATTCGTTCACTGCGACGGCCCATTGCCGACAAACAACCTACTCAAAACACAAACAAAATATGTACGCTAAAGCATAGTGCATCATGCAAATACGGGCCAGCACTTTAAACATGCACACGCGCCCACCTGGAGTCGAGTGTTTCCGACTCTGGTGCTTGAAGCGGACCGCGGTGCCTCCGAAGGGGCCCCTCTTGGAGCCCAGGGGCCTCTTCAGCAGCTCCAGGGCACTGCGCGGGTCGTTGTACGTCCCGACCGGGGGCCCCGCCTCTTTGGCCGACGTGAACCTCTGTTGAGCGACAAGAAGACGAGAAAGGGTGGTTGCGGAAAAGAACAAGAAAGATAGAAGCGGGGGAGGTGAGAGAGGAGAGACATAAAGGGGAGACAAGAGAGTGAGTGTTTTTGAATGTGTCTTGTCACTCGTTCAGATTCCACTACGATGACAGGGACTAAAGCTGCGACCTCCACATAAGCCTATGCTCATGTTTCCCTGACATGCATCCAGCAGAGGCACAGCACCCCCGCTGGAATACTAGTGAAACTGCACTAGTATTCTATATATATACTAGTGCAAATAAATGGCCCAAAATGCTATTGATTTTTAACTCAAAGCATATGAGATTCCTCCCCTACTGCAACCCCCCAAATGTTACACTGTTATTAATGTCATTGGAGAAATATTCTGGGAAAATACTGGTGTTATCAAAGAATACAATTACAGTACACAACACTGAGATACAACTGCACAACCTCATGTTATCAGAAGCAACCTATATTCATGTCACGCAGTACAAGTAAACACTGGCTTGTTGAGTAAAATGCTATGGATATGAATGATAAAGGTACCCAATTGGGATTGGTTAAACTGATATATTTGCAGGCTAGAGCCATCAAAGACAGATCTTGGTGCAATTTTAATGCATGCCCTCTTTGCCTCCGTATTCATTGGAAAGGGAGAGGTGATTGGCAGGGGGGGGGGGGGGGGGGGGGGGGGTATTCAGTTGTAATCTCAACATCGCAACCTGACCACTATCTGCTACATAATTTTACCCGCTGGACTTCAAATGCGACAGAAATGTATCTCGCCAACATTTGCACTCACATGCTATTGCTTGTTATATTGTTGTACCATTGTAAGAGACCATATCTGTTGGAATGCAACAGAGCCCTAGTTGAATCAGTGATTACACTAAAACCTCTCTGCCCCAATCAGCACTTTGAATGCGCTCCTTAGCACCTTGCACACGCCTGTGCACGTCTGTGCACATGCACTTGCACGTCTGTGCACATGCACTTGCACGCCTGTTCACGTGCACTTGCGCATCAACATAGTGTACCTCCAAATCGACATAACAAAAAAAAAATAATCTGCACTCAAAAGAGAAAGATATGCTCAACAAATGGATTGTATAAAACTGGCCACATGCAGACAGGCTGAACAAGAAAGACAAACAAACAAACAAAAGACGAGGAAGCTCCAAAAGGAAAGCGCCACAAGAAGTCTGGTGGCGGTGTTAATCGTCGTGCTGAGGTATCCTAAAAGAGCCTCATTAAGAGTCTGGATTTATACTGCAGGACGGAGCCACCTGTCAAGGTACACTGGCCTCTCCTCTGTCCTTGTTGAAGCCTAATTTATAGTCGCTGAAGGCATTTTTAAGCTTGCCATTAAGGCTTCACATGCAGCATCTTTTACGGGTAAATTTCGGCCCGTAAAATGCGCGATAAAACAAGGACTGATGTTTCAGGTTCACGATGCATGGGATGCAAAATAGCAAAAGGAGGGCTTGGTCTTTTCTGTGTTGGGTCCTATATGTAAGTTGGGAAGGAAGTTACTAACTAAACAAAAGGAAGGATAAATACTTTTTAGGACTCTTTAAGACTTTTAAGAACTTAATGGAGTATGTCATGAATAAAGTGGGGCTTTTCAAATTCAGTCTAACATGGGGTCGATTTTTGAGGTTTGATTTATACAATTTTTCAGATTCAGCACAGGAATAAGTGGGATATTTTATTCTGAAATGACTCATTATGAAAATCAGACTATTTTTGGTTTTGTGACTTTGTAATCCCTCCATATGCCGTTGGATATTTCCTTTCCAAAATACCTTACAAGCTACTATCTGTAAGGTACTGTATGTGCCACACTGCTGTCATTAAGTTAGAAAACTGCTCTTACACAGACCCACAGACAGACAGACGTCCTCGGTTTACGAAACATTGTAAGTCTGAAATTTCTTCCCCTGCAGTAAAGGGGAACAAGGGTTTTTTGAAGGGAACAAAACTACAATCAGAAAAATTCCAATGGAAAAATGAAGAAGAAGAAAAGGGAAGAGGGAACGGTGACACTGTAGGGGGCAGACGGACAGAGGGACGGATTACAAAAGAGCAAAAGGTGACGGTGACGTGCGGAGTGGGCAGGTGAAATAATAGGCATTGGAAGGAGAAGAAGAAGAAGACGGGGAGGCATTCAGCCAACCAACGGAGGACTGGGGGTCCGGGGGGATTCAAGGAAATGAGATGTCAAGGAGTAAAGCGTGGCAAGGAGGCGGGTGGTGGGGCTTTGATACCAGGAAAAACAGTTGGTAAGAGGTGGGAGCGCCGTTGAAATGGAAGATTCCAGCTGTTCCTCTTATCTTTTCATTCATACACTCCCCGCACCTCCCCCTGCACCTCCCCCCGACTCCACCCAACACCCTCCCCCCCCCCCCCCCCCCCTCCCCAACCAACCCCCCACTGGGAGAGACCCAGATCTGAGAAGCTGTTGCCTGTTTCTCTACGGAAAAAATACCATTTATGAGGCTTTGGCATGCGCACGTGCACACACACGCACGCATGCCCACAGGAGGGGAGGACGACTTCACAGGGTCGAGCAAGGCAGTGTAACGCAGCATGCGGCCATGGAAAACCAGGTCATGGCCCGCGGTTGCCACACACACAACCACACACACACACACACATTACGCCCATGAAACTTTGATGGCGCATTCTCATTATAGCAAATGGATTACGATTTCGACTATTTTAGAGTGACGGGCACCGTGCGTGTGTGTGTGTGTGTGTGTGTGTGAACTAAGCTATTCCTGTGTTTCCTCTGCATTCTTATGAGTCTATATGTTACCTTGAGCTTATATGAGCTTATACATGACATATGACAGAAGAAGAAGAATGCATGTCAATTCTTAAAACGTTGACACACATTATATACACATAATAAAGGAGATGAAAGGCAATCTATATTGATACAATTATGAAGAATTAAGATCAACAATTCCTCCTAAACAGATGAGTCTGGAAAATAATAATTACTGCTTCTACATTTTTGCCTGCTTTTTTGAAAGGTAGTGGTGCTTCCTTCATAAACACATTTCATAGAAGTTTTCGCCCATGGAGGACTATATATAATACTTTTTTCTCAGACAGAGAATAATTAGTACTGCACATCACAAAACCATTCATTACTTTGCACATGGCCCAGGTGTAATGTACTGAATGAATACACAGATTAGAAGATAACATGTCATCTGTAGAAATACATGTAACATGCAACATTTCACAATGACAAATGTCTGTCCTGGCGTGGTTGGATAACATAAGACAGACGCTTTGAACCACTATGAAGACCTCTGAATCTCTTGTCTCTTGGAAATATTATCTCTTGGCCCTTTCTTCTGCTTTGTGTCAAACATCTGAGAAGGCCTGACCCCATTGAAACAAGCCACGTGGATCACAGATCCACACACATCAAGCTGTTCTCCAAACTCTACGTTCTGGCAACTAAAACACCTTTCCAAGGAAGTTGATGCCATAAGCCATGTAATCCACTGGCAGAGTTATTGGCACACATAGAAGGTTTAAAACAATGGTGGGTGAACAGGCCATCTAATTACAGCAATGGCTCGGTTTCACCGCAATATCTATTGTACTCTTTTGTCTTGGGTATAATATCAGTCTGTTACACATTCACTGTTCACATGCCAACACAAACACAGGCACTGACAGCCTTCAACCCTCTGTGCTGAAATTAAAACACGGAAGCCTTCTATTGAGCCGTCAGTAGGTTCCCAGCAGTATACACATTCATTTCCTTGACCGCCCATCAACAGTTGTGATGTGAGAGGTATGTGACAGGTGCTTTTAGTTCATTTCTGAAGTATATTTCTGTAGCGTGCAATGTGTCTGCATCCTCTCCTCTTTCAGATGTTAACGTGTGTGTGTGTGTGTGTGTGTGTGTGTGTGTGTGTGTGTGTGTGTGTGCGTGTGCGTGTGCGTGTGTGCGTGTGTGTTCCCGGTGTCAATTAAGACAGCTCTTCACACTCGGGCACAGGCTTGTCGGCATGACAACACCAAATGGGAGCTCAGTCATCCATGGGACTTAGAAACACGCCGTTTCACATATTTTATATTCTCCCCGCAGAGTCTTCAAATAAACTTATCTTAACCCCCATCCGAAGCCTCCCTCCCCCCCGCCGCATATCAATTAGACCACAAGGGTCCGGCTCATTACCTTGGATTTAAAAATTAATCTAACATGTTAATTTCAAAATTCTGCCGCCTCCTTTGAGGAGCAGTGACTCAAATAGAGGATTTGTTTTTCCCTCTCGTCATTTCAATATTCCCCACAGCTTGGGGCTTTCGGTTGTCTCGATGTTGAAGAACATCATGGAAGGACAGCCAGGGACAAAAAAAACAATAATGAAATATTGTTTTATGATTATGAAATAATAACGACTATAATGAATAAACAATGACTCAGCTCAATTAGCTTGGTGGCCTTCCTCTATTTATATGGAATTAATTAATATGCTTCTACCTTATTCACACTTGCCACCAGCACTTTGCTTAGTGCTGTGACCTCGCTTAGTGCTGTGGCCAGGTTTGTTTGATGTGAAACAAGTGCACCTTTAACAAAAGTGCCTCGCTAAAAACCCTGACATGCATGGAAGTAGGAGCTGACCTGAACCTGGAGGATCACAGAAGGCGTTGGAAGAACCAAGGTCCTTCCTCTTGCCGTAAGGCATCCACATTGAAATGTACAGAACAACACTTGACTCCCTACAACACAATATACTTTTTGAGTCCTTGTCATTCATAAAATATTTTCAAATCACTTTCACGAGAGACCTTCCTCATCATTATCATACACTCAAGATACAATTTATTGTAATTCATTGTTTTTGATTCAATAATACAAAAAAGGTTATGAATCAACCATAGGAAATGATTCTGTGCAGATACAATGAAAACGTATTGCTTTCTTCATTTCAAAGTGTTATAGGGAAAACAAGCACAAATTTTGAAATATTTAACTGCGCCCATACAAAGGGGGACTGGGACCTGATATTAGATCCACTATTCAAACTGCATGCATTGCGTACATTATACGAGAATGAAAGCAATCACATTTTGGATTGTGTTGCTCTTGGTTCACATCGGTTGAGTTAGACGACAAACAACTCCACCTCACCATAGAGAAACTAATCTGTCATGTGATGCATGCAAACACAGGAGCTACTGCGTTCATTTTCCCCCCAAAAGGAGAAGCGTTAAGCCCACATTGGAAAAAAGACTTCATCCAGTGCTTGCCATCCAATCGCAAAAGTAAACCCAAAGTATGGTTTCTTTTTAAACCCCAGAGTGACGTGACCGAACAGGGCTACAGGATGCACTGGTCGATGGACACAAAGAGAGACAAGACATGCATGCGATCCAATAAAAGAAACTATAAACTCTGACCTTATTTCTAGATTCACAAACATTTGTGTAACTATAACGCTTTTGCGTAACTAACGGGATATCGAAAAAAATCGATTAAAACTAAATACATTGAGCAGCTACTTTGGCGTTCGCCACCTGCAAAGAAAAGGCAAAGGGAGCCGGAGCTCGAGAAAATAGTTTTCTTCGAAAAGTGGCGCCAAGTTGTGCTGTGGCTCGAAACGAATGATAAGCGCACTGAAATGTGCGCTCATGCGCGCTGTGTGTGCTGCGCACCGCGCACACACTGGAAGACTGTGCAAAATCAGCTGATCGCAACGTCCCTTTTGTGAGATATTCAAACGCTCCATGGTCAAGCTGCTGCAGTTTGATAAAAAAAAATAAAAAAAAGGTGGAGCAAAAAACACTGCTGTGCTTAAGAGTTTGTGTATTGAAACTGGAATCTCCTTTGTGAAACTGGGTACGTTTCATAAGATCAGATGTAACGCGTGGGGCTATGTGTGGGGTACGTAACGAACACCATCTCCTGGGACTCACCTGAGTAACTCACTAAAAAAGTTATGCGCACCCCTGTATATACACACTCTATAAAATAACCCCCCAGCGTGAAGGCCTGCAACGGCAAGACAGGGGACACGGGTAGGTCTGTCTGCAGCGTACCTTGGTGTCAGAGAGGAAGGGAGGACAGCTGATGGATGGGTTGTCAATGCCATCCACAGGCTTGTCAAACTGACCCCTGATATGGTACTGGCCCGGACCAGGCACGCTCTGTTGGAGGGGAGAGAACAAACACAAATGGAAGTCAACTTAACGTAAACAGAGGGTTATATTTCTGTTAGGTGATGCTTGCAGAATTTAACCTGGTGTTTGGTTTCACTTTTGTTTTGTTTTCGGATGGAAATGAAATTAACACATACTGGGCGGCATGTAACTAAGGAGGTAGAGCGGGTTGCCTGGTAACCAGAAGGTTGCTAGCTCGATCCCCGGCTCCTCCTAGCTGAGTGTCGAGGTGTCCCTGAGCGAGACAGCTCACCGTAATTTCTCCTGACAAGCTGGCTGTCGCCTTGCATGGTTGACACCGCAGTTGGTGTGTGAATGTGTGCATGAATGGGTGAATGTTACGCAATATTGTAAAGCTCTTTGAGTGGGCTGGTTAGAAAAAACACTATATATCTATGAAGAGTGCAGCTCGAAGAAGAGGGAGGGTAGTCACGCAATGGAACAGAGAAAGGTTGTACTTAAAGAGCTACTTCACCGGTGGACATATGAAGGTTATATGAAGTAAATAATTCTATGTATTATAAATGTGCAAAAAAAATTGAAATCGGTTCATTCTAGCCTGAGAAAAGGCAGAAAGAGTGTTTTTATGGTCTCTCTGGCTCAAAAGTAAGAAATCCTCCAACTACCACAGTGCATTGTGGTCGCTGCCCCGCCCGCCTGTTTTCGTTTGGAGGGGAAAGGACCTATTATACTTGCGCGAGTGGTAGCGCGAGCAAACTTTGTGTAAACATATCCCCGTGATACGTTGACTAGTTTAGACTTTTGCTCTCGTTTTTTCAAACACAAAAATGTCCAATAGTTGTTTGGTACCCGGTTGAACCGAAAAGTCTAGGAAGGGACAGAAAGTAAGTTTTCACGTTTTGCCAGTGAGAGACAGTGAGCATTGCAAACGATGGCTGCGGGCGATAAACAACTCCACAATTGGAGAAGGCGCCGGTATTGAAATGATAAAAGGTAAAACGATATGCAGTCTCCATTTCAAACTGGAGGATTATGATAGAAATCTTTTCGGCATGATGAGGCACGCTCTAAAACAAAATGCTGTTCCGGGTTGGCCCGGTTCCCAGATGACAAACAGGCCTGCGCTTCTAATGCACTCGCATTAGAAGCACTCGCCTACAGGTAAGACTGTCTTAATATTCTACTATATTTCTGTTTATAAAGTTCACAATAATAGCTTGAATACTTTTCAAAATCACTCCCTAATGATCATGTTTTCATTTTCATATTCTTTTCCCTTTGTTTTATTGCATACAGGGCCACTGGAGGTCTTTCACAGTGCACTGCTCAAGTACCCATGTTCCATGGGGATGGGTAGTATGGGCATTTGCACTACCTAGAGCTTGCATGTATGGAGTCTGTTGAAGGTGGCGTTGCTGTTTTTAGGCTGTGATAGCCATAGGATAGGATAGGTACATTGTACATATTTTATTTATTTTTTGAGCTTATCTTTTATATTAAAGCATTTGTTTTTAATCTTATCTTTGTAATGTTGATATATTTGTACTCAACCTTTTCTCCCCAGTTGAAATAAGTGTTTATCTTATACAGTAGGCCTACTTTAGTATAACATCACTTGGGTTAGTAAACAAATCAACCAACACGAATTTGAAGTTTTATACATGAAAAAATATGAACTATTTACAAAAATAAAACGTACAGGGTGCGTTTGCTAAAGTCAAAATAGTCACAGCTCATCTTGAGCGTCTACTGTCTCCTGGTAGCCACGGTACTGCCCATCTGGTGCTGGGTAATGAGCTCTGGACAACACAGGCTGGCAAAACAAGGCGATTGCCTCTCCCAAGTCTCTCGCCTTGCAGTATCCACTCCAGGAAATGCCGGTAAGCTGTAAGCCGATACTGTCTAACAAAGAAAGAGAACAACATTAGCAAAGCAAGATAAACGATGCCTTGAATAGCCTATACAGCATTACACAGACTTCAAGCTCACGTAACGTAGCCTATGCTCTGCCAATAAGATCGGCTACTTTCGGATAACTACATTGTCACGTTCCCCGGGACTCAAAACTATTGTAGCCAATGTGTTAGTAAAAACAACAACACTTACTCTATGCTCTGACGTCCGTTTCTCCCAGCGGGCTATGGCTGGCGTTTCCAGTTCACTTTCTGGGTCCGGAAATATGTATCCAACACCGAACTGTTCAGATGAGGCGTAAAGCCTGGGTGAGAGGTTACACACGTGGCCCCGTCCTCGCCAGATTCAGCCATTTCTTCTAGAAGAAACTGTCATCGCTGAAATTCGCTCCTCGTCCTCTGCAACAGGCAAGGCTTATTCAGCTGCAGCCGCAGCAGCCTCCTCCTCCATTTGTCTCAATTCTTCCTGGCTGTATTCTGGCTCGTACAAATAGCCCTGAATGTCCGAATCCAACAATAGATTTTCAAAATCCACTTTCCCATTGCAAATTTGCTTCTGCCATGGTCGGAGGTTTGTGTCGGACTAGTTCTCTAGCTAAGCGGTGAAGAAACATGGCAGACATTGTGTTTACATCTCGTAAGCGAGCTCCCGCCCCCCTCGTTCCTTATTGGTGGGCTTACAAATTTGCGGAACTAGTGGTTTGTAGTCCTCGGCCCTTCTAGCAGGCAAGCAAAGTTCTACTGACATGACGTCAAATGCGTCATTCGATGTCAGGTCAGTTGAAATGTAATCAGGACAGCTGGGCCTAGGGAAGACTGGGTTAGACTGAGGGAAGAAACTAACTTTTTTTAAATATTATAATAGCGATTTTATAATGATAGAACGCTGGTTCTGTATCGGTGAAGTATTCCTTTAAAACAACAACAAACAAGATGGGAACAAAGGGAGAACGAGGACACAAAGGGAAAAAGAGGGAAATATCAAAACGACTAAAGCTGACTGCATAATTAAAACTGTTACACACACACACACACACACACACACACTTTAGGGTGATGCTAGGGCTACAACTGCAATTAGCTGCTTTATTACAGTCACAGCATTATCAGTTGCCAGCAGAGACGTTATGAAGGACATCGTTAGTGCATCGTCGTTAGTGGAGTCGCAGACAAAGCACCTGCAGTACCACAAGCTCTTTGTGGAGGCAAAACATGTTGCGCAACTGCACTTTTCAAATCAACCTGTTTTGCACTATTTCTACCGAGGGGAAAGGAGTACTTAAGTGAGGAGACACACTGATCCTGTGGATCCAGTCGGCCTGATGCATTCGGAGCGCGACAACCTTGTCTTTGCGGCTCACGAAAAACAGGGACGTGGCGAAAGTCAATTTTGGACAACAGAGTCAAACCATCAAGTCTCAAAATGACACTGTAACTCCCATAGGAAAATGGAGGGCATCCAGTTAAGATAGAAAAAAAAGACCATAGCAGCATTTGCAGCAGCGTGATAGGACAGGACGCGGTCCGGGACAGCCAGGTTAATTTTCCCTGCCGCTCAGTGAAGCGTGTGAATATACATGCATATTATAGTATACACAAACACGCGCGTTAGGTTAATGAGGCTCAAGAGCACCTCGCTGGCCATCCTCCCTGCTCCTGGGCCTGTTTAAGTCAATTGAGACGTGTGAGGTCAAGTTCACGGCGCACACACACACACACACACACACGCACACACACACACACACAGAGCTAGATTTAGACAATCAATTATCCAACGAGTGCATGGTGGGAGTTTGGTCGAGTGCTTGCGGAGGGGCTCATTATACACGCACACACACACGCATACACACACGTGTACACACACACACACACACACAATCAACCTATAGTGAATAGTGGGTGATACCTTCTATCCAGTATGGTTGCATTAAAAAGGAAATGTGTCATATTTTAGTGTCTCATCTGTGACCGCTGTAAACTTCAAACAGCAATAAATGTCTTGAACGCCTTTAATTTAACTTTGCATCGTTCAGATTTACCTTTGAGAGGGTGACAGGGTCATTAATCAACAGTGGAAGCTTTGGACGTTTGTCTCTGAAACATGACTGCTCGGTGACATAGATGACGTCATTGATACTTGACAAGGGACTCTGACGCTTACACACTTCAGTTGAGCCGCTTTAAGATTTACTGACTCACTTTGACACACGGAGGGGGAAACCAACAATGAGCTTCCTTGTTTGTTGCCAGTGGCGACCACATAATCCCAGATGATGATTATTTGGAGGAGCTATTCTTTGTGAATGTGTGTTGACTTAATAGGAGAGTTATTGTGCGTAAGATGGAGGCCCCCCCCACCAGCCCCACAGTAGCAGTCACCCGGGGTCATTAAAGCCGGACTGTCTGGCCCAATCTCTGGGAAGGCAAAGTGTTTGTCCTGGGTGTCCCCACTGCTGGTAATGACCCATCTGCTGTGTGTGTGTGTGTGTGTGTGTGTGTGTGTGTGTGTGTGTCAGGTTCAACACTAATGATGACGGATGAGAGTGCAGACTTAGCGGCAGCAGGGGGTCCGGCCACGGCAGGAGTAAAAAACACACACACACACACACACACACACACACACACACACACACACACACACACACACACACACAGACACACACACACACACACAGAAGCACATTTTACTCTAAGAGAAAGATTCTGTCCATCTATCAAGTGTCTTTCTGTATACACATCCATTTCTATAGATCTTGCGAGCCACTGCAGTAACGAATGACACTGTGGAAAAGAGGTAGAAAAGAGGTAGAAAAGAGAAGATAAGAGAAGACGAATCAAGAAAAAACCCAACAGAGATGATGAAGACCTTGACAGGCAGGGCAGGTTCACCTACACCCCCCCCCCCCCCCCCCCCCGCCCCCTACCCCCTCCAGCTCCCCATAAAACGTAGCCAGGCATTTCTCAAACTTTGCCTCAACCACTCAAAGCCAGCAAGCGGAGAGGAGAGGAGGAGGGCTCAGGTAGCATTATCCTGGCTGCATGCTCAAGTTCATACACAGGTGAGTTACTCCCCACCACTCCTCCAGCTACGATGTATCAATGTCTGAGTGACCGTGCGTGTGCATGTGCGTGCGTGTATGTGTGCGTCTGTGTGTGCACGTCTCTGGTAAAAGCTTATGCTCTACTGCCCTCTAGGGGTGGGAAGGTAAACTAAGGATTCACATCTTGAGTGCTGACATGACTTTAGAGCAGTATTTATATTCAGAATTCATATACTACTTACACTAAGCAACAGCCCAGCACAAATTAGTGTTATGCTCTGACAATTATGTGTGTTGGAAGGCATGTGAATGAGCCAACATAATCCTCCTACGACATCATGAGATTGATTGTCGGAGTACTACGTCCTGCATACTATGTCCCACTTTATACTATTTAGTAGTTTAGCAGACATGATTCATCAAAGCGACTTGCATTGAATTGTAGATGTGCAGTAATGAGCAGGCAAGATAAGACTTGCTTTGGGCTGGGAAATCAGAATGCAGGCCCCATTTTGACCATTGGGTTTTCTGATGACCATATAGGATGAATATGTTCTCTATGATAAATAGTGTATATGCATAGGCAGACTTTCCTTACATTTTCTGAACTGATTTTGCCACCTTGCCAAATATACTCAGGTACCCACAAAAAAAAGCCCCCACATGACAATACATAAAAACACACACACACACACACACACACACACACACACACACACACATACACGGTGACACAGAGGGATTAAACAGAAGACACTCATGCCCATACAGCGATGCAGACAAACAGAAGGACCTGTGGCAGCATCACCTTCTTCTCCTCCTGCATCACCACCAGCTCATGGTAGCGAGGGAGGCTGGCTTCCAGCAGCCTGCTCCTCTGCTCCTTACGCAGGTTCACGTTCTCATAGGTGGCCCGCTGGACCCTGGGAGGGAAGGAGGGAAGGAAGGAGGGAAGGAGGGGGAGGAGGGAAGGAAGGAAGGGGTGAAGGAGGGAAGGAAGAAAGGAAAAAAAACGAAGGGAGTGAGGGAGGGAGGGAAGGAAGGGAGAAAGAAAGGAAGGGATGAATGGAGAAAGTTAAGGAAGGGGTGAAGGGAGGGAGGGAAGGAAGGAAGGAGGGAAGGAAGGGAGGAAGGAAGAAAGGGGTGAAGGGAGGGAAGGAAGGAAGAAAGGAAGGGAGGAAGGTAGAAAGGGAAGAAGGCAAGAAAGGAAAATAAACAGTTCAGGACAGCCACTATGAGATGAAATGGATGCTTGGCACTGCTGTCTTTTATAAAATAATTACCATGAGTGCATTCGACCCGAAATGCATACTCGCTTTTGCGTGTCTTCAATACTGTTATTTCTGCGTTTGTGTAGGTTGTGGGTATGTGCCCGCAGTGGCCCTCCCACACTATTGGATTAGTTGTTGTTGATGCCTTTGTGAATAACACTGCTCAATATTCTCAAAGTGCTTAGTAAGGCGCAGGCACGGCCTGGGCGAGGTGAGTGATGTCAAACATAATACCTTGGCTCCAGAAAGACCGGAGCAATATTTCATGCTAGCTGGACAAATCGTCTATTCCGCAAACTCTTCAATAAGACTATTTACTCTCCAATATTAGCTGCCTTGGGTCTTATGTTACCATAAGCATTATTGTTCCTTTAGCACGGCTGCCAATATTAGGAAAATACAAAAAAAAAAAATTATTACAATAATTATATGGGGCATTTCATTTGTTGATGCGTCCATTTTAATTATAATTGTGCTGTCCCAATATAAGTAACCGTAGGTGGAGGTGACCGGCGAATACATATTGGGTAAATATTTGAACAATAATGATCTGTTCAAATGTGTTAGCACTAAAATAAAACACATTATTTACAGCTGAACACTGCCGTACGTTTCTAATGTGATTGTGTGGATCGCACAAGGCTGTAGAAAGTGGTGTGGTACTCACTGGTCTAGTCTGTACTTTCCGGGACCTGGGCCTTCGGAAACCTTCACCTCCGCTCTCTTACCGGTCATGTTCCCGAAATGGACGCCTTTATATTTGTGGACAGAACTCTCTTGCTCTGACTAGGATGTGACAAAGAGAAAGAGAGAGAGAGAAAGAGAGAATAAACGGCATGACAAGCAAAGAGAAACAGAGTTGACTCATCCACACTGCTCTGGCCGGGGCCCGTGAGCTCACCAGGGCTGAATGAAACGAAGAAGTTCAGGCAAAATGTCAAGAGTATGTCAGGGTCGGGCTGAGACCCTCCGTCTTCCCTCATCTCCCCCAGTTAAACATCAAGGCTTCACTCCAGACCTATCAGATACACTGCTGCACCTCTCCTCCACAGGTTAATTACCTAAAAAGGCCATCAGAGTATAGGACGAGGCAATTAGTGTCTCCACTGTGTTTTAAAGATACTACCGTGTGGATAGCAGGGGAAAGATAGGAGAATGGTCATGGCCAAGACCCATTGGACCATCCTCCAAATACAGAGTATTTTCAGAATGAATGTTCTCTCTGTTCACTCTGAATGTTTTAAAGATAACAGGGGGAGCAGATGGATGTTCCGTTGGACTAGAGAATATTGACAAACCAGAGAAGTATAATATCAAGGCGAACAGAGGAAAAATATCTGCAGTTACTTTTGAGTCCCCTTTATGGATAACGCATTATGGATTTTCTATGTAACTGTGAAAATAACAAAGAGGAGAAAAGCCACTATGTGTGTAATCTCTGCAAGATATTGAAACTTGTTTGTAGACCATCAAGGTCACTTATTATATGCTGGAAGCATTACAAATTTCAAAATAAATAAATTATTACGTATCTTCCATATGGCTGCCCAAGTTTTCTCTCCAAAAAAACGCTTTGAAGCACTTTGAGAACTTTGGAGCACTTTTTCTTTTTTCTCATTATCCCGACTTAGAAAGTCATTGTTGAAAATATCTTATGCCCTCCGGGATGTTTTGATCAGTTTTTGATAAGAACAAAGAGGGAACTGGGTTGTTGACGTGCCCGAAGAACTGGAAGCGGTTTAGCATCAGCATTCAGAGTCTCAGACAAACACAAACTGAACAAGCTTAAGCCATAACACAGATGACATTGAGTTCAGCACACACAACTGTCTATTGATGTCATCAAGGAGGGCTTTAAAAACAAACCAACAAAAACGGTGCTTGGGGTACAAACACTGTCTTTGATTAAATTACACAAAGGGACTTTCAAAATTCCTCTGAAGATGTTCAAGTACATTTGAGTCTGCAGATGTGGCGGTGGGCATTTCTCCAAGTTACCTCAGAATTCTCCCTCATGCCATGGCCTCGCAGCCCCAAAAAGACCACTTAGATGTTTTCAGGTAACCTGCGGGGTCATGATTAAGTGATTCAACATGTCTTCTGATGTATTTCTTCTACCATTCCCACCGGCACTCATTTAAATAGTTTCTAAAGGCTGTCAGCTGTGCTGTCACTGCCAACCCACAGACTGCTGACTAGAGGTTCCTTTGTGTCAGTCAATACACAGAAAAACATTTATGTGGATAGTTTAAAGCAAAATCTGTTTATACGATTCATAATAACAATTAGGCTTTTAGTAGACGCTTTTACCCCCAATGATTGACAGGAGAGGCAGAGAACAATTAAATATTGATGTGCACAATATAATTTACTGGCACACACAAGGTGGATTCAGACAAAGCAGGACAGTAATGGAATAGAGAAACTCGCAGGACAGTATTGATGCAGGCGTTGGGAGCTCCTAAGTCATGGCCCACACTTCCTCCCCACCCGCGTGTTGACTCAACCTCGGCCCACCACTCAAGGACACCTCGATTTCTCCCCCTGCTCATTAGGTGGTGAATAATGGCTTCATCGCGGGCATTTTTAAGTGAATATTCTAATATGGCTTAAAGAATAATTCCTATGGCCCTCTTTGTTGGCGTGTACAATGGATGAGTGTCGTTGTACTGTGACTTTTTAAAGTGGCTCCGCATTCATTAGCTATGGAAATAAGTTGGGAGGGCTAAATGAGGGCGGGGGGGGGGGAGTGGAGGGTTCAAAAGATGTGCATTAGATCTGCCTGCCGCTAATGGACCATGTCTCATGGCCAGAGTATACGGTGCTCTCAGACACACACACGCAGTGATGAATCCGCTGGTAATCTCTCTGACACACTAAATAACTGTTTGTGCGAGTGTGAGTGTGAGTGTGTGATTAGTGCATGTGTGTGTGTGGGTGAGTGATATGTGCTGCAGTACCAGCAGTGGGTTGTAGAAGGCCGGGCCCAGGGTGACGTCTCTGGCCGGGGGTGACTGCTTACAGAGAGCGCCCATGGAGTCGTGCTGGTAGCCATAGGCCTGGCCTGGGGAGGGAATAGACGGGACGCCTGCCTGGGAGCCCAGTCGCACGTGGTTAGGGACTGCCTGCAGAAACTGCAGAGGCCGAGAGAGGGGAATGAGAACGAGAGAAACAGGGAGCGAGAGACCGGGAGATCAGACAGAAAGTAAGAGAAAGGGAACTTATCCAAAGAGGATCAAAACATTTTTTGGCCGTCTCTAAATTATTTCTCAAATTATCTTTTTTAAACTGCATTATGTGAAAACATCTTCCAATAGACAAGCCTTTTTACAAGTGTCGCTTAGGTCTTAATTGCAGCTTAGCCAGAGCTCTGAATGTTCATTCGATATAAGAGGTCAGCCAGCAAAGAGGGTCTGAAAACAGAACTTCTGCCAAACCACTTAATGTAGACCCCTTCCTTCGCTGCCCTGCACTCCGCCTCGTTTTACTAAGCTTCAGTCAAGTCCACTCTATAGTATTTGGATAGCCGTTGATCAGTTAGTTTCAAGGGGCTTCACAGGTCTACACTATACGACAGCCACTAAGCTCACTAAAGGGCAGGGAGCGGGGGGGGGGGGGGAGAAGAGGGATCCCTCCTTCCTGTGATGGTTATCAATCTGCTTTCATTGGCGTTACTTAAGATTGCATACCAAACTATTGAGGCCCCTCCTAGCCGGCGTGGCATCTCTTCGCAGATTCCCCGAGGCTGGCAGTACATTGTAGGCCCCAGGGCCCGGCCCGTCTGAAAGCTGCTCCTCAAAGCGCCTGGTGCGGTTCTGAAGAGTCTGACCACCCCGGATCTTGGACTGCAGGGAAAGGAAAGACGCCAAATGAGAGGGACGCTCATGAGAGGGTGAAGATTTTTTTTATTTTACATTGGTCACTATTTTCTTAAAATGTTCATGAAATATCAATATGAATATTTTAAAACGTATCTGTACGTCTGTATTGCTCTGTAATATGTGACATTTGGTGATATTTAGAAACTGACGACATGTTAAGGATGTTCTTAAGGAGCATTAGTAAACTGTGAACTGTACAGTGAAGTGATAGCCTACATTAAACTTTGAGAAGTCATACTGTCCAGGTCCAGGAAAGTACATGCTCTCACTGGACATGCTGAACGCGGAACCTCTGTCGGCCAGGGAGAGGAATGGGGCAAAGCAATCTGGGGACAAAAGTAAAAGTCGATTCTTGCAACATATATATAACAACTTCAAATACATTTGTATCCACCGAAACAGCAAATCCTACCTGATTTGGCATGTTTGGTTGGGATAACGTCGTATGACCCTGGTCCGACTTGGTCAGGTGTACTGCCCACGGTGGAGCAAGTCACTCTTGGAGCACGTCCATACATGTTGACTACCAGGCGTCGAGTTAATTAATTAATGGATTAATGCATCGCTAAAACGAAAGTCATGTCATTTTACTGAATGTGATCTAAATTATTCTTCGAGGAATGTCTGATGTCTGTAATACATTCCTCCACTGTCTCTCTCTCTGGGCGCAATGTTACTTTGTGCGCGTCGTTGCTTGGACACGCTTGCCATACGTAATGTGCGTGGCCTACTAACGCGCGGCCTATATAACATTGTACCACTGCACACGTGGAAATAAAACAATTAACCGATAACCAATTATAAAATATTGTATGTTGCTGGTTTGAAGTTTGAATGTCCAGAAAGACTAAATGATGATTAACATTTGGGCACCCATAATGTCCCAAACAGGTTTCGAAGTTGTGACATATAGTTTGTGGCTCAATACTACCACCTGGCGTAAGAGAATAGTCCCTATATAACAAAGCTGATCATTAGACTACTGTTTAATGTAATGATGATTTATTTGTTATCATGATTTGAAACTAAACAAACTATGTTAAAGAGATGCTAAAGAGATATTATTATAATATATTATAAATTAAATTATTTATTTTATCTTTATTTTATCATCTACTTAGTAATTTAGTAGAGGTGATGATTTAAAGTGATTACAGTAAATATAATGGGAGCGGGAGGGTAAGATCCAAGGATGATAAAGCCCCATGTTATTTGAAATATTATGTGACCTAATTTAAACGAGGGGGTTTATGTATGACGAAGCTGAAGAAGAAAGTGACGCCATGCCAATAGGGGGCGCAGTGGACTCGAGGAGCATGACGGCTCGCCCACATCCCTCGAAGAAGACCGTGTTGCTAGCATCACATCTAGTCTCCTGCTGTCATCTGCTCCATCGGTGTCATCGGGCCACCCGCTTTCCATTCATTTATTTCCCTATCACTTACGCGAAATCTTTTCTCCGTTGGTCGTGGACCGCTCTGTAATATGAAGGGGTTAAAGATCGTGGTTGCGCTGTCGTGCTTGTTGGTGTCTTTGTTCTGTGTGGCGGAGGCTGCAAGGAACAGGAAAGACTCCAGCAACCAGAACAGCTTCCGCCGGGCGGCGAACGGCATCTACCAGACCCTCAGCAATGTGTTCGGCGAGGACAACATTCGGGGGTTGTACAAGGTCGGTGAAATGTGCATTAAACAATAATCATGACCATAAGACCGATTTTTAAGTGAGCAGTGAGGGACGTTTTCGGTAAATGAATGGGAGTAGGTCAGTGGCCACTCATCTACGGTTGCCATTTTGAAGTTGAGCTTGACATCCCGCTTAAGCAACCCTATTTTATTTTTTTTAATATTTGAATTAAAAATAAAAACCAACATATTTGATTGGTTTTATCGCCTAAAACGCATACACTCGGCTCGTATGTCGTAGTTTACACATGGCGCAAGCCCATTGGCCAATGGCCATGACGGCAGCAGTTCTATTTTGTTGTCCGAAACGTCCAATAATGGCGAAATTGTGATCGTATGTTTGTTCACACCAACTGCACCCAATAGCTCTTCCTCATTTTTGCCACATCCCTAATGAAAATGCTGCCTCCCACAACAAAGTACTAAAAACTGCATTTACTTCATTACATGGATCTTTCTTTCAGTTTTTCTCCAAGACAACCGAGCGTTTTGTCCATGGGGTGGACGGCTTTGTCGACTCTATCTGGAAGATCTGGTCTGATCTGCTGGATGTCATGGGCATTGATTGTACGTTTATATTGTACCTACTTTTTGGTTATTATACTTAGCATAATTATTAAGTTAGTAAATGATTGTCCTTTTTAAAGGGTCTCTTATATACCACAAGGTGTGATGTGACCATATCCAGTGTACCAGCTGCCATAGGATAGATTGGTGATTGGTGACGGCTATTCCAATTTTTTTTTAAATGATTCCAAAAAAAATCCAATATTCCAAAAAAAATTAAAATGAGTCCTAAATATAGAATTCCTGTTGTGAGAATGTTTGCAACCGACGTGTGGTGTATTTTAGTGTCCAGATAAAAGTTCAGATATAGATTTAAAAGTGCCCTTCACAGTGAAATGGGTTCCGTTTCTTATCCGTGTCTTTTTGAAAGGCCGCTACATGACTAACCTTTGCCTTGCCCTGCCCAGCCTCCAACCTGAGCCACTACTTCAGCCCCACCTCGCTGACCAACTCCCCGGCCCGCGCCCTGCTGCTGGTGGCCGCCGTGCTGCTGGCCTACTGGTGCCTGTCCCTCTTCCTGAGCGGCCTCTACTACCTGCTCCACTCTGTGTTCGGCCGCTTCTTCTGGGCGGTGCGTGTGTTCCTCTTCGCCATGGCCTGCCTCTACATCCTGCAGAAGTTCGAGGGGGACCCGGAGCGCGCCGTGCTGCCGCTGTGCTTCGTCATGGCGGTGTACTTCATGACGGGGCCCGTGGGCGCCTTCTGGCGCCGCGGCGGCGGGGCCGGCTCCCTGGAGGAGAAGATCGACCAGCTGGACACCCAGGTCAGGCTGCTCAACATCAGGTTGTGTCGTGTCATGGACAGCATGGACCGATCAGCGGAGAAGTAGAGGCTAGAGGGCGGGATGTGCTGGGGGGGTGATAAGGTAGGAGTTCCCACGGGCACGTTTGACAGCAATAACTTGGTGTTGACACTGCTGTTCTTGAGTTTCGGTTAAATCTCATTTGAAACGATGACGAACGATAGTTAGGCAAATGTCACAAAAAAAATAGGTATAGCTTTCAGTTTATTTACACCTCCTCATCCTCATCCTCATCCGCTTATCCGGGGTCGGGTCGCGGGGGCAGCTCAAGCAGGCACTCTATTTATATCAAGTATTTTCTAAGGTTAGGCCCATCTGCAGTACAAGGTATTAATAACACATTTTCCTTTTGAAACTGATTTATACAACAGTTTTGCTTCAGAGAAAACTCAAAATCTGTTATGTATTGTGACACTTGGAATAGATCCAGGTTTGTAATAACAACAACACATTATATGAAGTTGGTTTCTTTTTAAATTATTGTGAATATCCCTTAGGTCCTGAATGTTTTTATCAACTTTGTCTTTCCCTTTTGGAAAGTGTGTGCGTGGTTACCATCTTTCTTAGCATTCCCATCGAGCTCTCATGTTGGACAATTCCATTTTATTTACCCTCTTGGTTCTGTTGTAACTGTTAATGCCACAGACTATTGTGACATTAGTTTCCATAGCAACAGCAGGTATCAGGAACCCCTTTTTCTTACTGCATTTACTGGTGTTTTGTACAAGTTATCACGCAGGTTACACATGTAATCCGGTGCATTGTTGGGATATGGGTGTTGTCACTGTTTGAACTGGGGACATGCACTGGATAAGACAACCACTGGAAATTACACAAGGCAACGCTATCTCAGGGACATAAGCATAATATTAAATACAAAAATACAATTGGATACAAATGTCATCTGGATTTAATATACTAAATATACAGCGGTGGAGGGGGAAACGTGTCGAGTAGGAAGAATGGGACAGTTGACCATGCGTCACATGTTCTAAGGCGTAGTGCTCATGGTGTTGCCATTGCGTACCGACACATTTGTCAACATACGTGTCCTTTGTGTCCTGAAAAACTAGCATGGCCTTTTTATTGCTGTCCAAATGTCTTTCTATTACCTTTTTGAGTTGACCTAATAGTTAAAGCTGATGGGTTTTCAAATTAAGTTATAAATAACAACCAGATGGATTGGTATTATTGAGTCAGTGATATCCATTGGAATTTCATAATGTAATCAAGTGGTCAGATATTGTACGTGGAATTTAGTTTTCATTTTTTTTCCGGAAACATTGTGATCGTGAACACATCTCATTCTCCATTGAATCATTCCTGGACTTGAATGTTAGTTAAATGGATTAGCTTTAAAATGTGAAACAAAACAGCCTATTCTTTTTCTAATAATTTTCTAATAATCGAAATCATTTAATTTTATTTACATTTTTTCTGTAAAACTGTTTAAATAACCTGCTTGACATTTTTGTGGAAAACGACTACCAAAACTTTTTTTGTTTTGGTTGTTCATCACATCTGCCTTTTTATTTAATTGTATGGTTTTGGCCTTCATTCTTCACAGTACTGTATTTTTTACAGAATATTTTTTTTGTTGTTCCGGTTGAGACG
Organism: Micromesistius poutassou; assembly: GCF_964030765.1. Taxonomy (NCBI): domain Eukaryota; kingdom Metazoa; phylum Chordata; class Actinopteri; order Gadiformes; family Gadidae; genus Micromesistius; species Micromesistius poutassou. Next base: position 10,927,088 of record NC_140275.1, on the reverse strand, counting down.
CACACGATAATGTGTAGTTGGTGTGTTTTGGTTCTTCTTGCATACCACCTTGTGTTCTTTGTTATGATCTCTATTAACCCTGACTTCCCGTTGCACTATTTTAAATAACTATCTTTTACAATATCTATTTCCTTAACTTGTGTTGATGGTGTTGTCGGCATAGATTGAAATACTTGCCTGACCCTAGCGCTGTGTTATTCAGATATGTAATATATTCTTGTCAATTTTTATTGTAGAACATGTTGAATATTCAGACTTATTTTCCAGCATGAGATGCTGAAGCCAGAGAATGTCTGTAATATGAAGGTCAAATCGGTTTGATGAATGCACTATGCTATTAGTCTCTATTTCCTAAATTAAAGTTTTTGTGTTGTAAATCAACCTAACGTTTGCTTTATTTAGGTTCTAATAAACATGAGTTGGTGTCCAGACCAATATGGACCAGTATAGCATTGCACAATAAACATTACTTTATCCACAGTTGGCCACTTCCTGCATCACTCACCAACCTTGTGATTGGTGTCCCCAAAAAGCAGTGCATTGTATTCCATACCCTTAAGACTCCTAGACCTCTCTGCAGTGGGCTTGGCTCCAAGTGTTCAAGAGCACTGCGCTTCAGCTTAAGGGAACACCTTCTCTTAAGAATATCAAACCACGGGCACGCAGAGTGGCTCAAGTGGGGATAATGAAACGGGGCCATAGAATTAAATAACACAGGGAGTAGATATTCCAACAAGGTGCTTCTAAACAAAATTACATTTTTAATTATGTGTGGCAAAGTAATAAGCTGCGTGTAAAAACTCTAAGAATCCTGTTAATCCGGAAAAATCATGTAAGCCGTTTTGATTTTCTGAACTAAGTCTTCATTTCATTGAAGCGGTTTATTTTCTGGCCATTGTTTTGGTTTTCATGTTCTCTCATGTTGCTACCCTTGAGTGTGTGCATGGTTAAGTTATTTGCTGAGTGTCGTGTTCATTCCTCCATGAATTATTGACAGGAGCACCAAAAGGGTCTCCCTGTCGTCTACTATATGCGTTTGTGTCTGAATCTTTTAGTGAGTAAAGTTTTGGAAAACAAAGTTGTCTTACGGTGCAAATGAGGTCCAGATGTGAATGAATTAAACTTTATCACCACTGAGTTCTGTGTTTTTATTTTTTCCAGTTGGACGCAGTCTTAAGGGTGAAGCCCACATTCAAATAATGGAATTAAATGAAACTCCCAGATAAAACACCAGTACATTGAGGAAATACGTTTTAAAAATCATAAAAACGTTTATTTTTGTATCAAATGCTGATTAACACGTAGACAAGACATTTCCTGAGCAAGATATTTTAGAAAAATAGTCTTATTTTACAAATAGACTCTATACATAAATACAACTAACTAGGATTACATCCTGCTTGTTATTAATATAGATCTCTTGATTATCATTGCACATTGCCTAGTTTAAAACATTACAACCCTAACCCTAAAAGGTCAATACACACAGTGCTAATTGATGCCCTCTGACACAGTCAAAAAGTGTGTCCATCCACATCTGTAAATACATCACTCAAAGGAGTTACACTGTATCCCTAATGCACATTAGAAGTACATTATGACTTAGTACATTTGTCAAGAAGTTGAGATTCATCTACTAACAGCACACACAAGCATATTCAGATGGCTAGTCGCGCTTGCACAGTTCTCGGCACACAGGATCCAAGTTCAGAGAGTTGCATACTTTACTACGACTAACATGTATAGTGCTTTAAGTCTGTAAGTCTACACAATGTGTAAGATAACTATGCCAGTCATTAGACTAGGAGAGGATGCTGGGTATCATTGGCTAGCATCCAGTCTGCTCCAGTCCCTCCTACTACAAAAATGCAATTTCTGATCTTTTCCTTCACGTGAGCTGTCAGTTATTGGTCCCCGCAGCAAGAATAAGAAGAGGAGAAAACCAACACAGACAGTGTTGACAACATTTTTCTATGAAGAATTTGACAAAGCAATATATACGAACATGTAACAGTAATGGATATCCTTACCTCTGTCTAATCAGTTAACCACTAAACCTGTTTAACAAACGGATATCGCTCCATCAAGGTCCCACCTATCACCACATTCAAAGCACCCTTTGTCAGGAATTCTCCGTTGTGAGATGAGAACTCCTTAGAATAAGGTCAAGTTTTAATTAAATACAGCAGGTGATGGTTGGACGTGAGAAATTATTCAAATAAATTAACCTTCAACTTACTGAAACAGATTTTTCTTCTTCATTAAACATCATCATTAACAAGTAGAATATTTCTGAGATTCACCCAAAACCCATATTTTAACCTTTGTAAATCTATGGAAGATAATAGGTTGATATGTGCTGATGAAATTACAAATTACACATTTCACATCTGTAATGAAATGGCAGTGGGGGCTACAGGCTAGTCATGACGACTACATGAAATGTACCGTTTAGCGTGATAGCTTATCTTCGTTTTTGTGATTACATCACTAAATCAAAGTAAGCGAACATGGCATTCCAACCATAAACAATATTGATTGGCGACTCCCTTGTACTTGCCCCTCAAATCCTGAGGCTGCAAATTACAACTCTCCCTATAGTTTACATTAAGAAACCAAATTGGCCAGACCAAATTTTTTAATTGGCAGCAAGAGATTAATGGCTGCTAGTGAACACTGGACCAAAACAAAATGGCCATCATGTTCAAAGCATCCACTCTCCTTCACCACCAATCTGCCAAATTGTCCCCACTCTTTAATTTAAACTTCTTTCATGAAAAATCAAAAATCCTTCAAAGACAAATAAAAAAAACAATCAACATTAAAAACATGCTACCAGGTGGTGTCAGTTTGCACTAAAAGCGAGCGACTACTTTTATGTCCAACGCCGAACCACCGGGGCCAGAACCCTGACCCGAAACCTCGTCCACCTGAATGAAGTGGATTCCAGCGTTGAAGCTGGCACACAGTAGGCTGCTGGGGTCGCTGGGAGCCAGAGACACCAGTGGACCAGCGCCATCCAGTGTCAATGTCCCCATGCAGGCTGGAGGGGGAACAGAAACACAGAGATATGGACAATGTTAAAGGCAGCACTTTATGGGGCCCACTGCAAACCACTGTAAGCCAGACATTCTCCGGATAAAACCTTGAGTGGCTGTATGTGTGAACGCATAATGTCTGAATCCGCCCCGGGTTTACATGGCCAGGCCCCTAGTGTAAAGTAAGGAGAATCGGAGAGCCCGAGAATTCACGATGAGCGTGTCGATGGCATTGACGGAGCAGTAGCTGCTTCGTATTTTTCTCTTCTTGTCTGTTTTGCGTTCCAACTTCTTTCTGCTTTCCACTCTTCTGTTGATATTGACATCATATTGACATCACCGCAAAAAGAGTCGAAAAGAGTTGGAAGTTGGATCTACGATGTCTTCTAAACAAAACACTGCGACTTCAGCTGCATACTTTTTGCGCCACGTTCTGCCTCCTACACGCTCCCACACCCAGGTGCCAACCCTCGCCTAAAGTATCAGAGTATCACCAGTATGTGTGAACACGTCTGATGATGAGCTGGCTTATCTCCGGTTGTGTGGTGCACGATGGAAAGGGTCCACTCCAGATCATCTCTGGACCTGATTCTCTGGAGTTTTATCCAGAGTTCATGTGTGAAAGGCCTATAAGTAGCTAGTAGCGGTAGCTTGCTTGTGGAGTGGGCACAAATCATTAGGCAAGCCCGATGCACATACAGTATGATTTTAAAAGATCTAAATAAAAAATACATAGCATATAAATCACCACTCTCACATGACCACATGTTGACCACCAGTCGACCCCAAATGGGTCCGAGGCCCAAGGTCTGGAGACACTTGGCGTCATGCTTGCACGGGTGGCTATGGCCTGTAACCTTGCGTTCACATTGATTTACCGGCGGTGTTCTGATCCCAGATTTTCAGAGAGCCGTCATGGGAGGAGGTGGCCACCCGGGATGTGCCCGAGTCACCAGTAGGCAGAAACACGCAGCAGGCGGTGGTCTGGATGTGCCCCCTGTATTCCACCACCTTACAACCAGGCTGACGTAGATCCCACAGCTGGAAGACAAACAGCGGCACACACGTTCATAACAATGGATCAATGTTATTCATTCTGCATGACAGAACAGAACCACTGTGGAGATTTCACAGAATGCTTTTACATGCATGTATATGAAAATGTTGTTTTTCTTGGCGGGTATCCGTCACGCATCCCTCAGTATTCCTCATAGGTGCTTTCACTGAACCTAGGTGTTAGTTTCATTGCTAGAATGTGTGCTCTTACCGTAGCCTCGCACCCTTGGCCACCGAAGCCGTTGCTGCTGGACACCAGGTAGTTTCCATTGGGACAAACGTCACAGTGGGTCTGGATGTATTGTTTGGCTGGAAATGTGTTGGTCACCTGCCAAGAACGGCTGTCCCAAACCCTGCATTCATTGATACATGCGCACATTTACAACTCAACCCATTCACTGATAATACTGATGTGTACAGGCCTACAAAATCACATCAACTATAACTCTCCTCCAACACATCATCCTGTAGGCCATCAAATCATTATCATTGTAATATGTCTCATTCTGTAAAGTCCTCTGAGGCTGTATTTAGGGATGAGTTACTTGAATATCATACAGATTAAGTTAAGTAGTAATTGACTCTTACGGTACCTGATAGTTTTGTCCTCTGAACTCTGGACTAATGACGAGCTTCCTGGTACCCAACACACATGAGTCACCTGTTAACAAACAACAGAAAGATACAGTGAAATCTGTGTCGCACAAACAAGTAACAGAAATGGAAGAATTATGCTTTGTTTTGTATTGTTAGCTATTAATTATATATGATAACATCCCACATCTGATGTGCAAGTTGATATGCCTATTTGGACAAACTAAATAAGCATTTAAGAAAATCTTGCTTTTATATTGTTTTAAGAATGTTTCTATTCTAAACAAATTAATTTCTCACCAGATTTCTGGAGATGTTGAGCCTTTGTTCACATTGGCCAGATTCAATGTCCCACAGACACATCCAGTTGTCGCGGGAACCACTGCACAGCTTCCTCCCTTCTGCGCAGAGATACACACCACAGGTCAGGGTTAGTAAGCCGTTCATTACAGATTTGGACCCTAGTTATCTCTGGGGGACAGGTAACACAGGTTTGCATTAATTGTGTGTGTGTGTGTGTGTGTGTGTGTGTGTGTGTGTGTGTGTGTGTGTGTGTGTGTGTGTGTGTGTGTGTGTGTGTGTGTGTGTGTGTGTGTGTGTGTGCGTACTGTACCAGGGCTGACGGCAAGTCCATTGACCACCAATTCATGACCACAGAACTCCTGAATGGGTTCGTCCCCCTGGTCCAGATCCCACATTAACACACTCTTATCCCGGGAGGCACTGAAGATCCATGTGCTACCCGCATAACACTGTACCTGGAGAACACAGGAGACAAGGAAAAGAGAGAGAAGAGAGGAGGAGGAGAGACATTCAGATGCTAAACATCAATGAGCAATTAATGTATTAAAATGACATACAAAATAGTACTGATATAGTATTGTTACCTTGGTAACCTCTCGGGTGTGACCCTGGAACGACTGACACATCCGTCCTTGTTTCCAGTCGTACACAACCACTGCCTGAAGGGAGTGAACAGGTCACGCACATCATCATGCATTGCACACACTGCCAGACATCTACATACTGATGAAACTACCTCACATCTGGGGGTTAAACAGGTGCCGTTATTTTCTAGTACCCAGACATTGCATTGTGTTACCTGGTCACTCCCTCCAGATACACACAGATCTGGGCTGAGATTTGTGACAGTATTGATCGATCCCTGATGAGCAAGTTCATATTGCAAGACTTGACTGTCAGACGAGTTATCTGCCGCACCCCTTTGGGACGCCCTGCACAAGAAAACAATCACACACACACACACACACACACACACACACACACACACACACACACACAGACCTCTATAAGTACCGGTTTAAGTCATCATAAACATAAGGCCTATTCAAGTAAGACTATCATTGTTTACTTACCTGTACAGTTGTGACCTCTTTCTGAACTTGCTCTGTAGTTTCCCCATGCCAGCACCCGACTACTGAGACACACGCAGAGTGAAACCCTGAGTGAATCATCTTGAGCATAAATTCGCACGAAATAGTCCGTCAAAATTAAACGACAGTCATTTGGGTTAGTGATCAATTGCTTTAGTCTAATACCATATATGTGTAGCAATGTCTGCTAAATTCCCTTAAATATGTAACGGCCACAGCTTGCATAAGGGTCTGGCCCGCAGCCGTGAGCCGCCGTGCACAGGCAGATTAAACCAAATTGCGTGCAACCACACACACACACGCGCGCAAACTCGTCAGACAAATGGCAGGAAAGGGAAGACTGAAATCCAATTAGGACAGCATCCTTACTGTCACAAGCAATTAGTCACACAAACACCCTCTAGGAAAAATGCCTGTTGTATATCTGCATATGCATTGCGCCAGACACACACTCACGCAAACACAACAAGGACAAATAGGGTTTCGTTTAATGTTAGAAAGGGGGAGGACGTATTGTTCACGAAGGACATTATAAGGCAGGTTCTTACCAGTCACGAGTGACGTTAGATGTAGTTGCAGGGAAGCTAAGATTGGCTAGCTTGCATGCTAATTAATCTCGCTCTGGTCTCTCGTGCCCGGAGAGCGCAAGAAAAAAGTAGCAAAGAAACTTTAAGGAAACGAAACACGTGTTCATCTCCGATAACTTCATGGTGACACATTCGCACAACATTAATTGTCGTAAAGCAACTGGTTAGAGAGTAACGCGACTTGTCCTGCGGGGCGGCGGCATAGCGACGCTTCCATCGCAACCAGGGCGTGGTCGTGGATCACATGGTAACTAACAGGAAATCTAGCCTGGAGATGGATCCTTCAAAGTAAAAGTGACCAACTTTTCCACGATTGATTGCGCCGCCCGTGGGTCGAGTCATACTGCCTTTATAGGAAGGTAATAGGTAGCCCTAACTAGGAAGCCTTTTTTATATTTCTTACATTCTATGACTACACTGTATGCTATGGTTACAGTTTCTGAAGTATGGACAATTGGTAGCATTTGTACCCCACTATCTTTAATACTTTCCAGAGCCATAGAGAGAGAATTATCTCTATCATCTGATACTTCCTACATCTTGTTAATGGATCGTCATGGATGTATATATTCCATTTACCTATTATCTAATATATTTAAACATCCTTAACGTTGTTAACGTTATCCTAAAAATAAATCCTTGATTCTGAAATGAGTTAATGAATTAATGCTATAAATGTATCTAGGCTACAATCATAGTACAATGCTGGATTTGATAAGGTGATATTGTTTTCGGTTTTAGGTTAATATGTTTATTAAAGAACATGAATAAAGTAACTATGAATACCACAAATAAAAGAGATAATGGAGCATCATAGTGAATGAAACTGACACAAAGTTGCTGAAGTCCTCGAATGCCCCCATTTCTAATCTAATTGGGCCACTTAGCTGGGTTACCATTAACGCTGCTCAATACATCTGTGTGTTGGCCTGAATTCAAACTTTTTTTTATTGTGTCAGACTGTATTTAATCAGTGGGTTAAACTATACTTGTATCCTAATTAAAAATAATAATGTCATAAAAATGACTCAATTTTTGGTCAGAAAATATATATTTAGGTCTTCACAAATTGGTTGGTTGGGAATATATCACTGATCTTTCAATGTACTCTACGTAAAATAGACCTATATTTGTCTTGTTATCGTTGCATGTAAAAAACTGTGCAGTTTACTACTCCAAACCATGACACATGTTAGGAAGGCAAACTATTACTTTATGCTGCTGTCGAACAGATAGATGATAGATGAAAACTGTTTCCCAACACCTACATATCTCACCTTAGACTTCCAGGACCCTTCCCTAGAGCTATTCTTGTTAATACAATAGCTCTTAGAGCAAACTCCAAAGGGTCGTCTTAAAATCAAGTGAAACTGACTCAGACCTTCATAAGGAATCAGTGGTTTGAACAGAATGTGATGTGATTCGGTCAGCAATGCATATATCCGTCCATCTCCTGGTGCGGGTATATTTGTTTGTAAAATGAGAGGTAAGAGTACAAAGAAAATCTGGTAGAATTCCTACACTGTCCTAATCAATGTATGATGCATGACATGACCTCCTGTTAGTCAATAGATTTCTGTGCCATCCTGTCCATATCACGCGACTGCCAGTTGTGTATCAGTCTTTCACCCAAACCCCATTTAGTATATGCAATAATCCTCTAATAACATAGTCATAGTATGTGTCCCAGCGTGTGGCCTACTATCCCAGATTCCCACAGGTTGGAGAGAGAGAGAGAGAGAGAGAGAGAGAGAGAGAGAGAGAGAGAGAGAGAGAGAGAGAGTGTGTGTGTGTGTGTGTGTGTGTGTGTGTGTGTGTGTGTGTGTGTGTGTGTGTGTGTGTGTGTGTGTGTGTGTGTGTGTGTGTGTAGGGTTGGTTTGACGCGACACTCCCCCCGGTCGATAGGAGGTCGACGTCACACACTGCCAGCGGAGGAGTGGAAGGTCTCTGTAATAAAAACACATGAAAGGAACTGAGGAAAAGGAGAAGACTGGCTGGAAAAACACAGCACAGAGAGAGTCATTCCTCCGTGTCATCCAGCCACACCGAGCTCTGGATGTTTACATTTGAAATACTTGATCTGTGAGCTTTTCACTTCCATTTTGTACCTCGGTGACATGCTGCATGTGTGGATTCATTGGTTTCCAGTGGAGACAGAAGGAGATAACTGTACTGTATCCCAGCCTAGCGGATCGGAGTGAAAGTAGTCCGCCATATTCTGCTTTACCACGCCCGGGAGACGAGCCATCGGAAATAAAACGGACACCTTTATTCCTGTTCTATTTATACGTTCACCATTCTTGCGGACTGTACCGTTGATATAGAAAAGGATAGTGTCAGTGCAAAAATACAAAGCAAGAAAGGGCGACTGATCAGCACGGAGGAGAGAATGCTTCAGGACATGTCTTAAAAAAGGATCTGTTGATCACACTGAGAAGGGAAAGAAGATCACATCCATTTAAGACTGCACAGAGATTCACACCAAAGTGCTCCGGACACTGTTTAAACTGTCAGAGAAGGCAAGTAGAAGCGGGGGGTGGGGGGGGAATCATTTCTGAAACATACATTTACCCCCCCACCCCACACACACACACACACACACACGCACACGCACACGCACACGCACACGCACACGCACACACACACACACACACACACACACACACACACACACACACACACACACACACACACACACCGCCCCCAGTCCATTATAAGGGCGTCCACGCGTATTTCACCACAAGTAGGCCTGCATGAGGGCGTCCCTGTGCCTATTCCCGGGCCTCTTTTTGTTTTCTGGACAATCTTAACATCTTGATGAAATAGGTGGACAGACGAAAAGCGTTTAAACCCCCGTGTTTGGTGATCAGAATGACCCTGGAATCCATCATGGCGTGTTGCCTCAGCGAAGAGGCGAAAGAAGCGCGACGGATCAACGACGAGATCGAGAGGCAGCTCCGCCGCGATAAGAGGGACGCTCGCCGGGAACTCAAACTGTTGCTTCTCGGTAAGCATTTGGTGTTCAGTGTGCAGAGATGGAGTGTGCTGGGTTGGGGGGGGGGGGGGGGGGGGGGGGGGAGAGCTCAGCCATACATGCATACAAACAAACAAACCCCACGATATGTTATCCCCTCACAGTGGATGTGTTCTGGGGGGTGGCATGCTGGGGGGAAGTTATGAAGAGGTTTGGAGTCGCTTGCAGAGATTGCCTGGCCGGAACATACTGCTGTGTGTTGCCTGGTCGCCTGCACGCTCCTACCACCTGATTTAAATAACTGAAGCAGCATGTCTAGGGAACATTGGCTGTCAAGACATTGCTGACACCTCTATGTTCCCAGGCCCACTGTCGTACCTGTATTAGCACTAAGTGACATGTTTCTATTGGTTTATTTGGCGTCATATGATAAGGACTAGGCCAAAGTCTATCGGCTTTTATTGGCAGTAATAATATTGGAGCACACGGCCCGTGTGGTTATTATATTGCCTGCAGGGCGGCATAGCAGACATACCTGAGTAGCTGTAATTATACACACAATGTGTCATATTGTTACCTACACGATGGCCTCGTATAGGTTGTCCCATTTATGAGGTAATTGGAGGTTCCTTTGGAAATGCTAGAATCAGGGAGAATTACGTTTATGAGTATGGAAATGAATTCATGCAGTATAACATGTAAATAATTGTTCCTTAAAAATAGGAATAATGAGGCCTATTCACGTTTTTGGTTAAAGTCACTGTACCATGTATATGTATATATATATATATATATATATATATATATATATACAAACACCCTTTAGTTCTCAACTGAGAGAATTATGTCAAAGATCCACGTTGAAGACATATTTTTTATGTTCCCTTCCCATAAGGTATTTAGAGAAAAAGATATAATAGATTACTGCACCCATGATGGAACTTCAGTCACTCCATTCATCGTCAGCACAAGACCCCATTCAGTCTACTTATCTTAACCGTAGTAGGGTTTAAGAGGACAAACTCACCAAAGCAATGACCTCTTCCTTGCCTGTCATTGAAGTTCAGAATGTGTGTAGGCCTATGTACTACAGCCAGCCTTGCAAGTTCAATATTAAAGAAGGAATCGATGAAGGCGTCAACTTGATGTGATACCTGGGGCACTAACACTTGACGCATATGGATGTTGTTTCAGTGACTCAAACCAAATGGGATGTGTGGCTGTGTTCTTAGATCAAACACTGCACACTGACCCGCAAGAGACACACAGAGAGCAGACGTAATCCCTATTTAATTCATATTGATGATGGGTAATTCAATATAGCCTACTGGCAGACCATTTTATGTTCTTCTCTAAGCCTTGCAATACTTTCTACTCATTTAGCCATTTAGACTGAGCTTTGGTGCACATTTTCAGTGCTAATATGGCTACCAAGTAGCATAAAAACAAACAAAAAACCTATATGTTGAACATCTTAGAAATAGAATGTCAACTAAACAACCCCAAAAACATGCTGTACACATGATGTAATGTTGTATTTAACATTTCCTTATGGTTATATAGAGTAGGGCCTTGTGATTCACTAGATGTCGTTCAGACTAAGCATGAAATGCAGGATACTCTCTACTTTCTTTAAAACGTTGTGGCTCCAATTGTGCTGTTACAGCACTCTGCATTCTTGGAATCATTTATGTATCGCAATGGGCAAATTAAGAATCACAGAAAAAAAGATAATAGGTGCCACTGCTCTGGCACATCATGTCGGTTGTCTGTATAAAGTGATACAGCACTCTGCAACCATTTTTTATTTCAAACTCCAAAGTGGTGCTCTTTCCATGTGACTCCGTTCAGGCTACTAAGCATATGAGCAGCGGGTTTTCACATCCTCTTTGTGCACTGGTGGACCTCCTGTATGCCACAAGTGATACTAAACATGCAGTGTTTTAAAAAGCTAATCACGTTATGTCAGTTGCGTTAAACTTCCATCTTAATTCCCACTAGCCAACATTTTCTCTTTCCTCTCAATGCCCAGCTTTCCAACGAATCGCCAATTAGTCATGGTTTGACGGCTCGCACATTGTGTGGGAATTACATGCAAGCATAAACCAATGCCGCTTCAATATCATCTCAATTTTTTGCCGAAGCAAAGACATGAAGTCGTGGGTAAAAAGGATACAAAGTTTTGTATCCTTCCGTCGTTCTTATTTAATAGTTTGGCAGTCTCATTCATTCTCTGAGTAGGAGGGGTTGAAAATGAATAAATGGAAGGCTTGTTTCTTTCATGTGTTAAATTAACAATTTGACAGGCTGGCAGCGCAGCTCACATGACACTGTGCAGCATCCACTCCACACACCACACCAACGTTAGCCGAGTTTGAAGGAAGTGATGTCAGTGTGCTTAGAGGACAGGCTCAAAGATAGAAATATATTACCTGTCAGCCTATGTTAAACTTTCCAACACACACACACCCACACACACACCTTTGATTCACTGGGAGTTGACAGCTACCTTAGAGCTGTGTGTGTTGAGAACTTGAGACACACACACATAGTACACACACTCGCAAGTAAATATACACACACACAGACGTGTGTGTGCGTGTTGACGTGCGTCAACATGTCGCACGTCGCATATTGAGAAACAGACTCAGAATGTCTTTGTGTTTCCCCCCCCCCTGCCCCTCCTCCTTTTGTTTACTTTTCTCTTTCGCTTATTTGTTTTTCTCTCTAGCTTATGTGCAAACAAATCAAAGCAGTTCAAGCGATTGAATCAACGTTTCAAAGGTTCCCATAAAACATACTTTCTTTGTTCTGCCTTCTTTATGGGAAACCCTGGCTTGGCTTTACAAGAACCAGGCCTGAGTAGCTCCCGGCGGCTTGTGGTCACCTTTTCTGTGGTAAAATATTAACTTTTACTGGGTTGAGTATTGGAATGAGCCTCAGATGAAACCATCAACAAAAGCACCAGACAGAAAATGTCAGCTTAGTACACTGGAGGGAAATAAGAGCATGGAGTAACGGTGTTACTGCAGTCAGGGCCTTGAGCAACTACCAGACAAGGGAGAGGCTCATAGTGCTGCACATGCCTTCTTAAAAGGTCAAACTGTATTTTTTGGGGAAGTTATCCATTAGAAAACGGCCCTCCATTGCCAGGGATATGGCTTCCACATCATCTCTTGAAGCAATCAAAGATGTAGATAATATTAAATTGTATCCACGTAACAATTGACCTTTCCCTATTCCGTCTTTAGAAAGTTCAATAAGTTACCTCTGATAAGTACTATAACTTTTTTGGTTGAACCTTCTGCTTTCACTTTCCCATTCTGATTGACAGTCATGACCACAGTGGAATGATTCTAAAACACGACGCACACAGACACGTTAGTAGGTACTTATCAGAGCACAATCCAGATTTATTTTCTCAACTATTTATTCATGGGGCACAGACCGAGCTCGCCGAAGATGCAGATGAAACCAGACAAACCGATGATTCGAACGACTTCCCCGGAAAAACAAAGAGGCAAAGATCCTCTCTTGATACTACTCACCCTATAAAGACTCCCCCTTCTCCCTCTAGTGATGAATAAAATGAACCATGTCTCCACTTTGGTTGACCTCCTCACCCTCTCGTCCCCTCCCTCCTTCCCTCCCTCGCTCTCTCTCCCTTCCCCACCCGGTCCGGTGGTGTGTGTTTGCAGGCACGGGGGAGAGTGGCAAGAGCACCTTCATCAAGCAGATGAGGATCATCCACGGCACGGGCTACTCCGAGGACGACAAGAGGAGCTTCACCAAGCTGGTCTTCCAGAACATCTTCACCTCCATGCAGTCCATGATCCGTGCCATGGAGTCCCTGAAGATCCCCTACAAATACGAACACAACAAGGTAAACGCCACGGGAAGAGGCCACACACACACACACACACACACACACACACACCAACACACACACACACACACACACACACACACACACACACACAGCCTCACACACACACACACACACACACACCGGCGCGGTGGGATCTGAATGGCTTTGGGAAGTGTGTTTCTGACCTTAAGCGGGCGCTAAGCAGGGCCTCGGAGCGACCGGCCTGTTTCCCCAGAGCCCTGTCTTATCGCATTCGTAGCAACCAGCCAGTAATCGTTTCCTGTCGTTTTCCGTGCTTCCTGTGCCATCAACCCCCCCCCCCCTCCCCCCACACATACACACACACACACACACACACACACACACCCCAGCCCATCCCTTCCCTTTCACAGACGCCGTGTATTTCCATGTGTGTGTGTGTGTGTGTGTGTGTGTGTGTGTGTGTGTGTGTGTGTGTGTATGTGTGTGTGTGTGTGTGTGTGTGTGTGTGTGTGTGTGTGTGTGTGTGTGTGTGTGTGTGTGTGTGTGCGTGCGTGCGTGTGTGTGTGTGTGTGTGTGAAGAGCAGTACAATGTGTGTGCAAAGGACTTAGGCAATCTCTTGTTGCCAAATCCACTCTGGTCTCCTCGACTGCACTTGACAATTTTTCTTTATGCACCTTTTCCACCGACAGTACCAGCTCAACTCGCCTCGACTCGCCTCGACTCGCCTCGACTTGGCCCACCTTTTTTTACGTTTCCATCGCCAAAAAAAGTACCTGGAACCTGGTCCCTGGTACTTTTTTTAGTAGCACCTCCGTCGAGGTTCCAAGCGAGCTGAGCTGGTACTTTTGTGTGACTTAAATAGGCTGCTGTGCCACTGATTGGCCAGCAGAGTGTAAGTGGCTGCAAACAGGAATAATCACTCAAAGTTAAGTTGTGTCCGGCGTGGCTGGAGTCCACGGACCTGCTCCTGAGGGGGACACGGATCAGCATTTCGCCCTGTGTGTCGCTCCTTTCCCGGGGCTAGAGTTAGGCTGCGCGTGGTTGTGTATGTCCGGCGTGGTTGTGTGTGTCCGGCGTGGTTGTGTGTGTCCGGCGTGGCTGGAGTCCACGGACCTGCTCCCGAGGGGGACACGGATCGGCATTTCGCCTTGTGTGTTGTTCCTTTCCCGGGGCTCAAGTTGCTCCTCCATCAACGTTACCGTATGACAACAATAGACGCGCACCCATTGCGTTTTTAAATTTTATTTTATTTCCCGTTTCCCGTCATAACCTTTCCCGGGAATCAGGAAATTTCCATTTACATTTACATTTAGGGCATTTAGCAGACGCTTTTATCCAAAGCGACTTACAATAAGTACATTTGTCATAAGAAGTGAAACAATATATTGCCGTTGGTACAGTAAAGATGTTCATAGAACCAAGTGCAAGTTAGTCGCCAGGCTAACCCCATTCCCTGTATACAGCAGTGATAGCTAGCTACTGCAGATGCTACACAATTAAGTACATGCTACACAACATGCATGCACAACACAATTAAGTACATGCTACACAATTAAGTACAATGAATGAATACAACCTGCATTAAGTGCGTTCATTAAGTGCCAGGACGTACAACAAGCAATAGTGCAACAGACAAATAAGGGACTGAATGGCTATGTAGAGTCTAGGTGAACTCTGAACAGGTGGGTTTTGAGTCGTTTGCGGAAGCTGGTGAGCGACTCTGCGTTCCTGACATCAGCAGGGAGCTTGTTCCACACTGTGGTCCCAAGATAGAGAAGAGTTGTGATTTAGCTGATCGACCAGACGTCCAGCTGAGGTAGTTGAGCGGAGGGATCGAGCTGGGGTGTGTGGTTTGACCAAGGCTTGGAGATAGGCAGGGGCAGTTCCATCGACCGCCTTGTATGCCAGTACCATCATCTTGAATCTGATGTGGGCTACTACAGGGAGCCAGTGGAGGTGGCGGAAGAGGGGAGTCACATGAGAGAATTTAGGTAGGTTGAACAAGAGGCGCGCTGCCGCGTTCTGGATACGCTGCAAAGGTTTAATAGCAGAGACCGGGAGTCCAGCTAGGAGTGAGTTGCAGTAGTTCAGGCGGGAGATGACCAGAGCTTGGACTAGAAGCTGACCTGCTTCCCTTGTGAGGAAGGGCCGTATCCAGCGGAGTGCAAATCTGCAGGATCGGTGATGTTGGTGGTGCAACATAACTGGTTGTCTAGTACCACCCCAAGGTTTCTGGCAGTTGGAGACGGAGATACAGTGATGTTCTCGACAGTGACCAGTAAGTCCAAGTATGGGCATCTCTCCCCGGTATTAGGAGGAGCTCAGTCTTGTTGAGGTTAAGCCTCAGGTGATGGGCAGTTGTCCAAGTGCTGATGTCTGCCAGACATTCAAATATGCGCGTTGCAATCAGGGCTTTGTCAGAGGAGGGGAAAGAGAGGAATAGCTGAGTGTCGTCGGCATAGCAGTGATATGAAAAACGTGCGATGTAATTACAGAGCCTAGAGATCTGGTATAGAGGGAGAACATAAGGGGCCCCAGTACAGAGCCTTGAGGGACACCAGTGTCATGTGTGCAAGGTTTGGACAAGGAGCCATTCCATGTGACCTGATAGGTGCGATTCGACAGGTAAGATCTGAACCAGGATAGGGCCGATTCAGCAATGCCAAGTTCAGCGAGAGTGGCAAGGAGGATCTGGTGGTTCACAGTGTCAAATTCTGCGGACAATAGGAAATAGTCTTGATCAGATTTCCCGGGAATCCCGTCTCCCGGGGATTAAACCCTAATGACGACCTGACCACATTGAAGAGGTTCTTTTCTACAACCTGCTCATGTTGAAGAGGTACATTCTTAGATGGAAAGACGACATGCCTGGAACCAAACCAAGTCGTGCCGCACTAAGTCTTGGCGAGTTGAGCTGGTACTGTTGGTGGAAAAGTGAATTAGTCACTTATACTTCCTTGACCCCTTTATGAGGCCCATGCACACATGTTCCTCAGACACACACACACACACACACACCATCACTAACTTTTCAGAGAGGTTTATCAGGGCCGGTTTCTACTGGGTGGCTCTGAGGGTAGGACAAGCAAGGCAGCATGAGCTGTCCTCTCGACAGGCTTTGCACAGAGAGTCAAACTTAACAGGGAGGTAAAGACGCCATCTGCCCAGGCATGGCTCACCTTTGGTGGCCACCATACGACTGTTCCATGGCCAAGTTCCACCGTGGCTTCTGAACCCCACTTGGGTTTGGTTGGAATCCATTATAGGTGGCAGGAAATAAGCTGTAGATATCTGACAAGCCGTTTGTGTTTCGAACATTTGTAGCAGATGGACTATGTGTCATTGTAGTGTTACATCCATGGGATATTATTATGTCTTGAAAAAACATCCTAGAGCACACTGTTATGTTGGATTTCCAGATCCATTTTCAACAAACTCCTTCCATGGAAGGAGATTGGCTCATTGTGAAACTGAAATGTCAAATCGAAACAATATACTTAAAAATAAAACATTTTGGAGATTAAACTTAAAAAATGTGTGACGTATTTAGAGAAGTAGGACACGTAACAAAGCCTCCTACTTTTACTTCCCTTTCTGCCCATACATTACAATGTATTAACTGCTTTGATATATATAGAATCGTTGTAGGCTGTATCTATATCTATCTAACTCATCTATATCTATACATAGCATTCTTTCGGCCGATTTTCATTAACCTCGATCCCACCAGCGATTTGTTAAATATTTTGTCTTTTCTTGCGCTTCTTAAAGTAAGAGGCTGCGTGACAGACCAGCTGCTGCGACTGACAGAGCGAGTCTATCTTCAGCGCTCTGTATTATTACCTGGGGCCACTCTCAAAGAAGATCTGGGACGCCAAATACATTTTTGTTATTTTCGGAACAATAACCCAAATAGGCCCGCCAGGATTTGAGCTATAGATATTAGGTTCATCCTTGCCTGAAGGTTTGTCTGAAATACAATATCTGAAAATAGTGTGAACGTACTGATAGAGCCATCCGCCTATTAATTAGGTCGGTTCATTTTTTTAATTTGTTTTACCTTTGGGGATAATTAAATTGGTTTGTACCATTTAAGCCGTTCAGGTTGTTTTTTTGTTTTTTTTAATTTTTTCCTTGACATTCTTTTCTTGTAAACTCTCTAACACATCTGTCTGTCTGCTTGTCCTGGTGTCCTTGCACAGTCCCACGCCAGCATTGTGAAGGAGGTGGACGTGGAGAAGGTGTTTTCCTTGGAGAACCCCTACGTGGATGCCATCAAGAGCTTGTGGAATGACCCTGGCACCCTGGAGTGCTACGACAGAAGGCGGGAATACCAGCTGTCTGACTCAACTAAATAGTACGTCAAAATCCGTTCAGCTTTATTCTATTGAAGCATCCGACCCGTATTTTCTTTTCTATCTACCTCTCAAACGTATCTCTGTGATTTAGATACTTTTTTATTGTTATTTCAAACAAATGTATTTTTCCAAAAATGTATGTATTATTATGGAGTTGATGTTACCCTTGTTAAACAAATGTATAAACAAAGTTCGATTTTGAAAGAAAATGATTCAAAATTAGTTATAATACTTGATTATTCATGTTATACATGTTTGCATACACAAGTACACATGTTTAGGGAAGTTGTTGGTTGGTGTGTTTTGTTTGAATAATTTTTTAGCTCTTAATATTTGTGTTTGTGTGTGTGTGTGTGTGTGTGTGTGTGTGTGTACGTGCGTGCGTGTGTGTGTTTATGTGTGTGTGTGTGTGTGTGTGTGTGTGTGTGTGTGCAGCTACATGAACGCGTTGGACCGCATTGCCCAGCCATGTTACCTTCCCACCCAGCAGGACGTGCTGAGGGTCCGGGTACCCACCACAGGGATCATCGAGTACCCCTTCGACCTCCAGAGCGTCATATTCAGGTACTCGCCGAGGCCCCCAACACCTGCACCGCCAGCGCCATGAAACAAAAACATTCACTTTGCATTTAGTCATTGCCCATTACATAAACAGAATTGTGGTCATCGGCATTTATGAGCTTTAGCATGGCTATGTCTCTATGTCAAAGTCAACACTTGCACTAGTTTGTCTTATTTTCTTGGAATAAGGTACTTTTTCTCACAAACAAGCAAACACAAACAAGTTTTTTTGGGGGGATTTTTCACGTGAGTTTCTAACTTTAACAGATTGAATTATTATGTTTTTAACTCAATAATTTTTTTAATGTATTCTTATTCTTCTTCTAGTGGCTTTCTGTTACACTGTCTGATATGCTCAGACAGTGAACCTTGTGTTGGAATTCTGTCCAGCACCAGCAGATGGTGCTAATATGATTTCATGTGATAATTTGAGCTGCGATGTAGTTTTGAATGTTGTTGCCACCCAGACAGAGGTTGTGGGATGATTTTAAAATAGGGTTAGGATTTTGTTTGGTATAAAGTTAACATTTCAAAAAGACATTGTTACGTTTTCATATTAAACCGGCATTCATGTTTCAGGATGGTGGATGTGGGAGGTCAGAGGTCAGAGAGGAGGAAGTGGATCCACTGCTTTGAGAACGTCACCTCCATCATGTTCCTGGTGGCGCTCAGCGAGTACGACCAGGTCCTGGTGGAGTCGGACAACGAGGTGTGTTTCATGTTATACACACAAACACACACACACACACACACACACACACACACACACACACACACACACAGTCACACTCACAGACTCTAGCACACACACACACACACACACACACACCAAAGATCCAATACAAATACTAACACAACAAGGAGGAGGCCCTGTTTTGAACTCAATACACACACACACACACACACACACACACACACACACACACACACACACACACACACACACACACACACAGAGACTGCATATTGACATTCAAACGTTTGGTGGTTTCCTCACTCTTGACAGCAGAACTGATCACTCTTCTGGAACGTACAGGAAAATGAAGACACAGATAATAAGACGCTTCCCCTCTTTCACTCTCGAGAGCGTCTCTCTTCCCTTTTGCTTGGAAAGCACATGTAAATCACACTCCCTCTGCTTTGACTAGGTTCCTCCACCGACCACAGCTCCTTGCTTGTCCTTAGGACACAAACGCTCACGCAGGTGGACTGCGAAATAAAGACAGAAACATAACAAATCTTCAAATCTTAAATAACGGAAAAAAAGGAAGGAGTCCGAATGTTAAAATGGCAATGGGACCGCAGGCCCGGGAGAAGCTGTCTGTTGGTCTGTGTCAGAGCTGTGTGCATGTGGACATGCAGCGCTGAGGGGGTCTGCTTAGTTATAATTGTGCCTGCTTTGGTTTTAATTACACACCGAGACGGTGCACCAGGGAGCTATTAAACCTTTAAAGATGACACGGCTGCCTCTCCCCCCCTTTCCCGTTCTCTCTCTCCTGTTTTCTTTGGCTATCCACCTCTCTCTCTCTCTCCTCTGCTCCTTCCCACCGGTGAGGTAAAATGTTTATTGAGACTCACCTAATCAGTGAGAAAGGGTAATGAATTGTACTCTCCCTCCCCTTCGTTATTCTCTCTCCCCTCTTTCTCCCTCCCTCTCTCCTCGACACCTCTCTCTCTCACTCTCTCAATCACTGCACCTCCCTATTTCCCTTCCACTCACTACCCCCTCCCTTCCCTACTCCCTTCTCCCCCCTCCCCTCCATCTCACGCTTCTCTCCCTCCTTTTTTCCCCTCCTTATTTCTCACTTTCTTTCTCTCACTCCCTCTCTCTCTCTCTCTCTCTCTCTCTCTCTCTCTCTCTCTCTCTCTCTCTCCCTCTCTCTCTCTCTCGCACTCTCTCTCTCTCTCCCCGCCCCTCTCTCTCTCTCCCTCCCCCTCTGGCCACAGAACCGCATGGAGGAGAGCAAGGCGTTGTTCAGGACCATCATCACGTACCCCTGGTTCCAGAACTCCTCGGTCATCCTCTTCCTCAACAAGAAGGACCTGCTGGAGGAGAAGATCATGTACTCACACCTGGTGGACTACTTCCCTGAGTATGACGGTACGCCCAGCGTCCTGAACACCCCCCGCCCCCCCCAGTCCCAGAGTTTCCCTGTTGTTCATCATCCCAAGGCATTGGGTTCCATCGAATGCCGTCTCAGGTTGAGCGGTAGCCTCGTGACACTGTCCAGTCAAGTTGTACTACTGCGTTTCGCAGTGAATATCAGTCTGGCCTCCGCCAGTTTGCTGAGAGAGACAGAGTGGGAACTGGCAAGATTAGGATGGTGTCAAAGGGTTAAATGGAGCAGATGCTATTTCCCCCAAAGCAGCGTTATTTAGCGAGTTATTTTGAGATAAATGTCATGAAGGAGCATGGGTTAAGGGGGGTCTATGCTTAAGTGCCTTTCAACAGGAAGTACCCAGCCCCTACCGACTGGGAGTCTTTAGTGGGCTTTAGTTAAACCCAGCTGTAGTTAAACCCAGCTGTAGTTAAACCCAGCTGTAGTTAGACCCAGCTGTAGTTAAACCCAGCTGTAGTTAGACCCAGTGCCTATTGGCTGTAGTTAAATCCAGCTGTAGTTAGACCCAGCTGTAGTTAAACCCAGCTGTAGTTAGACCCAGTGCCTATTGGCTGTAGTTAAATCCAGCTGTAGTTAGACCCAGCTGTAGTTAAACCCAGCTGTAGTTAGACCCAGCTGTAGTTAAATCCAGCTGTAGTTAGACCCAGTGCCTATTGGCTGTAGTTAAATCCAGCTGTAGTTAGACCCAGCTGTAGTTAAACCCAGCTGTAGTTAGACCCAGCTGTAGTTAAACCCAGTGCCCTCGACTGGGAGTTGAAGCCAGTGCCCTGTGGCTGGGAGTCAAACCCATAGTGACGTTGGACGCCATGCCCGCCCTTTGTTGTTGGAAACATTGATCTGAGCGCGTGTCATCGTCTCCCCCTCTCCCTCCCTCCCCCCCCCCCGCCCCCCCCCCCCCCTACAGGTCCGCAGCGGGACGCGCCGGCGGGGCGGGAGTTCATCCTGAAGATGTTCGTGGACCTGAACCCCGACAGCGACAAGATCATCTACTCCCACTTCACGTGCGCCACGGACACGGAGAACATCCGCTTTGTGTTCGCCGCCGTCAAGGACACCATCCTGCAGCTCAACCTCAAGGAGTACAACCTGGTGTGAGCCTCTGGCAGGGAGGACGAATGACGACCAGGACGACGCGCAGAGACGAGAACAAGTGCATCGGGGGGGGGGGAAGACACACCCCCCCCCCCCCCCCACGACACACACACTGACTGGACCGTGGGGGTGGATTACGATCGGACGTCTCAGAAAAGAGGATTTTTTTTTCGGAATTGAGAAGAAAAAAACGTCCCATGGTTCCCGTGATTCTAATTTATTCGCCATTTGTTGTCCCGCCCCCGCTTGACCCCTAGAGGAGAAGGTTAGCGAAGCCAATGTAATGTAACTATTTAAGGTGTTGATGCTAAATGCTAAGGAGTGGCGGTGGTGGTGGGGGGGGGGGGGACGGGGGGGGGGCGGGGGGGGAGAGGCTGGGGAAGTTTAGACAGTAATTATTGTACAGCACACTATATTCATGTATGTCGTGTGTGTGTGTGGGGGGGGGGGGGCAGTCGGGTGGACTGCCTGCTGGAGAGTCAGTAGGACCGATGCCTCACAGCTTGAACGCACGGTGCTCCTTTCCTTTTCCTGCCTTCTTTGTCTCTTTTACAAAATAAGACGTCTGCTCCGATTCTGCTCCTCATTCCTGCCGACCGTCCGCCCTGTTACTCAGTAATGCATTCCGAAGCGGTGCTCCTTCAACCGCCTAACAGAAGAAAAGAGATACGATACCGGAGCGCGTTCCGACGCAGGACCGGAATTGACTGGTATCTTGATATTATAGGTATAAACTGTGATTTTTAAATTATTAACTTTTTTTTTTTTTTTTGCTGTTGGATTGATATTGATTTAAGTTAATCTTTATTATTTCATTGTATTAACTTTGGGTACCGCAAGTGAAAAAAAAAAAAAAGAAAAACGTTTTTCTGCGTGCAGAAAAGGATTATGATTTGCTATCGCTCAGACGAAGGCTCTTGTGTTCGCGTTGGAACTGAAGCCGCGGTTTGGGGCCGACTGTTACGTCAGCGATGGCTTGGTCGTACAGCTCAACGTGTGGAAAAAGGAACATGTCGTTCATTCAGGGTTTAGGGTCGCCGTGATTTTCATGGGCTTTCCCCGCCAGAGCACGGAAGACATGTTTTGCGTACACCTTGTGAGCAGCGATCCATGTTTTTTTTTCGTCTTCATTTTAGGGGCGTTAAAAAAGTGACCATTAATAATGAGAAAATATTTAGATTATTTTGTTCAAACTGTGCCACATTAATGCTTTTTATTATTATGGCAATATGTTGATTTGCCAATGCCATACAACTCAAGCAGCAGAGTCCGATTTTGCGCTGTTTACTATTGTAGTTAAGATAAGAAGATTAGAAAGTATTGAAGATAATAAGCAGGGCTAATTAATCGTGAGCGAACTGACCCACTGACTCAACGGCCAACTGATGCTTTTTTTTTTAAGTATTCACAGCAGTCAACAATGTATTAACCCCTCCCCCACACACACACACACACACACACACACACACACACACACACACACACACACACACACACACACACTGCCTGGATTCATCAACTCTACAGCCAATAGCCAGACCCACACAGAGCGAGGGTCCACTGTATATGGCACCCAGTCACATTCCAGCTGTGTCTTTCTAATTGTCTCATGGCAGCCCAGCTGTGTGACGGGTCTAGTTCACTAGCAGTGAATAGTACATTGGGTGATAGCTACATGTTAAGAAAAGGGCAAAGTGTTAACATTTGTACCAAAGTGAGCCCTTCTCGTTCCAGTTTGGCACTGATGGCTATGACGCTCTGACAGGCACACACCCAAGTGATTTTGAGTATATCGATTTTTTGTAACTATTCCCTAAAATGTAAGCCTGTTATTGATATTTCATTGAGGCATAGTGCAATTATGAATGCTATAATCAATGTACATACAACTCTCTCTCTCTCCCTCTCTATCTCTCTCTCTCTCTCTCTCTCTCTCTCTCTCTCTCTCTCTCTCTCTCTCTCTCTCTCTCTCTCTCTCTCTCTCTCTCTCTCTATATATATATATATATATATATATATGTATGTATGTATGTATGTATGTATGTATGTATATATATATATATATATATTATATATATGTATGTATGTATGTATGTATATACATATATATATATATATATATATATATATATATATATATATATATATACACACACATATATGGCAGCATCTTTGTTGGCTTAATAATGACTTTTTGGCAGACTGAATGTGCAGTATTGGAAATATGTATCTATGTGATTGTGTTGTATGTCTTAAGGCTGATAGATTCTTTTTGGAAGAAAAAAATGTTATTTACATCCTTCTTTGGTTTCCTTTTTTTAAGAGGAGAATGTACATTTTGTGTTTGGTTGGTGTGCTTTCCCAACAACAATGTTCACTTTTAAAAACTATAAAGACAACTATTCTAATCCAACATCGTACAACAATTGGTATGAGCCTACAATCACTTCTCGAAACCAAACCAATATGAAAACATTATATATTACATTATACATTATTATATATTATATATTATTCACTTATATACTGAACTTATGTACTTCCATCACTGGAGGAAACACTTTAAATACTTACAATTAATTGTTTTCTTTCTTTTATAAGTAAGTACAACTCTTAATTAAATAGGTCTACACAGCTATCAATAAGTATTTTCTCACTCAACTCTGAGACATAATATGAATGAATGTGCCACACGTGTCATGAAGGCGTGAACATATTCAAACTGCTGAAATGCTTTGCCGTGGCAAGTCTAATTCTGGGAGGTCTAATAATGCGTTGAAATCGCATTCCAATAGGATAATATTACAGAAGTCATTTTTTTGCACACTGCCTGCACCCCATTCAATTAATTGAATAGCATGCATTAGGCCTATCTTTCAAAAAAAATACCCGAGGCCAGATAAAGGGTGCACTTTCGGAATGTTTAGTATTTAAGCCTCTGTCAGTGAGGTGGGACGACATCCTTT
Source organism: Micromesistius poutassou (assembly GCF_964030765.1). Taxonomy (NCBI): domain Eukaryota; kingdom Metazoa; phylum Chordata; class Actinopteri; order Gadiformes; family Gadidae; genus Micromesistius; species Micromesistius poutassou. Next base: position 10,902,497 of record NC_140275.1, on the reverse strand, counting down.
CATGAATCCCCACAGTGCCACTGCTTGTAAACTTCCTCGTTTGTGTTTTCCCATTTGGCACCGCCCTTCTAGGAAGAAATTGATAAAGTTCAGGACGGACCAGTTCTCGACAGCAAGATGCGTTCTGCATTCAAACCTCTCCACCGGCCACAGCGCATTTCTCCCTCTTTTGCGCAAAGGTTTCCAGAAGGATTATAGGGTGAAGCAAATGGATCTTCAATCCGTTTTTTTCTTCAAACACTGGAAGTAACGCCAAGCAGACCTAAAGATGCGCAAGGCGCACTTCGACTGAGACAAGGGTGTGTGTGTGAGTGTGTGTTTGTGTGTGTGGAACGAGGGGAGCGCAGAGGAGGCGCGATTGGGTCCATCATCAAATCTCCACACTTTTAAGGCGCACGGGAGGACGACGGTGACGGGTCGTCGGACAGAGACGTTCATAGTTCAAATATGGCCTGTTGTTGTTCATCGAATGAGGATAAAGCGAAAAAAAGAATCAATGAGGAGATTGAGAGACAGCTGCGGAGAGACAAGAAGGATTCCCGCAGGGAACTGAAACTGCTGCTGTTAGGTGAGCATCCATGCTGACCACACCTGTGTTACCGGCAAGTGCCACATGCCCTGTCCCAACCAAATTGCCTATTGTATATCTTTGAATACGTATGAACAGTATATGATCCCTAGTAAAGAGTGACAAGGAAAGATCAAGAGTTCTAGGTCTATGCCATACACAACAACAGGGTTTTCTTTATAGTCAATGTTGTTTTGACATGATATGATAATGGAATAAAACGCAGTTTATGGTCCGTTTAACCCACAGCGTTCCGTTTCATATCGCGTAAGACATTACATTTCCTTTTACGCAGGAGTTATTTTCTGCATATCTCCGGATGTGGCGCAGCGCCTACTGCGGCTCTGCTGGCATCCAGGCGTCGTGTCTGCATTCGGTCCTCGCTCCAACTTTAACAGGCGTGCACACACAACACACGACAGCGTAGTGGAAAGATACTTGGAAAGCAAATATCGATTAAGTCAGGAGTGTACTGCATATCACTTTCCCCACTTTACCAGAGGAATCAACACATCGTATACACAATAGAAAACATTAAGAGTAAAGTCACTTTTTTTAATTTGACTGCTCACTGCGTTAAAGTGCTCCTATAGTGCATGCCTTTACTTCTTTTCTTTTTCTTTTTTTATATAACAGAAGCTATGACAACCCCCATAACCAGGATAAAGGCTAGGCCTTCCAATCCTTTAATAAATTATGGATGTTATGATAGATAATGGTCTCCATTGTTATTTATAATATATATGCTGTTGGGAGGTGGTAAGCATCGTGGCACCTGTTCAAACATTCACCATCATCATAGGCGTCAACATGGATACACACACACACACACACACACACACACACACACACACACACACACACACACACACACACACACACACACACACACACACACACACACACAGGCCGCTAAGCCATACCTACCTGTTTGGTGGTCTGTGTGACAGCCATAACTAGCTGCTGCGGCCACATTGCATGCAAACGCATGCAAATGTAGCTTTCAGCAGGCTATAAATCAGCTTTGCATCCCTGGTCCTCCTCGAAATGGCTTATTCTAAACTCGCAGACTTAACACTGTCCTCCTCTCACCCCTCCATGACACTCCTCCACCTTGGACGGGGCAGCCAGTAAGGGGAGAAATAGATGATCACATGATTGATGATTGATGTGATTGATTATTGTGTATTGGTAGAGGGATAGCTCGCGTTTGATGTAGCATGATTTTTGGTTCTGGTTCTGGTGTCTTGTACAGTATGGTATTTTTTGGATTACCTAATCAAACAGGATCTGATTTAATATGATCTGTTCTGATCTGATCTAATCTGCTTAGTTTGTGTATTATAAGTAAACTAATCGGATTAGATTAGTTTTATTGACATCATATTTATTTATTAATTTCTATGCTTTTTTATTTATTAAACTTTGTTCAAAGGATGATTACTGGAACAATCTAGATTGAATACTTGTACTGTTTCCGTTGTCATTGCTTCCTTTCGGGGGAAAAGCGTTCAAGTGTTCAACTATGATTCCCTGTGACCAGGTAGCTCTTTTACTCAGCAATCATCCAGCATCTAGCTGTGTGTGCCGTACAGGTGTGTGTACCGGGCAGGTAAAGTGACTACTGGGCAGCTAGGTGTGTGTGGGGGCAGGGAGGTGTATGTGAACTTCGGCCTCTGAGGGTTTCATTAGGTGGGTTACAGTGTGAACTGAGTCCCCAAGGAGGGAGAGACTGTGTGTGTGTGTGTGTGTGTGTGTGTGTGTGTGTGTGTGTGTGTGTGTGTGTGTGTGTGTGTGTGTGTGTGTGTGTGTATACGAAAGCCTGACTATTCTTAGTGGCTTTCTACTTGTCCGCTCCCCTGCTGTGACCCTTAGACCTGGACCATTCATTTGAATTAGATTTGAATGATCTTACTAGATTTCTGAACAATGTGTGTTCTATATGTACTCCTGGGCATTGGTTTACAAATCATACACAAAAACAAAGAGTTGATTCAAAAGGTAGTACAATGCTCAAATCCCAAAGTTACATTAAAAAAAACACAAGGGAAGGAACATGGACGAGGAGAGGAGACACTTGAAGTATATGCTGATATTCACGCAACAGGCCCCCCAGTGATAGAGAGGCTGAAAGCATGGAGCAAACACCGTGGCTGAATCCGATAACATTCTATCATGAAGGTATCATGGGAAAAATCAACATGTTTTTATTAATTTAGTTGGACTCGAAAGTCTAAATCGGCGTCATAAATGCACATTTCACCGACACTAATGTTTAAGGGGACAAGAGCAGAAGAAAAGCATACTACGGGCTAAGCTATACTGTCTGCAGTATATACAGTATGGTGAGACAAGATATCAGAAATACCAATCGTATTACTGACTTCAATGCTAGTCATGAGAGTCATTTTTACCACATGCAATTACTCATACATCCCTTGCTTATCTGTGTGTGTGTGTGTGTGTGTGTGTGTGTGTGTGTGTGTGTGTGTGTGTGTGTGTGTGTGTGTGTGTGTGTGTGTGTGTGTGTGTGTGTGTGTGTGAGGGGGGCTAATTAAAGTGACACACCCAACCACACACACAGTGACTATACTGCGAGAGAACTGGGGTGGACATGCATACAGACACAGAGCCTCTTTCCTAGCTCCACAGCTACGGGGGCCATTTTGTGTGAGGTAGACTTACAGCTGCAAAAACACAGAGGTATTGTGAAAGATGAGAAGATTAAGAAGTAGAAGTAGTTAAAGAGAGTCTGATGTCATGAAATGAAGTGAAGGCAGTCCGATTTCTTACGAATTTCCCCGTTATAAATTAGTTTACTGTTCTTAACTTATTTTCGCCACTACGGTGAACATAGACAGAGAACATAGGGGTTCTATGCCACATTTTACTTCATTTTACATTTTACCTATAGCCTTCATTAATGAAATACGTGCTCTGATTGGCTCATGCCCTCCCTTATCCATTAACAGTGGGCCAATGAACCTTCTTCAAGGAGACTGTGGTGACCTCGCTATGGGCAGATTTGCATCCATTGCGCTGTGTTTAGAGGCTTATCTTTACCCAAAACTCCTCTCTCTCCTCGCAAGAAAACTTGACTTGTAAACAAGGTGCATTCAAATCGGCTCACCCTGTATGGGTATCACTCGCTAGGAGCTGAGCTCGACGCCAGAAGTGCGACGCCATGCAAAACACACAAGGAGACGCTAAATGAGATGCTAACAACCAGATGTAGCTCGCTAACACTATTACATTTTATTTTGACAAGCAATTTTCACACACATATGTTCTCACAACATAAACATGCTCAATATAAAAAATACACACACACACACACACACACACACACACACACACACTGATATACACTGCACACTTAAACACTGCTTGTTTCTCAAAAACACACCACTGAAAACAAACACATTTGTTTAACAAATGGCTTAGTTGACAGCTTCAGTTGGGTCATTTAACGTTGAAAATGTTAAAAAAGGAAATGGTTGATGAATACTGTGCGTGTGCGTGAGCGTGCACGTGTGTGAGTTTGTATGCACACTCTGTTCTTTTATTGTCAATTCATCCTTCATCCTTAATGTTTTCCATTACAGCAACTATTTGTGGTAACACACATGGGTAGACACACACACACACACACACACACACACACACACACACACACACACACACAAACACAGGCACAGTCAGGATGGTTGGTAAGGGTAGAGGTCAATAAACAGGTAGAGGTTGGGCTGATAAAGACTAAAGAGCATTTATTTCTTCTATTCTATCCTAACCTGTGAATATAGTAACAGGGAGCTCTCAATAAATGTAAAGGTAAATAAATGTTCAAGTAAGCTGCACGTATGTTGGAAACCTTGTATATACTCCAATGTGCCCACTGAGTAATTCATGGAACCTCACTCAATACCTGTACGTTGTTGTTCTTCTGCCCCAATGCACTTCTTTCCAACCATGGACCCTTAAGTTATTTTTCCACGTTTTTTTTTAGAGTTGAAATAGACAAGAGAAAAGAGTTAGCTACCTTGCTTCTTTTCCAACATTCATTGCTAGCACTTCCAGGAGGAAACTTTTAGTAAAAGCAGACATCCAGACATATATCTCATCTATAATTCATGGCTCACTTCCTGGCCCGGTACGCCCTCCCCTATCTCAGGCACGGGAGAGAGCGGCAAGAGCACCTTCATCAAGCAGATGAGGATCATCCACGGAGGGGGCTTCTCTGAGGACGACAAGAGGAGCTACGCTAAACTGGTCTTCCAGAACATCTTCACCTCCATGCAAGCCATGGTCCGTGCCATGGAGCCGCTCGCCATAGCCTTCACCGAGGGGGACAGCCAGGTACAACGGAAACAAACATGAGAGGCTTTTGACATATTATACCACCAGTGGGGATACCAGTGATTAGCCACGACAAGCCGTTTGAATATCTGCCACTTCTGTGGGAGTGTCGATCTAGATGTATGACGGCTAGATGAGCAACGTTTGCTACAGTCCACTGGGTAGGCTGGCAGGCTGATCTAGCCAGCACACATCTAGGCAGATTTCCAAAACGGCTTATGGTATAATATGTCACCTTTAAGGCCAACTTGAATGCTGAATCCCCTTATGGGTATCTATGATACTGGCGTGGCCCACAGTGGGGGCCAGAGTCATCACACGCTCCTCTCCCAAAGAGGATGTGTTTCCTGCTATCTATGATGACCAGTTGAGCAGGTTTGCATACGAGTTTATTCATACCACAACATCATCATCTTCACGTTGTAAAGATCACCAGATGTCACCCCATTGGTGACTTTTGGGTCATTTTTGACAGACTACATATAGCTTGGTCAAAAGTGGTCTTTATTTTGTCTGCTCTACATGGTGTTGCCCTATCTTGAACTGGGTGTTGGCATCAAATGTTCATCATTTAATATACTGTGTGTAACCTCATATTTTCCGTTCATTACTTATTTTGCATGCTTGACTTCCTGGTTGCAGCCAAGTAACTGACAAACCACCAGGAACATGGTTGGAGGATAATACGGGGGGGGGTGGGCAAATTATCTACCATAGTGCAGCGGTTCCCAGACCTTTTGTAGCCTGGCTATTGCCAGACCAAGTCCAATCGTAGATTGCACGTTGGTCTGGTAAGGGTGCCGTCATTTTCTCCTGCACAAGAGGCGGGCATAGTTCAAATGGCTGCAAGCAAATGGCCACCAGCGGGGCTAGCTGGTAGATTAAACTTTTACCAAAACCAGTCGGCAGTAAAGCAAATGCATCCTTTCTTTGGAGGAATTGCTCCAGAGCAAGTTTCTGCTCAGCTTTCAAAGAAAACTTGCCCCTGAAATCATTTAAAACAGCAGCGACAGCTGCATCAACGGGTAGCGGTTGCTCCGCTTTGGTGGCTTCGGCTGCTTGCGACGTTTCTCTGTCATCATCGTGTTTAACCAGCCAAAAGCGCGCCAGGTGAAAAAAGCCAGCTTGGTGATTGGTGCCAAACGGATAGGAAACAGGAGGATTAAACATGTTCCTTTCCATCCCCATGTGCAGGGCGATTTCCAATTGCCGGCAGATGGGGGTGGGGCTGCCCACCTTTTGGGCATGTGACCGTTTTTTGGGGTGTGAAAATCCTTCAACAACCTGCACATTCATCACTTACTTAGTTTTAATATACTGGACTTTTTAAAAATTAAAATAAAGCATTGAATTCCTACAGCAATCACCTGCAATCTCATATGCATATCCGACCACGCGCCCAAGTGGGGGGGTCCCCCGAGGTTGTGAAACGCTGCTGGAGTTGTTAGTGTGTTTCTGCGTTTGTGTGTATCTGCAGGCCTACGCCAACTCTGTGCTGGAGGTGGAGGTGGACAAGGTGGAGGATTTCGACCAGACTCTCTCAGTGGCCATCAAGAGCCTGTGGAAGGATGGTGGGGTGCAGGGGTGCTATGACCGGCGCAGAGAATACCAGCTCTCTGACTCCACCAAATAGTGAGCACTGAGCATTCGCTGAGAAGTCCCTGAGTTACTGAGTTACATTGTCCATGAGTTAAATTGGCCATTGCTGCCAAAATTGGCAGCAATGAACATATTAGGGGAAAGTATATTAATAGCTGACCGTTTATTTGAGTAGGTGTGCTTCCCTGTCCCTGTTATAATCAATCAAAACAGCAAGTTTTTGTATGTTACCATATATGCCCTCTCTGAACTATGAATCATACTTTTTGTTTTTTTTATCATGATTGAAATCACTAATAATTTTTCCGATGTCTCTTATTATTCCCATGTTTTATAGTTATCTTGATGAGCTGGACCGCATTGTAGAGCCCTCATATATACCAGACCTGCAGGATATCGTCAGAGTGAGAGTGCCCACAACTGGTATCATAGAATACCCTTTTGACATGGACAATGTCATCTTCAGGTGGGATACAGTGGCCCCTAGACACGCCCATAGACTTAACCCTTGTCCAGACACGACCGCAGACTGACTCTTAAGACACGACCGGTGACAAACTCTTAGATATGCTCATAGACAAACAATTAAGACATGAACAGCCAAGACATGAACGCAACCATAGACATACTCCTTGTCCAGACAAGCCCATAAAAAACACCCCTCGACAAGCCTTTAGACATGCCCAGATTAACATCCATAAACATACGCCTAGACACTACCATAGACATGCCTATAGACATAAGGCTTGGAGACTGAAAACGACTGAGGAAAAAACCCAACACTATTTCTAATTGATTAATTAATAATTAACAAGAATATCTGTGAGGATCTGGCCCACGGTTGAGTATGGCTCCCGTCTCTTTAGGATGGTGGACGTGGGAGGTCAGAGGTCGGAGCGGAGGAAGTGGATCCACTGCTTTGAGAACGTCACCTCCATCATCTTCCTGGTGGCGCTCAGCGAGTACGACCAGGTCCTGGCAGAGTGCGACAACGAGGTACGTGTTTGCTTCCTCATTCGCTAAGGCCAACTTAGCTTAGCTCAAGGGCACGACACACACTGTGTGATTCTGACGCCATCACCCGCCCCTGAACAACATTTGTGTTAGAGCGAAAACGTTCCAATCATCCAACTAGACGAGCGGTCAATGGGACAGGTTTGGGAGACAGTACAGGCAGTGGCAGATCGACATGTTGGCCCGTAACCTTGTTGTGTGTTAGTGTAACCACCAAAAGACAAATAAGAACTTATGAGTGGAATCGATTTTCATTTTGACAACGAGGCATGGCTGACTATACAACTTCTATACATGGCTGACTTCTATACAAACTGATACGTTCGGTCCAAACCAGCAGTGTGAGGGTCAGTGAAATCACGTTATGCACCAGACCAGATGTTTTGCCTCCAACTCTTCTCTCTGCCCCCCCTCCTCAGAACCGCATGGAGGAGAGCAAGGCCTTGTTCAAGACCATCATCACCTACCCCTGGTTCCAGAAATCCTCCGTCATCCTCTTCCTCAACAAGACCGACATCCTCACTGAGAAGATCCGGTACTCTCATGTCGCTACCTACTTCCCCGAGTTCACAGGTGGGTCTGGGTGTGTGTGTGTGCGTGTGTGTTGGAGAAAAGTAATGACGCAGGACCTTTCTTATGGAAATCTCGGCTTGGCAGTCCTTCCTCCTAAGTAAAGCTTGAGGTCATAGCGTGTGGGGAGACAATATCAGATCCTGGTGGATGCTTTTGCATCACTGAATGCAATGTTGGTAACATTTGTTTTTTTTAAAGTGGGACGATTATACGCAATGTTGTCTGCCGGAAGATTTGTAGAAATCAACCCGATAGTGCCACATGTTGGAATGAAAAATTATTGTTTTTATAATTAATTCTGAGAATTTATTTAGGTAAATTCAAGCACTAATGTCTATCAGATTCCAACACCAAAAAAAGCTAACATTTGCTTCAACAGTGACTTCAATAGTGACTAAAAACGAGAGGCTTGTAGACGCATCTCACCCATACAGATAGAGAGATAACGAACACATTAAGAATATAACAACCTTCCCTGAACTGCAGGACCTCAGCAAGACCTGCAGGCGGCCCAGGAGTTCATCCTGAAGATGTACATGGATGAGAACCCCGACAGGGAGAAGACGGTGTACTCCCACTTCACCTGTGCCACCGACACGGAGAACATCCGCTTCGTGTTCGTGGTGGTCAAAGACACCATCCTCAGACACAACCTGAAGGAGTTCAACCTGGTGTGAGGATCGCTCAGAGGAGGCGGGGTCAGGGCCAGACAGAAATGACAGGAGATGACAAGTCAAAGAGTCACACTCAGATTGTTGTTGTCGGAGGATGGGATAGTCTTTTCGTTATAATACGCAATCTCAATTCTTGTTGATACTGCATTTTTCAAGACTGCATTTTTTTTTTATAGAAGTAATGCATTTTCTTTTTGTTTTTAGAATCAGAACGAAATATGAATAATCCTTGTAGAGATCTACCGTATGGAATAATTAACTTATTAATAGTCGGTCTGTGTGGACTAAATACTGTATCTATTTAAGTTATAATTCAAATGAAGGCCTATCGTAGGAAGGTTCAAGCAGATAGTGAAGATGGTTTTGAAGTAGCTGAATGCACTGCGCTGGATTTTATAATATGCATAAAACATGTCAAATTTATATCTACAAATAATGTATAAAAATTATTTATAAAAATGTAACTCTGAAATACTTTGCTCTGTCACGAGTTACTCTGTTTTCTTCCAAGTGCCTGGTTTATTCGAAACACACCTCCATTTGATTCTGTCCTTCTTAGCCAAGTTTAGCTACGACTACTCTGACGCCTCTTAAGGATAGTTACTTTTATTTGGGAGGGTTTGTACACTTTCCTGTTGCTCCTCTTAAAAATAACTTGGTTATAGTCATGATAGTTTTTAATAAACATAGTAGTTGTAATGAAATGCTGCAGTCTGTGTTTTCTCTTTTCAAGGTGTAAACAGATAAACAAACATGCATGAACCGCCAAAGAAGGATGGCAGAGTATTTACTTTAAACCCATTTATTATTTTCAAATGACAAAATTCTTCAATCAATAATATATTCTACAGTTATGCATTTGTTTCCCTTAAAGTTGAATGACAATAAAGACATATTTAGACTTTGATTAGTGACACTAACACCAAAAGACCGAACCAAATTATTAAAACAAGCCAGTGCGTATAGCAGCCAAGGAAGATAATTGCATTCGTTTTTTGGAATATTGTGTTACAAGTCCTCTTTAAAGAATTTTAGAATTGTGGTATAAAACATAAAAATCACAATATTAGAATAAGCAATTCTGTTGGATTTGTACATACATTGCATTATCCTAGATAAATATACACAGTTGATAAAATATATAAAAAAATAACATGCATCTGTAAACACACACAGCGCAGCGATGTTTGGCAATGAGTGCTTTGTTTTGCAAGACATGTCTCCCTTACGATAATGTGTGCAAGATCTACTAACATAGAGCGTTAAACCTAAATCACAAGCCTGTGCTCAAGTTCACTTATCTAAAAACCCATTCATCAATCGCTAAACATTTTTGAAACATTTTGTTGGTGCAACTTTTCCAATAAACAATCAAATAAATGTGTGTTACTTGAACCAGCCAATGATGGTGGTCTTAATGGTAAACACACTGTTCAGGTGTAGCAGTAGCACATGATCACAAAGACAACACTAATGTATTTTAGAGTTTTTTTGTATAATAGACACCTATGATTAATGAGGACTGCTGTATCATGCATCTATACACAGACTCACTCATTCTCAACAGTGTTACAAACCGGGCCATACCGCAAGTTACTGATTTAAGTAAATTGTAGCATGCTGCAAGGAACAAAGGCACTGACACACACACATATATATATATATAAATCTATAGGTGTGTGGGCGTGTGTGTGTGTGTGTATGTGTGTGTGTTGCACTTAATGATGATTTATTTCCTTCCTGTGTGGCTGGAGGTCAGCTGGTGTGGATCGGTCAGTATTTGGGGAAACCTTCCATCGCGTCCTCCAACTTGGTGAGAACCCACTGCAAGCAAACGCGCAGAACATCAAACCGAGGAAGTACCATGAATTTCACGCGTCCTGATTTCATTTCCCCAACTCTCTGCGTTACTGCTGACTGGAATAACTCCCTGCAAACACTTCCCATCCGTCTACTATCTGTATGGCTGGTGTAGGGTTACCTTGGCAATCTCTGGAGTTCGGAAGTTGATGATCTTCCCAAACTCTTTAGCGTGGAAGACTGACTTGACCCTTTCCTGCAACACAACACACCACGCCACCGCAATTAAAGACAACATTCAGCATTAAGTTTGGACTTTATATGTACAGTACATGTGTATGTGTCACAACTGAAAACACATCTGTTCAAAACTGCCTATTCCATCTGACGCCAATTGCTATGTCTCTTACTATTGTTATTATTTTTTCTTTATGTTGTTGTTTCTTTTTAATAACTTATGTACATTTGTAGGGTGTCCTTGAGTGCCGAGAAAAGGTGCCTTCAAATTAAATGTATTATTATTTTTATTAATATTACTACATGTTAACAACTGTTATGAAAGAAAAAAAACCACAATATTCCTGCTTTATTTTATTATATCACATCATCCGAATGTGATCCGGACTACCCCACCAATCACAGCACTACTGCAGCTTCAGCCTCCCTTTGAAGGAGGACCGATGAGAGGCCTTTGACCGAACGCACCTTGGCTTCGATGCGAAGCCGTCGGTCCTCTACGATCAAGGGGTCCTTGGTGAACTCGTTGAACAGGTACTGCCACTCGCAGGTCAGCTGACCAAACGTTCCCTTGGTTACAAAGAAAATACCCCTGAAAAAAAAAAAAGCGTGATTGGACATATTAAGCAGGGGGTTTGCACAGACTAGCGTCGGCTATGGGTGAAACGGGGCTTGTACATTGTGTCCTCTGTGGTAACTCCGGTTTAGCATGCCTCATTGTTTCATCAGGTTTCATAGGGGAAACATGATTGGTAGTCCACATCTGAGATTCCTTCAAATATTTAAACCCGGAAATGAAACCAGCCCAGAATCTGTAATGTACGTCTCATGAACAGCTGGATTAAATGAATAGAAAATGTAAAAAAAAGATGATGCATTACAGTACTCCCGTGCAGAAGTTGACGACAATGAGCTAACCTTTTGGTGATCATCAGGAAGTCGGACTCATTGACCTTGGCGTGAGCAAAGTATCTATACTTGGAGAAACGTCCGTTTTCGATTTTCTGTAAGAGGTGAGAATCGGGGGAAACAATTCATTACACAGTCATTAAAAAGAAAAGATGAATCAGGAGCATCAAGTGTAACATTGTGCGTCTTTTGTACAAACGAATAAATGAATAAAGATGAACCAAACACATACCATTAAAGAATGACTCAAGACGTGACTCAAAGGAATGGAAGAAAGAGACGATTGAAAGAATGAAATGGAAAAAAAGAGGCAAGGGGGTTGTCATGACGATATGCACATGTTTAATGAGACCGACGGAACCCCTGGTCAACAGAGTAAACCGACGGGGAGTGGCAACAACAGAGTTAACAGAGCATGACACACATTCACCGCACCTGAATGGGCGAAATCTAAACTTGAAATGCCACTGAAAATGACACGAATGAGATGGAGTACAATAGGGAGAAATCGTGGACAGGGTAAAAGGGAAGCAGGGAGATGTTGTCGACACAAACAAATGAATGACACAAAAAATACCACACTCCTCACAAACGTAACAAATAAATGAACAAAACAAATCAGCCAACCTTGAAAGCACTTAAAGCGACAAAAAAAAGGTGTACAAATTGATCATCATCATCATCATCATCATCATCATTTTCTAGGTTCTATGTTACAAACTAGCGAACACCAGCGAAGCTTTAGACACCTATACACCAAGCTAGCTCCACACACACACACACACACATCACTATGACATGCTAACACCGCTAGCTGCCTTCCTCATCCAGTTCATCCTCATCCTCTGTGTCAGTCCTACTCCACTGAGCGAAGGCCAATCTGCACTGTGGACATGAAAGAGACAGAGCCGACGTCAGGGGGAGAGACATTCGCAGTCACTGAGTGGCCAGCTAGACAACTCTACGCGTTGGAGAGCATTTCCAATAGGCTTCGTCAGTGCCAGTCTGCTGTGTGTACCAGTGCACTGTATGTGTACCAGTCTACTGCGTGTGCCAGTGCACTGTGTGTATACCAGTCTACAGTGTGTACCTGTCTACAGTGTGTACCAGTGCACTGTGTATACCAGTCTACAGTGTGTACCAGTGCACTGTGTATACCAGTCTACAGTGTGTACCAGTGCACTGTGTGTATACCAGTCTACAGTGTGTACCAGTGCACTGTGTATACCAGTCTACAGTGTGTACCAGTGCACTGTGTGTACCAGTCTACAGTGTGTACCAGTCTACAGTGTGTACCAGTGCACTGTGTATACCAGTCTACAGTGTGTACCAGTGCACTGTGTATACCAGTCTACAGTGTGTACCAGTGCACTGTGTATACCAGTCTACAGTGTGTACCAGTCTACAGTGTGTACCAGTCTACAGTGTGTATCAGTCTACATTGTGTACCAGTCTACTGCGTGTACCAGTCTACAGTGTGTACCAGTGCACTGTGTGTATACCAGTCTACAGTGTGTACCAGTCTACAGTGTGTACCAGTGCACTGTGTGTGTACCAGTCTACAGTGTGTACCAGTGCACTGTGTGTATACCAGTCTTCAGTGTATACCAGTCTACAGTGTGTACCAGTCTACAGTGTGCACCAGTGATGTCCAGTTCACTATGTCAAGGTCATACGTTTCTTCTTCCTTTAAATGGTTTGGTTTGTGACAAAAGCACATTTAGAAATATTTCATATTTCGAGAAATACAAATCAAAATTTTTGGTACTACATTTTTGTTCATGTGTTTTGACCAGATCAAACCAACATACTCCAGCAACAGAAAAACTAAAGGGAAAAGCTCACGCCATCAACAACACAACTATCCTCACTAAGCTATGGAAAGTCCCAATAACAGCAAAATAAACAGGATGAGGATGAATTTACATTCAACACAATAGACTGAAGAGCGAGCAAGCTACCTCTGTCAACAAGACAAATATCAGATATGACTCACGTCTAGAAGCATACACATTGCATTTGGTTACGTTGGGGATGGTGTGGATGGTGTGTGTCACAGTAGATAGTGTGGTCATTCACATGACTACACTATCGGTAGCCCACAAAGCCCATCCGGATTAAACAAGACTATCGAATATATATATTTTTAGGGCGAGACCAAAACACGGGTCACCCCCCCGAAAATGACTTTTGCCAGCTAGTTATGTTTGTGGATGTGTGTGGCTGTGCGACAGGTCTCTCCATCTCTACATGGGGTAGATCTGCTGCTGGTCAGTAAGAACACGGCTAAGCTACGCGGTTTCAATGAACCACTGAGGCACCGCTCTGACTCACAAACTGCTGAATCAATGCCATGAAACGGAACGTCCCCCGCTCCAACATAGCCCAGGCGTTGTTCCTGGGCTGGAGTGGAGCGAGGAGTGGAGTGAGGAGGAGAGGAGAGAAATGACGCGGTGGAAACAAGTAGCGACATTGGAGGATGTCAGAGAGGGGGTGAGAGGTTCAGCCTCTCAGCACTCACACACACACACACAAACCAAAAGTGTGTGATACCCCAAAAGTACCACCTTTGATTTTGCCGTCATCCACAGGGAGCTTTCTTCCATTTAGATGACGGAGCGTTTTTTTTTGTGCCAATGCAAGATTATATTCACTTGAATAAAGACGAATAATATTGACACTACCAAATATTCACACACGCGTTTCTTTCACACAGGTGTGTAACCAGTAAAAAGGGGCGGGACCAGGGGGGACATACCTGCAGCATCTGACTGCCTAGCCCCTCCAGCTCCTTATATGGGCGTATGACACCGTCCTCATGGATGAAGCGAGGGGGGCGTAGCGACTCGATGTCCTGGGAGGTCTCCGCCGCCCTGATGGAAAACACACACACACACACACACACACACACACACACACACACACACAAACACAACAACACAACAACAGTCAGGGCTGCATAGTACATACATAGTACAAACCGTACATTGTTGACAAATGCCTTGTGGTGGAGCAGGTTGCTGGTCTATTAGACATCAACTCAGAGGGAGTCTCAATACTTATAGGGAGTACTTATAGGGACTTATAGGGAGTCTCAATACTTCCAAGGTGCAGACGATAATGACGGAGCAACCACAACTTTGTGTGGTCTTGCATTTTGTCATTTTGCTTTGGTGTTCAAATGTACAAATAATGATTGACCCCATGCTCCGCTTCAGCGAGGGCGTTCCCCTCCTGATTGCCCCACGTCTGAGCGCGTCTGACGACATTGAAAATGAGTTGTGGGTTGATATTTGAACATTGAACAACAACATTTGACATGTGTACATTCAGCCCATGATGCATTGTTTGTTGTTCGCTTCCTGTATTTGGGTTGGATCACGTTCCACCCTCAAACGAAAATCAACTAGAGTTCGGACCGATGCTGAGACATCCTGTTTCAAGCAGACCAAACTTTGGTCATCACCAAAGCTGAATGAGCTCTGGTGCATCCACCAAAAGAGATTTGTAAAAGTACTCTGCCAAATGAACACATTTGAAACTGTAGTGTATGGTCAATGCATGATTATGTAATGTCGACGCATGATTATGAGGTCATCCAGATGTCAATGACCGGATAAACTGGTCCAAGCATGAGCATAAGAGAAGGCATCAGGCATGCACTGAAATGGGGGAAAACACACACACACACACACCTCTTGATCCCTTGGAAGGTGCTGCTGACCATGTCGATGAAGCCCCCGGTTGGCCTGGCTACCGCTCCCACCAGACCCTTGCCCATGCCCTTGAAGAAGCCCGCTGCCCCCTCCTTCTGGGCTCCTAGCGGACAAACAACCACCACACACAGTATGAACCCAAGAAAACGCACGTCAGACTGGATGTAAAGCTGATTACTAACACACAGAACACATCAAATCCTAGTAAGCCATGGGGAAGAAAGCCAATCGTACACAACCTAAAACAGAAGAAAATGCAACTACATTCTAAAACTCATTTGTGATACGCGAGGCAAATCCTAGATAGAGAAGGCTACATTTTTAACTCTAGGTGGCAGCAATCTCACAAGCGTGGTCCTGCCACAGGGGGCATGGTTCAGTATGCATGCACCCCCAAAAAACTTGAACAGACACTTTTCAGTGCCCTCTGGGGCAGAGAGCTGAGAGATGGATGTGTCTAATGAGGACAGGGATCAGCTTCTTGACGCACACATACATTAACCTGCCTGAGAGACGGCAACACTACACGATAAAGGCAGCAGAATTCAAAGCCAACACCACGCGCTGGTTTGAGGTTTTACTACATTTCCCAGGGTAAGGACCACATACCTTTTATGGGCTTGGTAACAATTCCTGTGATGCCACTGACGAAACCCTAGGAGGAAGAGGAAGAGATCACATTTCTAATCCAACAACATCTACCGCAGCAACTGACGAGAAAGAATAATGTGGGTATTATTTAGTTTATTTTTTTTTTATTTATTTTTTTTTTAGCTTTTATTCATAGTTCAATTTTGGTCATAAAGGTTTGTGATCACTTTGTGATCACACTATTCTATTCTAAAGTGACTAGCACTTATTCCTTAGTAAATCGTTTTGCAAAATATATATTTTTCAATATTTTGCAAAACGATTTGCTTCTGTTTAGTAACTATTCCAAAAGTGACTAGTATCTATTTCAGTTTTCAGTACTATTCATTGGATACTAGTATTTATTCTTTAGTTACCAGTAACTCTTCAAATTTTTACTAGTGATATTTTTATTGTTATTAGTAACGATTCCTGTTTTACTTACGACAAAATGACTACTTGATAATTAAATGAACATTCTTACAAGGAGCAATACAAATGTGAAGAGTAACAATTTGAATAGTCACCAGTACGGTAACTAATAATTAGGTACTAGTGTCTTATTAATAGTAACTAGTAAAACAGAAATAACTACTGGTAACTATTCCAATTGCAGTTTAACTAGTAACTATTCATTTGATACTAGTACTTAATCTTTAGTTACTAGTAACTAAAATACTATCATCTAATAAAAAGTTACTAAAAAAATGGAAATAGAAACTCGTCACCATTGGAATAGTTACTAATAATAAGCAATAGTAGCTTTAGAATAGTTACTATTGAGCCTTGAGGAATAAATGTTCAAAGGGCATGCTGTACTCACAGACACCAGCCCCTTGCCGCCACGGGCCAACCCTTCCTTCAGGCCGCTGGGCTGCTTGTTCATGGCCTCCCTCCTCTTCTGCTGGTACTCCTCGTCCATGGTGATGGCCGCCACCCCCTTTGCCATGGCGCCCGTTATCCTAGAGGCCGCCCCCGCGATGCCGCCTGAGAAATAATACGATTGAAAAAAAAAAGAGGCGATTCTTAGACCATTTTAAACTTTCATAGATATGGGGTACGATGCAGTAAAGAGAGTATTTAGATGCATCAAATGTGGCAATGTGGTGGCAGCATAGAGGGGGGTGACTCCAGGACGCTGGTTTCATTGTTAAGCCCTCAGGAGGGGCCTAACATAACGAAACATCGGTGAAAGAGGGTGCCCACTTGATAACCCCAATGAAATGCTGCCTGTCTTGTGTTTCCCACCATTGGTTGGTAGCTTAGTGGCCAGCGTGCTTATAAGGTTGGTTTGGGCAGGGGCTTCTGAATATGTGTTTTCCTTGGATTTTGGCACAATAACATCTGATCCTGTGTATTAATGAAATAACCCAAATTGTTCTCCGAATCAAAATGTAAATGTGCCCAATTATTGATGAATTACTACAATTAAATCATCATAGTTACGTCGCGATATAAACACAACTCAACACCATCGT
This sequence comes from Micromesistius poutassou, assembly GCF_964030765.1. Lineage (NCBI taxonomy): Eukaryota > Metazoa > Chordata > Actinopteri > Gadiformes > Gadidae > Micromesistius > Micromesistius poutassou. Next base: position 10,884,943 of record NC_140275.1, on the reverse strand, counting down.
ACAAGATATCCAGGTATGTTGATGAGTGCTATGGGGATATTTAACTCATGGTCATCCCCTGGGCGGCCTTGATCGGAGCCACAGCGTTGTACTTACCAACGGCTCCACCGACCAGAGCCTTCACCCCCAGAGCCATGCCTTCAACAAACTCCTCTGGCCCCTGGATGGCCCCCTAGGAAACCCCAACACCCCGATAGGAACGGTTACATGGAAATGTACAGAGCCAACAGTAGGTCGACATGAACAGCTTAGGTCATTTAAGGCCGAATAGACATAATAAAGTCATACACACAGGAAGGTGCTTACATGCACACTAATAGACCAACCTTAATCCGTTTAAGGCGCTTAGTCAAAGTATTAAACATGTTATGATATTCCCGGAGCATGACACCTGGATAGGTTGATAGGTTCATCATTAGATATACTTTGTCATGTAACGTAAACAAAGAAGTTAAGCCTTCACCTATAAGCTGTGTAATGTACGTAAAGAAAAACTCTTTTACAAACACTGCTCAAATGCTACATTTCATGATAAATTGGATCATTCTTCACTTAGAAAACATACACAAAAAAACAATACAGTGTAAAAGCCACCATGAAATACAAATGCATTCTTCATCTCAGCTGCTGCCGTGTGGCTCCACAGGCCTTACCTGATAGGGTTCATAGAAGAAAGCCTCCACTCCCTCAGAGAGCCCTCTGATCAGACCGAAGGGGTTTCCGAGCACGTCCAGCCCCAGCACCAACACATACATCTGTTTGATAGCCTGATGAACACACCCCCCACAAACCGTTAGGGTGACAGGAGGCTGAGCAGGGTCAGGTAGCGTAGAGAGTGAATGAGTGACCGCCTGGGAAGGCCATGCGCTGAAGTGTTGTTAGTCCAGGCCATAGTTCACGCTAAGAATCCACATAACTTTTGATGAAATGAAGAGTTGTTGTCCAGGTCAATTCATCAGTTTTGTCAATTATTGGCTTGATGAAATAATAACTAGGAATTTAATGAGGTTTTTTTTGTTGGTGGAAAATTTGTTACTGATTACGATTGTGTGTGTGTGTGTGTGTGTGTGTGTGTGTCTCTCTCTCTCTCTAACCTGCTTGGAATAATGTCTGATGACCTCCCACTGTAGCTCCTGAGTGGTGCAGAATTGGAAGTTCAACTCAAAGAAGGCTAATCTGAAAAGCAAAGCAAAAACAAAACAGTATTAGACGTTAACATTGTTTGCCCAAAACAAACGAGTGGAGGGAATATGATTGCGGGAAATAATTCCACCAGGCAGGATGATGATGTTGACGGCGATGTTGTTGTTGGCAACTTAAAAAAAAAAAAAAATCGCCCAACCCCATTAGCGGCATCACACATGGGCGTGTCTACCCATCACTCATCTGCGTGGACACTCCCACGTGTGACATCACTAGCAGAGGGGAGAAGTCCACAGAGGGACTGTAATGGCTCGTCACTCCTCGTGCCTGGCAGTGAACGTGAACAGCATGCGGTCCGTACTTAAAGACCACGTCCTGCACGTCGGTCAGCGTGGCTCCGATGCTCTTCAGCAGCAGGTTGAGCGACTGGACGGGGATCAGCTCCGACTCCCTCTTCTCCTTGTTGCCGTCGTCCCCTCCCGTGCTCAGGGAGAGGCTCAGGTGCAGCTGGACATGGAGATGGGGGGACAAGACTCGTTCAGGGCGGAGGGACGGATGTGTTGCTACTACAAGCTACAAAAATGAGCAAGTTGATTTTTTCAACTTTTCTTACTCTTTCAATTTTTTTTGAAAGAGTAGCTTTGGAAATCACATTGAAGTGCAGAGGTAAGAAGTGTCTTTTTTGTTTTTGCACCCGTTTATTGTTTTCATTGTTTTAAGTTGTAGGCTTACGAAAATAAGAACATCTATCAATAATGTTGATGTATCACCCCAATCGCTAATGACTTAGCGCTGTGGCTACCAGAACTGATGGCTCGCAAGCTAATGAAGCTGGATCCATGCATGGCTACTAGCACTGATTGCTGGCCAGCACATGAAGCGAACTCCATGCACGGAAAGACATGCACACCTTGATAGGAGAGATGTGGAAGTATTCATAGAGGCTAATGGGAGAGTTGTCACAGGCAGAGGCGGTGGCTAGCTCAGCCAGCCCGTAGTCTACGTCCTTCTGAAACAGCTCCACCTGCAGGAATACACACAGAAACACATCAACATTAGCTAGTGAATAATAGAGAGGGAGGAATGGGGAGCATGAGAGAAATGGACAAAGACAGAGAAAGACAGTGACAGAGAGGGACAGAGACAGATACCGATACAGAGACAGAGACAGAGACAGAGACAGAGACAGTGACAGAGACAGAGACAGAGACAGAGACAGAGAGAGACAGATACAGAGAGAGCCAGAGAGAGAGACAGAGACTGACTTCTTGTTGAGGCGTAATGACACTAGCGTTCTCCGGTGTGAAGAGATCCAGTATGGCGTAGAGGAAGCCGAGGTCCAGCTTCAGGTCCATCTCCTGGATCAACACCTTAAAGTACCTGTAGGTGGCGGCCACACAAACCCACAGGTCAACCGCATAAAGAGAACCATCTCATTCAAACTAGTACTGCTCATTACTACTATTGAGTCGTTTAGCAGAGGGTAAAGACACCCGAGAGAAAGAGAGAGAGGCAGGAACTCCCAGAGAGTTGAAGGTGTATTTACTTGATGCGGGAGATGTCGGAATGGCCTGCAGCTCTGGTAACAATGCTGATGTCCGTCAGGGGTTTGGGCTCTGGAAGACACACAGCAAGGGCATGATGTAACACACACACACACACACACACACACACACACACACACACACACACACACACACACACACACACACACACACACACACACACACACACACACACACACACACACACACACGGTCTGATGGGGAACTCACCAGACTCCATGGTGACCGACTTGGGTAGTTTGACGGGGAAGAAGACATAGGGGAAGATGGCTCCAGGCAACTGATTCTGGATCTGTACCGAGTGAACACAATGACTTTTATTACTACAACTCAAACAAAATGGCTCCACAGAAACATGATACAAAGCTGACCCAGTTTCATCATTTGACATTATTGTAAAAATTGGTCGTATCTCCTCACCTGTATGCGGTTGACTTGGACCCGGTAGGAACTCTGGCGAGGCGAGACGCTGTACTCCACCTTCACGCCAGGCAGGTAGTTCCTCCGCAGCGGCGCGTTGTAGGGCTGCAGCACGCACATGTCCGCGCCACCAGGAGACAGAGACACCTGGGAGAGAGAGAGAGAGAGAGCGAGAGAGAGAGATTTCTTCATGTCCAGACATTTGCCTTTGATTGTCCAGGCAGCGGCGGCCAGAAGTCTGGGATTAAGGGAGAGCTGTGTAAATATACTCTGTGTATACACCGCGTATATACCTGGAGGTTGGTCTCCAGGTCCACTATGAGATTGTCCACGGAGCCTGAATCCACATAGGCACCGTATGCCCCCTCCAACATATCAGCCTCTTTGTTGCTCAGCGGCTTCCACCGGCTCTTCTTCTTGGGCTTGGACTCCCACACCACATCCGAACTAACAGCAGGGGGGAAAAAAACGCAAGATGAACGCTTGATTGCATTGTTGTTTGCCGTTATGTTAGTGAGGAGTTCGACTGAGTCTTTTGGTTGTTAATAACCAAATATTAAAGAGTATCGCCTAGGAATACTGGCCAATATGTGGTTTCAGGAGGATGTGTATGAGTGTTTACAGACCTTGTAATCCCAATGAAGGAGACCTCTTGGCTGTTGCTGTTGTTGACCAGAGACACACCCACATTCTGCAGGGAGAGGCTGATCTCCTGTTCGGCCAGCTGCACCTTCTCGCTCTCGCACAGCATCTTGTAGATGGATCGCTCCTCTGTGTACAGCACCACCCGCTGGAGGCCTTCAGGACAACAGCAGAAACACACTTAAACACCCTGTAGTGTGATTGTGTGTGTGTAGAGGGAGGGGCTGGCGTTACTACTCTGTATGTGCATTGGCTCTTGTAATAAGTGTAAAGGTGATAGCATAAAGGTGAAAAAACTGAACAAAATATGAAATTTGTTAATTGTGTGTGTAATGTTACAAATAAATTTATTTTCCTTTCCTTTATTAAGCAGGTTTGAAATTTAACAAAAGAAGACAAAGAAACTTCCAATGCAGTTTTTTTTTTTTTTGACACATAAGGTATGGAAAACAGCAACTACTTCTACTGGTTGTAATAACTGTACCTTCATAGAAAGAGATGAGGAAAAGCCTTCCGTCATTCTTCAAATCCACAAGCTGGTCCTAAAGACACACATACACAGGATTGACCAAAAGTTGCAGGCGGAAACAACAATCAATAACGACCCTCCTTGTTTCCAATATCTTGAATCGCTGTTCTCTTTCTGTCAGATGGTAGCAATCGTCAATTCACGATAACTTTAGCCGGGCTATTGCCAGACCAAGCTCAAGATTGCACGTTGGTCTGGGGAAGCTGCTGTCATTTTCTTCAGCACAAGAGGCGTGATCAACAGGCGGAGTTAAATTAACTCAATACTCAGTATTGAACACAGAGTCAATACTGCTTGCCATTGCTTCCCTGTCGTCATTGTGTTAAACCAGCCAATAGTGCGCCAGGGGGAAAAGCCAGCTTGATGATTGGCTCCCGCGAAACTAGAAAGAAATGTATTGCTCTTCTCCAGACCCTTCTGCAGGGAGAACTCAAATCGCCGGCAGAATGGGCAGGGCTACCCAGTCTACAATAACTCTATAGTCATCCTTTTTTTTCTTCAAAATTCGACTTTGGCCTTCTGGGCTTCCACCCAGAAGCTTTCGACTGGGAGTCTAACACCCTGACCCCACTAGAGGATCCTGCCCCATGACAGACCGGTTACCTCTTCATTCTTCAGGGACCCAGAGTAGCTGCCACAGTTCCAGCACAGCTCCCTGGAGCCGGTGGGCTCGGCCCAGGTGTAGTACAGAGCTTTACCTGGCTCCAGCTGCTGGCCCTCCACCTCCTTCTGAGAGCTGCTCACACACACACACACACACACACACACACACACGTATACACAATAACACAAATCAGTAACTGCTCATACGGGATACAACGAAAAAGTAAAATGCGACAGGTGACAGGAAAGAGAGAATTCCAAAGAAGCCGGAACAGCTATCCACGGAGGAACCAGAAAACCCCCTTGCAGAGACAGAACACATTTTACGGCACAGTAACCAACCACCAGGCACCCAAGCTCCCATCGCCCTTTCCAAGAGGAGAAAGTCAAACATTAGCACACACACATTCATAGGGATGCAAACTATCGAAGAGGCGGTCGAGGGAAGCAGGAAGACTTTTTTCCCCCCAATATGAAGCAAACTACAGGAGGAAGCAGACGAAGAGGGATATCCATTGAGATAGGCGGCAGCCAAAGCAAAGAGCAACTAACTAATGATAATGTAACCTAAGCCAGGTGCTTAGTTGACCCCAACCAGTATGTTCAGCATGAAAACTCGCATACAAAACGATGGTTCTTTATGATAGACATAAGGAGCTAAGACGATGCTCAACCCTAAATCCAAGCAATTATTCTAAACTGGGCTAACTTGATTCTTTATTTACTGACCCTCTATTTATGTATGCTAGTTATGGTTATATTGGTTTCTCTATTCACTATTCACTCCCTTCCACTAGACCATTACCACTATACTATAACTGTTTTATAAACTCATCATTCTCACAATATGGAAGCAATACGATATTGTTATTAAAAAAAGTACACAGTATAAAGAAATCTCTCTAGTTTACGACCTGGACGCATCAGTATTTTCAGGAGCAGGTGGTTGACCATCTTTCTCAAGGATGCCTAAAGGCAAGCCGGGGCCACAACACCAAAGCCACTGCCCTATCCTGCCCGCTCTAATGATAGGATTACTAAATCGTTTGAATACGGTCACAGTCAATGATAACTAGGTGGACTTTCGCAGCTCTAGCCATTTCCCCCTCTCCTCTCCTCAGCCTCTGGTTCTGGGAACCCTAAGCTTCCCCGTATGAAGCTGCCTTATCCCAGGCGTTTCCCTGTGCCTTGGGTTTCGGTTGTACCTGTCCTCCTCCCCGGAGAAGGAGAGGTCAAGCAGCTCATCAGGCACCCACGTGGTCGAGTCTCTCCGACTCCTGTGTGGAGTCAATCAACCGTTCAACACAACACACACAAAAAGATGCCCTGCTTGGGCCAGGTGCTGAACTGGCAAGGTGTCTGTAGGACAGGACATCGTTATGGTTCCACAGTAATTACACAGTATGGCATCAAAGGCATGTCTTATCCAGGCGGGTCATCTCTGACGCATCACATGTCATTATGTGTTGCATTATGTGTGTCATTATGTGTACTGTGTCATACTACTCATCATTGTTTTTTTGTATTCGCCTGATCAATATGACCATTGATCATGATAATGATCAGTATGATAATGACTGTGGTTCTGTCCCCAGTGCTATGTCTGCCATCAGTCAGCTCACCTTTGGTGGAACTCCACAACCTGGTTCTTGGTATGGTTGATAATGAGGAAAGGGGCGGAGCCATCGTGGTAGTCTGAGAAACGGATCACAGCCGAATGCTCCGATAGGTCCACTTCCACGGTGAACCCGCCCAGCTAAAAAAAAAAAAAAAGAACACATTGAAACCATTTACTACTTTGTCATTTAGCAGAAATTGTATTTATTTATTTATTTTTTATTAGTGTATTAGTGAGGTAGGGCTTTAGCATGTTTCTCAAGGATGCCTGCACTTAAAAGTGTGGACACTGGGGTTTGAACCCGGTGGAGATCACCGTCACCACTAGAGTATCCTGCCCCCCCACCTTAAAGATTCTGAAAAGTGGTTTGTTATAGGTTTTGGTGAGAATTGTGGCGCTCACTGTGTTGTCCAGCTTCAGCAACAGGCAGTTCTCTGGCCTTGTGAAGTCGATGGTTCGAGGAGGCGCCGCACATCCTTCTACCCTGATCTTCAGCCTCTTGGTGTCCTTCTCAGGCCAGAAGGGAATGGCCGACTGAAAAGAGAACATCAAAGCAACAATATGTATCTACAGAGCGGGCTGAATATTGTACTAAACTTTTTTGCAATATAAAATGAAAGCCTAGGATTACTTCAAAACAAATCTCTTGCAAACGTTTCAGAATCTGTAAACATTGTTTATTCTAGTAAACGATTCTTTTTTTTTCGGTCTGGCAGCAGAATGCTGGCCTGTTTTTTCAAGCATTGAGGACTTGGTTGTGACCTGTTCTGGCTGAGCCGGCGTCCAGTTGTCCTGGCCCTCCTCGCTGATCAGGATCACATGCTTGGTGCGGTTCTCCAGCAGGTAGAACGGCACAAAGGACACGATGCGCGTCAGGCTGAAACTGGTGGCATCGATCTTCACCCCGACCTAGAGGCGTGGACACACCCATGAGCTCATGTGTGACGCGATGACAACGATGACACAATGACAGAATCAGTGAATTTAGTCCATCACTCTAGCTATCTAGTCCCAAGTTTGGGGTTAAAATCTTACCAGGTAGTCTTTGTATCTGCCTTTACATTTCACATCCCCATAGCTACCCACGGTATCCAGGGAGAAATCATCGGAGAGGTCGCTGTCTGAGATCATCAGACGCACCTGAGAGACGAAGCACACAATAGATTAACAACGTAGAGAATAACTGAAAATACCAGTTTTACTTGAAAATAAAAAATGCGGACAGAGGGCCAAAACGGAGAAGAAAATAGCACTAATGACAACATTGTCCAAAGCAAAGGTCCAAAGCAAACACGGCATTCTCTACACCCATCACCATCACTACAAGACACAACAGGGTTCACGCTCTCATGCCAGTTCATTCTCGGGCGTCAACAAGCCGTGCCTTGTTGTTCTGCAGGAAGTTGCGCGGCTTGAAGGAGAAGAGCAGGGGCATGTCGTAGTCCAGCGCGTGTTTCCGGTGGATGTCGTCGGCCTTGTACTGCAGCAGCCTCCCGGTCTTGTTCACCATCCAGTAGGGCGAGTGGATGGCCACCACCATGCGTCCCGCCTCGTACACCACGTGCACGGCGATGTCCAGCTCGGCCCGGGGCCTCGCGCTGCCGCCGCCGTCCATCACCTCGTCGTCCTCGTCGCTCGTGGACTGGAACACGATGAAGGAGATCTCTTCTTGGTTGGCTTGGAAGCTGGGGGTGGGGGGGGGGTGGGGGGGTGTGGAGACGATAGAATAAGCAACGACGCCATGTGTTGTGTCCAGTGATACTTTTCCTGGGCAAACACAATGGTAAAAATGCTACATGCTGTTGGGTATATGTAAAGCACCGTGTTAAGGTAGGCTTACTCAATCTAGAAAAGTAGCAATCGTTAAAAATACACAATAGACCATATCAATAACATGTCTCTACTGTGAGATGGAAGAGATGGAGAAGTAATGGCTCATTAGACACAGACCCGTAGGAGGCGGACCAGTCCTGAGACAGGTAGTCAAGGAGACGCAGCGCCAGGCTGGAGCGGTTGATAATGGCCGTGTGGAGCTGGGCGGAGTGGCCCGGGTCTAGGGTGACCTCAGGGGCAGTCTGCCCACTATCCTGTTCAACCAAGAGAGACACAGAGCACAGATCAGAAGGACAACATTTTGCATGTTGTCTGGGATGGTTCCTGTAGGAGGAGAGTAGGAGGTTGTGTGTATGTTTACCTGTAGCTTGTAGGCTACAGTGTAGAGTAGGAGGTTGTGTGTGGGTTTACCTGTAGCTTGTAGGCTACAAGGTAGAGTAGGAGGTTGTGTGTATGTTTACCTGTAGCTTGTAGGCTACGGGGTAAGAGTAGGAGGTTGTGTGTATGTTTACCTGTAGCTTGTAGGCTACGGGGTAAGAGTAGGAGGTTGTGTGTATGTTTACCTGTAGCTTGTAGGCTACAGGTTAGAGTAGGAGGTTGTGTGTGGGTTTACCTGTAGCTTGTAGGCTACAGGTTAGAGTAGGAGGTTGTGTGTGGGTTTACCTGTAGCTTGTAGGCTACAGGTTAGAGTAGGACGTTGTGTGTGGGTTTACCTGTAGCTTGTAGGCTACAGGTTAGAGTAGGAGGTTGTGTGTGGGTTTACCTGTAGCTTGTAAGCGATGGGGTAGGGCAGGAGGTTGCGTAACAAGATGGATGGCCACAGGTGGAGGACGTAGGGCTCATCAAAGTTCTCCCCGGCACTCCCGGTATGTTTGGACACCACAGTGTCCTTCACCGGCACCATGTTGACCATCAGCACGCCCCCCTCGTTGCCGCGACGATGGCAGGTCTGCTGCAGGCTGGTCACGGGCTCTTGGCGGCAGATGTCCTCGTAACTGAAGCCCGTAGAACACTGAAACTCATGCTCCTGTTCCTTCTGCTGCCGTTTCTCCTCCTCCTGCTCCTGCTCCTCAGTGGCTTCCTGGGTCAGTGGTTGTAGACTCAGCTCAGACCTGTAGGGGGGGCAGCAGATGGTCGAGAGTAGAGTTAAGTTTGGATGCGTCAATGATCAGCCACCATAAAACAGAGATTGCCATACGATGTATTTGGTGGTGGGTGCTGTGGTTTGAACTGTGTTATGGCAGTGTTTTGTGGCGTCGTCACTTGTAGGAGTCCAGAGGAACACAGAACTCCTCTTCAGGCAGAGCCGTCCCCAGACACGTTGATCCCTCAAACACTTTGAACGGGATGGAGAAGTGATTGATGATCTGCAGGAAGGAATGGAAATGTTGGTTATTTTATTTGTGTCACTTATGCTCAGAAGCATGAGTATTCCATGTAAAGATTGTCTAAAGAGAGGGTAAGACTCAGGAGATCAAGCGGTTTGGTCCAATTACACCAGAGAATGGCCACGAGGAACAAGATTATATAAACCAAACCTTTGGCCGTACGAGAAGTGTATGACTCCTTTCGTTTCCCCTCAGAAATAAATATCCATCTATCAGTATCTAATGGATTCACAAACTGCAAAAAAAGCATCCACTAATAAAAGCATCCACTAATCCAGAGACTTTTATTTTTAGGTTGTACTGAGACACAGGGTGGCTGTGACTTTGGAGAGAGAAGATGGCTGTGGACAAACCTGGAAGGGGGAGCGGATCTTGATGTACTTGCTTCCTTCCACGGAGTAAATCTGGCAGACCAGGAAGCGAGTGACCCGCGACTCGGTGTGGATGACGCTGTACATGCCCCGGCCCACCTTGATCAGGGGGATCACACTGACCGACGTGTGGCCCACAGGATCTGGGGGGGGGGGGGGGGGGGGGGAGGTTGTTTAAATTCACTTGTATGCAATTTACCCAAGATGCGACTAACCAGGTTGCAATGAAGACACATTAATGGCGTCTTTATTCTCAAATAACGATGATTTTTGAAGGGTATGAATAGTTTGCAAGTTATAGACCCAAATTCAAAACACGTTGTGTAAAACCGCTATGATCATAGATCAAGCATAATATGGGTTTCCCTTAACTTATCACCATAACTAAGTAATTGTCATATACTACATTGGTAAACGTGATTGATTCTTGCATGGCGTCCCTGCCCAACAACATAAGCTATCAGTAATACTCACTGGGCTGTATGTAGTAGTCCTTGGCACTCAAAGAGGTCATGGCGGAGAACTGGTCCGAACCACCGCCGTCGTTGGTTGTCTTGTAGTCCATGTTGAGGCTCTCCCCGTCCTGGAGCTCCACAGTGTGGTCGTGGCCCACGCGGCCGATGGGGCTGAACATCTCGCTGTAGAGGACTGACACGGGCATACCCAGTCTGTTCTTCACCACGAAGGGGGCCTCGTCCTCCTGGAAGGACTCCCCGGACTGCTTGGAAAAGGCCTGTGGAGGAAAGACGGGCCAGGTGAGGACTGACGACAGGACCCCCAACAGTTGATCCACTGGACTTGACAATAGATCCAATGGACTTGACAGTAGATGCGTTCAAACAACACGACGGTACTCCTTTATACAGGATGTGGTGTATGGCAATGTGAATCAGTAGACACACAGGAAGCTGGAGAATTCCCAGCTCCATGGAGTGTGTCCATTATAATAAACTGAAGCTGCCACACGGACCAAGGAAACCCCCCTTGGGATTGACATCACTCTATTTTTGTCTCTTGGTCTATTTTAGTGTGGCGCTGTGGCCCTTAAACAGGTAAAAACTCCATAGAGCTGCGTAAAAAAAAAACCAGTACAAACCCATTAATAATGATTCAAATAAATTCCTAGCAATGCAACCCTGTGGAGCTATCATGCCGGTGAATTTACTTTATTAAATTATATAAAAATATATTCATGTGCATTATTTTCGTATGAACAACATATCAACTTTTCTAGATGACGTTACTCTTCCAAATCCACATCTCTTTGAAACTAAAACGTTAGCAGTGAACAGAGATCCTCACCACGCCCAGGTTACTGAGCATAGTCAGTCCACACTTGGAGAGGGTGATGTTGAGCTGGTCCATGCTGCTGATACTGATCACGGTCTTGTAGTTTGGCACGTTAAAGTCCACTTCATCCGATAGGCCCGAGTAGGTCATCGACTTCTTCTTCATCTGGTGGGCAACAGATAAAATGGTGGCGTGGTGGTGAGAAACTGTGTGTGTGTGCGTGGTGGTGAGAAACGGTGTGTGTGTGTGTGTGTGTGTGTGTGTGTGTGTGTGTGTGTGTGTGTGTGTGTGTGTGTGTGTGTGTGTGTGTGTGTGTGTGTGTGTGTGTGTGTGTGTGTGTGTGTGTGTGTGTGTGTGTGTGTGTGTGTGTGTGACTACCTTCAGTTCCAGGGACCAGGGTCTGAAGCTGTCTTTATCCTCCTCTAATGGCTCCAGCAGTGGTTCCCAAACCCCCAGCACCTCATTGTAATAATGAACCTAATGAGACACACACACACACACACACACACACACACACACACACACACACACACACACACACACACACACACACACACACACACACACACACACACACACACACACACACACACCAAACCTTTTAGCATTGACATGTATATTCTCCCACCAGCTTAATCATTCATTGCGTTTCATTTGAGTGTATTCATGAGAGAGACATCCCAAGCAGATGGTACACTCCAGCCCAGGGAGCTGCTCTATCCATCATGGTGGATTCATTAATCGTAGCCACCAGTGGCTGTGTGGCCTTCTCATCTCGACTACGTTGATGGAACGTAAACAATCAAAACCATGCGTGGGTCCCCTTTGTGTTTCTCAGACGTGTCGTGTTCTGATGCGTTCACCTCCAGGTTGAGTCGGCTGTACAGGTTGATGAGCGTGTTCCAGTTCTTCACGTTCCCGTGGAACGAGGACTTGGCCAACAGCATGGGGGCGGTGCGGTGCCCCAGCCCTGCCTCTAGAGTCACGCAGATCGAGTTGATGTCCACCTGCGGGGGGACGCAGAGCAGATGGAATCAAACGTCCCGTACATGTTGAATACCATACTAAAGGCATGTGGTAAATGGTAAATGGACTGCATTTATATAGAGCTATTATCCAAAGCTCTTTACAATATTGCCTGACATTCACCTGTTCATGCACACATTCACACACTGACGGCGGAGTCAACCATGCAAGGCCACAGCCAGGGTGAGGTGCCTTGCTCAGGGACACCTCGACACTCAGCTAGGAGAGCCGGGGATCGAACCAGCAACCTTACCAGCCAACCCGCTCTACCTCCTGAGCTACTGCCCCCCCCCCCCCCACCCCCGCATATGAGCCCCTCTCTAGCACAATCCCCTCCATGCTTTAACACACTGGGCCTGCGGTGCTGGTTACCTTCAGCGACTCTCCTTGGGGCACCAATGGGGTCTCAGTCTTGGTGTCCACGTCTCCACCCTCCTCCAGGAACCACATTTTGAGGTCCTTCCAGTCGCTTTTCTCGCACAGCTGCGGCGCCACGGGGCTGTCGAGCTCCTGGGGCGTCTCGGCTGCGGGCGTCAGCACCGATTGGATGGTGAGGATGGTGTTGATGATGATGGGCGATACCTGGACAGGTACACAATACAGCTATGAAGACACGATTGGGACTTGTCCAGTACTTTACTGTACCGTTTTCCAAGGCACATGAAACAAAAAATACTTTACGAGACCCATTGAGGGGAACACACGGGGTTATCTCATTATTCAGACATTTGCTATATGCTAATCAGATATGTTCTTTTAATCAGGATATTCGATTTTCTCCATAGCTAGGGATGGGTGGGGATTGGAAATAAACTGACAAAAACTTCAGAAGAATTGTATAATGTGTCTCATTTACAAATAAACCATACTAACTAGTTCTAGTTGAGCATGCGTGAGACGGACAGGGCTCCTATACCTTGAGTGTGAGTGCGTGGATGGAGACCTCCATGGCCTGAGGGCCACCCAGGGGGTCGTTCTTCTGGAAGAACACCTGACACGGCTGCAGCACCGTGGTCAGGTTGTCCGTCCTCTTCTCCCTTAGGAAGGGACACGTCACCACCTGCACGCACAAGAGAAAGAGACAGAGAAAGAGACACACCTTTCCATAGCCAATTCGGTCCACCAAGTCAGTTTACCCCCTGAGCTAATTTACCCTCAATCTAGCAGTCCACAGATGGGCTAGAAAAAGGCAAACCGTGAGATACCTTTCATTTGTATGTGTCCATTTAGTGGACTCTTAAAGCCAGACAGATGGGCTGAGGGAAGAGAGAGGGGGGGGGGGGGGGGGGGGGGGGGGGGATGACGGGTAGCGCGGGACGGAACCACAGAACCCGGGTGGCTTCAAGGCGTCTCGACCGCGTGGTCGTCGCGAGTTGCCCTCCCACCTTGAGATCGTTAATGATGGCGGTCATCATCGCTCCCTCCGCGCCGCTCTTCATCACCAGCTCGCACTCCGTGGTCATCACCAGAGCCGGGGCGTCGGCGCGCGTCAGGTCCGCCACGAACACGATCTCAGGGTTACGCACCACGACGTTGATTTCCATCTTGGACACCGCCGCCGGAGCTGCGACTAGTAGGGAGAACGGGGAGGAGGAGGAGGAGGAGGAGGGGTTGAACAGGAGACAATAAGACACCGGGATGACATCACTGAAAAACTGAACGTAGGAAAGGTGCAATGTTTTAGGTCGTTCTTAGTGAATACCAGACAAAATAAGAAAAACATGTTGACTTATAACCGAGATTGCAATTGTTAGTTTGATTTGCAAATTGTGAAGAACAATGAAAAAAACGAATGAGGCGAATGAAGGGGTTGGAGCAGCCGACTGACCAGCAGACTCTTTGGACGTGGTGGAAGCGGCGGCGTTCCTCTTGTCTCCTGCCCCACCGGTGGGCTTGACTTGGGGTGCCGGTGCGAAGCCTTGCTGGGAGGCCTTGAGGAACAGGTCGGCCACGGTGAGCAGGAACTCCATGCTGGCACACAGGTAGACGTCCTGCACCACCGTGTCCAGGATCATCCCTTCACGGCCCTGACGGTAGTTCACCTCCACCATCATGTTCCGCTCGGCCCCCGGACGCATTGCCATCATCCTGGGGTGTGGGGAGGGCGTTGGGTGGGGTGCGGGTGGAGAGCAGGGGAGGGCGGGGTTGATGGGTGGTGGGTAAGAAAGGGTGGGGCCAAGAGCCAGAAGATGACGATAAATATTCTCCATTTGCAGCCATCGAAATGAAAGTTGTGCCATGCAAAACTTTTAGCTTTAAGTATGTGTATTTGTGTGTGAGAAAGACAATGCAAAAGATTACCATTTAGTTTTACGATCATCGTTAGTCGTTTAACAGACCCTTTTACCCCAAATTAAGGAGAAGAAAGTGGTAAGGCATGACAGAAGGGTTTAAGCCCAGGACCTTTTTTTACACCCCATGCATACTAGACAAGAACAATTGTTTTAAAGGTGATCAATACAGCGCCATGTAGTACTATGAGATGTCTCCATTACAAGTACCATCAATGTGCCATTTAATTTGCCATGGCCCCGCTAGTACCTGGGGCTGACCATCTCGACGTTGGGCCTCTTGTCGTCCAGAAGGCAGTTGGCCAGGCGGACCGAGGCCTTCATGGAGCTGTCAGACAACATGTGGACGGACGTGGAGATGGTTCCCAGGGTGAACTCTGCCAGCTTCAGCTCGTCATCATGAGAGCCCTGCAGCTGTGCCTGCAAAACAACACAGAGAGTGTGTTGTTTACAACAGACATAGGGGCGTGGGTGTGTCCACCCAGATAAATGTGTATTTGTGTGTATGTATATGGGTGTGTGATCAGCTACCTCGTCCCCAGTGGGCTTGTAGAGAACCACCGTCATGGAGTCGAACTTGAAGATTAGTTTGAGGGAGTCCTTCAGCTTGCTGTTTTTCTGAGTCTCCACCACTGCTGCCGTCACCACTGTGTTACCTGTGGTTGGAGGTTTCCCAAACTATGATCGCACTGCATAGAATCACTTGTACCGCAAGTGACTGCTCCAGCCTTAAGCCGTTTAAATCTATCAAACACTGTTTAGGTCTGAAGCCCACGAGCTTCCCACTAGCACACACACACACACACACACACACACACACACACACACACACACACACACACACACACACACACACACACACACACACACACACACACACACACACACACACACACACACACACACACACACACACACACACACACACACACAACTCACTTGGCGATGGGCCTATCGCTCCAGAACCCTGGGATCCTTTGATGGACAGGGTGTCGGAGGCGGGTCCGGTGGCGGGGGGAAGGGCAGGAGGGACAGCGTCCGAGGTCTCCGTCAGATTCTCTCCCAGAGTCCTCAGCACCACTGTGATGTCGTCCTGGCTCAGGATCAACTGTTACAGACACACACACACACACCTTCAGGCCACAGTACGCCAGTCAAATGAAAGAAAGCTGCTTTTGTGGCTGATGTTTTTTTCACTCCATTTTAGCATTGTCAGGTGTGTGTTAAATATGCAGGTGTGTCTGGGTCATGTGACAATTGGATGTCCCGTTTTTAAAAACCTCAGTTTTGTTGCATATTCAAAATGACATAATTGATTCAGGCAAACGTTACTAATCCATGATTGCGTGATATTCTTCAATGAGCAGGATTAACTTAATCTTAATCTATCTACTAAATGATGAGGCTTGTTACAGTGAAAAGGTGCTTGTGGCCAACGTACGTTCATGGGTTTGAGGTGAGCAGTGATCTCTATATCAGGTATGCTGTGGTACCAGGTGGAGGACAGGTTCCTCTGGATGGAGATGTCCAGACTGACGGGCTTCAGCAGCTGCGTATCTCCCTGGAAATTACCGTCCTCATATGTGGTTCTGGAAATACCACAGAGGGGAGGGAACATAGTGAGACATCTTTAACGCACAAGCCACTACTAGACTTAAATCTTAAATCTTAAATCTACAATGCTTCTATTTTATTTATTTATTTATTATTTTATTTTATTTTATTAGTAGGGTTTGCCTTTATTTTCTCACTTTCTAAAATGCATTTTTTTTACTCTGCCTTTCTAAAATGTTTTTTTTAAACTTTGCCTTTATATTCTATCTATTTTACTTTTTACTTAACTATTATTTTATTTTATTGTATGACAATGTTTATATGTGAAGCACTTTGAGTCTGCCTTGTGTATGAAAAGTGCTATATAAATAAAGTTGCCTTGCCTTGCCTTGCCTTGCCTAGACTATCTTGGACAGGTAATTACTACAAATAGAAAAAAGATAGGTATGTTGGAATAGAATGAACTCGAACAAGCAAATACCTCAATTGGTCAGAAAAAGCCCCAACATTAAGCCAGAGAAGGAAGTTGTAGTCGTCTCAATAACAATGCATATTTAACCCTCCCCCCCGCCGCCCGCCCGCCCGCCCTCTCTACCTGTACATGTTGAGGTCTCTCAGCTCCACGGTCATGATGTCCACGATGGGCGGGATCTTGACGTGCGTTTTGGACGGCACGCGCGTGAAGCGGTTCCTCACCGACAGCAGGCCCAGGTCGGCCACGATGACGTTGGCTGACGTGGAGGACTGCGGCAGGAAGATGACGGGCGCGTTGAAGTGCACGTCGAGGGTGATGCGCGTGCTGCGCTCGGCCAGCTCCATCACGCCCGTGGCCGCCTTCTCGGCCGCCTGCGCCGTGGCCTCGGCCAGGGCCTCCTTGGCCGCCTGGAAGTTGTTGACGAACGCCTGGTGGGGGTGGACGGATTCATGGGTCGATCGACCGCGAAGATGGATGGAGGGAAAAACATGGCTTGTTATGGAAAGTTTCGTGCAATAGATATAATGCGATAAAATGCAATTACAAAAATATATATTTATTTATTTATAAACTGTAGTTATGCCACCATCTTTCATAGAAATGTATGAATTATTGTAACAATCATTTTCAATATGCTAAATACTGTATATTATTAATGTCCCAAAACCGCAGGCTATCTTATACAATATATTGGCACAACATGAGCACTGTATAAATAACATCGATAAAATTGAAGCCCTTGTTTTATTTTAGTCAGGTGCATTTATCCAAAGCGACTTACAGGGACTACTTAGACTCTACTTACTATCCTTCCTCCGTAGTGGATCATTTAGCAGGACCGTAACTCCTGCTAAAAGGTCTATAAAAGGCTTGTACAACTTGACTGGATTGAAGAGGGCCATACCAGTATGGAGGAGACAAACTTGTTGAGGAAGACGACTTGGATGCACCCCACAGTCAAGCTGACAGACGTGTCCACCTTTGTCATGTCCAGGTAGGCGTCACCCTCCGTGGCATCCGTGTAGTTGATCATGCGGAAGGCAAACACCTCCTTGCCCCTTATGGATACTGTCTAGAGAACAGAGATGTGTAAATAAACACTCTGCCTAGCTCCGGCCACTACAGAGTTCAAAATAAATGGTTGAGCCATTCATGTGTAAGCCACAAACTTGTTTTGGGATGCTATTGCTCAATTAGACTTTTGACATGGACATAAAAAGTGTGCAAAAATCCAGAGCATTCATGCATGATAAACATTGCCAATTAACATAAAATGTTTTTTATGGTTCTTAAAATTACAACAAAGAAGCTTTATCTATTGATGGTCAATGTTCAGAACTAAGCAGACCTTTGCAAGTGTTATTCAACGATGAGATCAGTTAATGTTAAATCATACTTTTTTGTAGAGAGCTTCTTTGTCACAGTCCAGGATGATGATGTTCTTGAGATGAGCCAGAACCTCCATCTCCTTTTTCCTCATCAACACTTCGGAAACCAGACCTGCATGACAGAAACCAGGAACACAGGTTACACAATTGTAAATTGAAAACTCTGAACTTGATATGGCTTTTCAATGGCTTTCTGCAGTAGCAATCTTACTTGAAGTTGGACTAAAACATTACTTTCATATTCTTTTTGTAAACAAGAAACTTATTTCTAGAATTGTTAATTGTAGGTGTCAATGAATTAGCAGAGCTACCGCAGAAAGGCTGTGGTGGATGATTCTGTACCTTCTATACTGATCTCGGATATCCTGGCCTTCTGCCCTCGGATGAAGATCTTCAGACAGTCCAGATCGGCTCTGATGTGTAGATTTACCACATCTTCAAACTTCGATTTTTTAGTCGCTGGGAAAAAAGTGTGAAGAGAAGACGGAAGAAAAGAGATATACATTAAAAAAAAGTATGCAAATGACAATATGGGGAAATAACCTGAGCAGTATGATCAGATTTTTTAACTGAATTTTTACACATAATATCAAAGTTAGTATTGTACTACTACTATTCGCCTTTAAGCAGATTAAAAGAAACACATTATCCAAAAACAAATGGAAATGGATGGAAACACAAGTTACATTTTATCTTTGCTACAACCGATTCCTCCTTCTTGCCCTCCTCGGACTCCCCCTCCTCCTCCTCCTCCTCCTCCTCGGGGATGGTGGGCAGCTCCTCGGCTCCTCCCTCCTCCTTCTGGCTGGAGGGAGGGAGGAGGCTGGTCAGGAAGTTGATGGAGTTGAGGAGGGCCTCCGTGTGCAGGTGCACGTCCAGCGAGGAGAAGTTCACCTGAGGTCAGACGAGGGGGAGCAGAGCAGGGTTCAAATGGTTGGAAAGTAAGCAAGCTGCAATAGTAATTGAGTGCTCGAAATATGTTGTTAATTGTACCTAACAACATATTTTGTTGTTAATTGGAACTAAATACAATGACTAAATATGGTTCATTTAACAATCATTTAGTGATTTAATAAAACCGGCGCCTTACCTTAATGAGCTGTTCTGTGTTATGGTGTAGGGTTTTGAACTCTGGGCCGTTCCTGTCAGCCTGGGAGTAAAACACAATGTACACTGACCTTTATAGACAAAAACGTGTCAACTAAACACAGGGCCACTAAGCCACTTTACCACCATAGTGATCAGACTCAAATTATGCAAGGGTGCAAGTGAGTGGCTTTTATTTGGAAAAATCGGCAACCATGAATGCAGAACTTAATGTCAGGTATGTTGTACGTAGAGGATACCTTTGTATATTCCAGAGTGAGCAAGTCCTCCTCTTTGTTGTCTAAAGTAGTTATCAGATTAACCTCCTTCTCTTCAGAATCTGTGCAGATTACAAACATGGTAAGGACACAACCAAACCATTAATACACTTGTGACGCAAAGTCTGTGGATGGAAATTCTCAAGAGTAAGCATCCTACCACTAGGCATTTTTGTACAAGTTACATAATACCTGCTCCTTAATGAAATACACCTCACATTCACTGTATAACGCTTTGGATCAGATAGGGTTAAATATTAAATAGTAATAATAAATACATACAAATAAACACAGGATAGATTAAATACATACATATGAACATCAATGTAATTGACACAGACAGCATTGAATGTAACCCCGAGCCAATACAGACCCATGTACTCTGGACACTTGAGGCAGATCTCCTTCAGGAACGTGTTCGAGGTCATGTCGAAGGAGCGCACTTTCAGCTCCGTCCCGAGGCCCTCGATGTCAAGATGGAGGACGAGGATCTCTTTACCTTTGGCCATGCGACACAGCTGCACAGACAGCTGGACGCACGGCGAGGGGAAGGGAAAGGACAGGTGAGGAATAAAAGGGGATTACCACAATGTACCACTACTACATTGTCGTGGGAGAACCCTGATAGTACACAGAGGATACCTTTCCACAAGCTATTCAACTCTACAACCAACACATGCTAACTTATGTAGATTTCAGCATGCTATCCATCCTATAGTCTACAGATGATGGTTAAATCCTACAAAAAAAAATCTGTGAGCCATCTAGGCAGGATCTTCATACATTATTGGTTTGATTCTGGTGAGCTAAGTTTAAATTAATGAACTTGTGACGTTTCTCCGTACCTCATTAATGTCAAACGTCAAGAGCAACTCAGTCATGTTCTTCTGCGGGTCTTTCTTCACCATGCCTCTTCTCCTGACGGAGTCGGCGCCCTGGAGAGAGCCCGGAATGTCTGAGAAGAACTGCCTGTCTCCGATGGGAGAGGTGGGAGCGTCGTAGAACAGGTCCTCCTCTGAGCCTGCCCACCGAAACACAAGTAGGAAAAAAAGCACAGGAGTGCTATGAGTTAATCCACAGCATTACAGACAGGGCAGGTGTCCAGGTGTATGAGGACCTCACCTAAGGAGGTGATGCTGATGGTTTCACAGGAGTCGAACAGGAGGGAGGAGCGCAGGTCCGCCACACCTGGGGGTCTCCTGGGAGTGAGCTGCGGGGTGTAGGGCTGCCTTGGCTGAAAAAAGGTAATCCAACACTGATCCTCAGCTGCCGCAAAACAGCAGTTTCTCAGAGCTTTATCAGAGATGGTGCCTTGGTGTTTAGTACCTAGTCTACAGAAAACTCTTTTTTAACAGTTAATACCTAAAACTGGTGCAGAACGGTGTATATAGTAAACAATATTCAATATCTAAACACTTTGCTGACACCGAAGTGAAAGTGAATCCTATTTTAGACACCTAAATGAGCAGGTTTAGGTTCGGCATCTTGCCAAAGGACTGCCAGGTAGACTGTGGGGGTTGGCGTTTGGCCCCAAAACCTTGCCGCCAGGATGCCAAAAACATCCTATCCATAGACCGTGACGGAATAATCATTCCCCAAACACTCGTCTTTCTTGAGCAGATCCCTCCCTCTCTTGTGTAGGACCAGGCCACCGGCACCGTCTCTGGACCAGGGCCTGTGCTGGGGACCCTCTGGTCGGGGTTACCTTGGATGTGCCGTTGCTCCGTGGGGCTGGTCGGCTCTCGGGCAGAGGGATGCTGTCGACCAGCTCCAGAACACCCCGGACCCGGTCGTCAGAGATACGCAGCGACAGCAGAGGGAGCTCCGCAGAGATCTTGAACCTTGAATAATCAATCAATCATTAAAAGACGAATACGGATGAATACAAGACATGGATACAAAGAATAAGACAATTTCTGTTATCGTTGTCAGGTCGATGAAAAATATATTTAACAATGTTAACAGTTCTGCTCCAACTCACAGGAAGCTGGAACCTATCCCGGCTAATTATCAGCTATAGATAGATAGCTAAAGAGCTAAAGAGCAGGGAGACACCTTGAACAAACACACCATTCTCGATTCAGCCTCAGCAATTTTATACTTGGAGGCAGACTTTTCTACATCTAATCTTTGCATTAATAATCTCTACTGTGCATTTTTGTATTGTCTTGACAAAGGGATGACCTTGCTGCTGAACACGTGGTCATTCAAACACTGTGGCCCAATGTGTATTCCCAGTGGAGGGGGAGAGGGCCAGGTCTTACTTGGCCATGCGGGCGTCTGTGACGACCATGGCCCGGCTGAAGACCACCTTCAGGTCGACGGGCTCCAGGATGTGGAAGGAGGAACGCCTCTGTTTACGAGCCCTCTTCCAGTCACCGTCTGATCACAAGGGATGGGGGTTGGAAACGCATTGAATTTATAACTGTTAATGGGCGATGGAACATCTGATTCTGTTTGATTAGTTTTAAGCTAGGTAGGTACGTAGGTAGGTAGGTAGGTAGGTAGGTAGGTAGGTAGGTAGGTAGGTGTGTGCGTGCGTGCGTGCGTGCACATACCTGGTTTGCTATAGAGGAACTGCAAGTTGGTGAGTTGAATGTTGAAGCTGTCGTAGGCCCTGGACATGATGTCTTCAATGGTGCTGCTTCCCACAGAGAGCTGGGGCAGGTCCTTCTTACTCATACTGGTCATCTGCCCAAACAGGTCACAAAAAAGTTAATATCCCCAGTGTGTTATTTTTTTGTCACGTCAACCACTTTCTCTTTCCTTCAGTTACCTTGAAGTGACCGAGATCCAGCAGCATGATGTTCTGCGTGGCGTCATAAAAGCCAGTCTGGGGTACGATGACATAAGACGCCATCAGGTTCACGTTCAGATCCAGAACCTTCTGGGTCTCGATCACATACATCAACCCTGGGAGGAGAAATTAACACAACAAATTAAAAAAAACTAACAAATAATTATTACAGAAATAGGTTTTTAGATTTTGAAGTAGAAACGGTCTTATTCAGCACCTCAGTTAGCACATCAGTTCTCTTTAGTTGAAAATGTTTAATTGCACCCAATCTGAGAGTTGACACTATAAAGATACAACGCTTTTCTATTGAAGTTGCAGTGTGTTTCCCACCAGTCGATGTTCGATCTTTGAACTGCTCCAGTTTCATCAGAGTAGCGTTGGTGAGCTCGTCTAGCTGCAGGTCGTCAGGCGGCATGAAGAATGCAGACATACTGTTCACTGTGGCCTGCACACACACACAATATATAGATTACATAAAAATGATGATGAAAACTGAAAGTCAGACAATTCTAAATGATACTATTAAAAGAAAACCTGTTGGATCAGTGCATTACGATACATTACACGCATACACACACACAATTCTAAATGATACTATTAAAAGAAAACCTGTTGGATCAGTGCATTACGATACGTTACACACATACACCTCAATACACACACACACACACACACACACACACACACACACACACACACACACACACACACACACACACACACACACACACACACACACACACACACACACACACACACACACACACACACACAACTCACAGCATCGTAGATGATCTCCAGAGGTTGGGACTCGACGTAGAGCCGCTGGTCTGCGCTCTGGTCCATGGGGTTGGTCTCGAACAGGAAGCTGAGCAGGGGGGTACCTGGTGCCATGGAAGCCTTCCTGGATGACAGCAGGGTGGGTGCTGGCCGGTTCCCCGCCAGGCCAGTGACCTCAAACAGTTTGAGCTTGGCTTCTAATCTGGACACAGCAACAACACAGTCACAACAAGGTTCAATATGATATCATCATGGACCAACATAGTCTATGGAGTTTATAACTACAGAGCCGAAATAGGCTAGTAATATTGGATATTAAACAGAGAAATTGTTCTTGTGCACTGATCCAAAACAATGTCTTGGTATTATTAGAAAGAACATTTACCAACATTGCCTTCAGTAAATTAAAAGCTTCCAGACATTATTATCTAAACAAACATGTAGAGACATCAGAGTAGAACAATGAAAGTCTACAGCCACTAAAGCAGATGGAAATTATGGCTAACATAATGGAGGCAGGATAGTGTAGGGGCTATGGAGTTGGTGATCCCTGAAGGCTGCAGAATACCTGGAGACAGGCTTGAGCATCCTCTGCCTGCTCCTCAATGAATTGTATCTGAATCACGGTCAGCCCTTTTGGATAAAAGCATCTTCTCAACACCAAAGTATAAACGCGAAATATGAACATACTTGATGGCTTGAGCTCCGGGCCTCTGTGTGAGCATGGAGTTGAGCGTCTCCACTGTCAGCTTCAGGATTTCATCCTTGTCCTTTTTCTCTTTGATGGACACGGACAATTTCTCTAGATGGAAGTTCACCTTCATGTCCTCAAACTACAAAAAGGAAAGACATTCATTCTTATAATAATTAACCAAAACAATCGCTGACAAATTGTTAACAATGGTTTGAAATATATATTTTGAAGAAAGGCAAGATCATCATCGAAATCTTTAGATTCTGTAATCTTTATATATACACATATCTTACTTTCTTAGTTACAGTTGCTCTTTAATTCACTTATAAACTATAAACGTTCACCTATAAATGCACCATGACTATTTCCTTGTACGTGAAAGCTAACCTGGCAATAAAACCTTTTCAATTGTAATTCTATATTTCAGTAGGCTCAAACATTGGCAAGTTTTTAATGCATATTTTCTTTGCCATAGATCTCACATTCTTTGGCAGGTTGGGATTGACGGCAGTCTCGCTGTAGCCAATGGCAGTGTAGAGTTTGTTCTTCTCAGCAGGGGTCATAATTCTATCAAAACCTTCAGTAAAAACAAAATTTATGATTAAGTAAAAAAAACAACATGTCATTAATGAGCAGAGAGGGGTTGGGCGTCTTGCTCAGGGACAGCTACCGGTAGACCGCAAACCTAAATAATAATAAATAATAATCCATCAATAAATAAAGAAACTCGGATGAGGAGTTTGATCTAATATCTATACCGTATTACCAATGAACAAATGCATGCATTTACTTCATAAATGACCCCATTATTCCAAAGATAATAGCATTTTTCTTCAGCTATGTAAACATGGTTATTTGTGTACCTCCAGTGTCCACCTCTTTATGCTGTTCAGGGTCCTCTGCTCCCCAGTTCCACGCCCAGCTGATCCAGCCCTGGGTCTGCTCTTCCTCCACCTTCATCCCAGGCCGGTAAATACACAGCCCTGCTTTACTTGCCTTGGGAAAATGAGTCAAAATGTCAGCCATGGCCAAGAGATAACACAGAGAGCATTCATACAGCATTACTAATGTTGAAAAACTTAAAGTAAAACTTAATGTAAAATACATAATTATCATGATAAAAAATATTATAAAATAAAAAAGGATACTGAGTGTGAAAGTGTGCGCGTGTCTTGGGTCAGACCAGAAGCCCTAAAGGTTGTGATGGAGATGGTGATGAGTAAGCTGAGGTTGGTGTAAGCGTTACCTCCATCTCAGCCTGCTGTCTGGCCAAGGTGATGTTAAAAATATCCAGCGTTTTCTCAGGCCCCTACAAGACAAAATCAATCACAGCTCTTAGCAGCCCATGGCGACTCCTGCCAAACGCACCAATTACTTAACGTCCACCATTAGTTCCAGCAGAAAGACTCTTCTGTCTGGAGTAGAGGGCGGAAATGCTAGACTGCATGGAATACAATACAACTGTTTTCAGCCGTAAAGAGTTCAAGTCGTTAATAATTAAATAAAAACATTGTCTGAATGGTTTATCTAACACTCCTCTTTCTTCCTTCATAATGGTTTTTTTCTGTAATCCCTAAATGTAATTTAATCAGGCATATGACCATGAGAAGTTTCTCGAAGTCATTATTATGATCCATGATACACTTTATGCTTCAATGGTTGAGCATGTATTGATTGTTATCAGGAAAGCATAAAATAATAGTACATAATGAAGTGCTACTATATGCCGAAAGTATCCTCACTGATCAACCTTTCCCTTAACTCAAAACACGTGCAGATGTCTCCATCTCACCATCTTGATGACCCATAGCCCTGTATAATGCTGCATGGTAGGCGCTTGCACTTAGCAGGCAATTACAGATTCCCAGTGGGGTCAGTGTAAGCACGTGCTCACGTGCACATTAGTAACAGGGTCAACTTTCAACCCATTAACGGATGGAAGCATGTCAACAACGTTTATTATGGTTGAGTGGCGTTTGATTGTCATCAAATTATGTATTCATAAGATGTTCTAATGGGGATTCATTCATTCATTTGTGCAGTCAAAATGAAATAATACGGGAAGATACACCCATATAATCAGTTGTATGATGAAATGTGCAACAAGTATTAGGTATCAGAGAGAAATTGAATGATCTCTAGTTATACTACTACTATATACTATACAAACAGCATTCTGAAGTTGCTATAATCCCCTTCTGTATCACTCTCAAAATGATTGCTCATGAGATTACATAGTTCCATTTCCCCCACCACAGTTCAATGACTATTTACGTTATTCCCTCTCTCACAATGACATATTCATGCCATTAACGAGCAGGTAGGGGGTAGACACCTTGCTCAAGGGCAGCCACAGTTAGTCATGTGGAAACAGGGGGGATCAAACCCAGTAGCGTTGGCCTAGGTCCTCCTACCTCCAGGTCTTTGAGCAACTCCTCGCTGGGTTTCCTGCTGGTGATCTTCAGCTTGTACAGGTCTCGGTAGCGCTTCACCATGCAGCGGTGTCGCTGGATGTGTTGCCACGACCACATGTGGAGGCGGGGCTTCACGTCGACCTCCAGCACACCTGTGATCACGTAGCGCCACCTGGACACGCCCCCCCCGGACATATGAACAAGCACTTAAACAGACACATGAACACTGCTTGTAGGACAAATTCAAAACAACACCCTTCATAGTTAAGTTATGGTCATGCTTTTAAAAAAACCTTAAAAAAAAAAGTCTTATTGAGAGGTTGTCTCAATGGGAGAATGAAAATGTTTTCTGACCATATATGGGTGTTTGAGTGAATGTGGACGTCCGGTCTGTACTTCCGGTACGGCAGATTCCGTGACATCAGATCAACGGAACCCAGGAGCTCCAGAATGCTGATGTACTGTAAGGAATACAAGCACATGATGTTACAACATTAAACCTGTTCAGTCAGAGACTGGATGCAGATCACTTATCGACACTTATACACACACAATAGCATAGAGCATTAGCAACATTAAAACTCCATGACTTGCCAGCTTTGGCAGCTACTGCAATGTCTAAAAAGTGCATAATGAAAAGATAGCCTCGAGGAATGGTTCTGTCTGTACGGGGTGGTTGAGACAGAAGAAAAGTGTGTTGGACTACGGCAGAAAGAAAAAACATGTTAATGTGTTCATGTTCATGTAGATCTTAACAATCTTAACTGTGTCATGTGACAATCAACAAAATATATCCCTACTCTCTTACCCATCCACATCCTTCACTCCAACCTCCTCTACTCATCTCATTGATAAATAATAAATACAGGGGCCGGTCAGTCTAATGGTTGGCTATTTGACTCCCAGTGGAAGGGTACTAGGTTCTACCCCAATGTTGAGCAAGATGCCTAACTCCTGCCTGCTCCTTAATGACAAGCCTTTAGATTCAGTGGAAGTCACTTTGGAGAACATGAAACTAACTCAATAACATAGATGCTTTCTCCACCACATCAGTTCACCTGGTCTCTGTTCAGCTCAAAGGCCACCTCACGGAGATTGACCACCAGGTCTACTTTGGGAGAGGAGAAGTCCACGTCAGACCTGGGATTCATCCTGAGTTTAGCATCTGCTGTGATGGGCCGGAAAACTGTGGACCAAGCAAGCGGAGAACACATATATTGAATTGACCAATCATTTAATTCCATGTTTGGTATGGAAATATTTAGGCCGTTCGAGTTCTTCCTGACATTTATTTATATGTTGCAGGCATGTAGCGGCTGAATTGCGTGTTGGCAATACTTTTTGGAAAACCTTGAAGCTGTAGAAGAATGCTGCTACCAGACTAACTCAGGAGTTCACCTAAAGGCACTTACTGAAGTCATGGCTGACGTGGAGAGAGCTCTCGAGTTCAATGCTCTTCTGAAGACACCGCTGAAGGAAGGACAAAAAATATATTTTATAAGATTAAGATATTAAACTGGCGGATTCACACTCTAAAGTTTAAACACACACTATCGAGTTGCTTTACTCATGCTCACTACTGTGGGAAGAAGGTAGAATTCAGTAACGGCAAAGCAACTCCCTTTATGGACAGAATATTAGTTAATCCCATTAAATCCTTTGGTGTTGGTATGAAATTTTATTTTTGATGTATATATTTGATATATAAAAATGTATATTAATTCTATTCAACAACAAATCACAGATTCAGTATCACTATCTCTTTAACAGCCTCGTGGCATCATTAAATGATCACATGCTGACCTCATGTCCACTTGGTCAGCAACAATGTCACTCAGACTAATGCCATGTCATCAACGCTTGCCACATGACATGTGTGTTTACCAATGTTCCTAAATACAGTGAATAAAAGCAGCCTCTCCACATTTCTTATGGTGTACAATGTGAACACGAGAGGATCTAAAGGCTCTTTGTGGAATACAGGAAGGACACAGTCATTCTGTCAGGCAGCAGTGAAGCTCAGGCAGGAATTACATCCATCCATTATTTCTGACTACAAGTTGAGCGAGTATTCTGAACAAGTTGAAACTCGTTTGTGGAAGACCAGTAGAAGGACCAATACACTAGTCTCAAGAGCGTGGATCCGTTTCTATACATTTGCTCTCAGGTGAAATAACCATGTTGAGTTTCAAAACAGCCTTGAGCCTTGATGTCAAACCTGAAATAGAGAATACATCAAAGCTCCCCCAAAGGCAAATTGGGACAGGTTTGGCAGAATTACAAATGCTTGCCCCGGAGCACCAGAGAACAAGGACAACATGGTTAAGAGCTGGCTCAAGTTTCCAAGGCCGAGAAACCCCACTGCTGAATATAAGCCAATGCTGACTCACCAAAGCCTCGTCTGGACCATGGTTGGAGAAGAGCAAAGAGTTGACATTCCAGTAGGCAAACAAGCTGTCCAGCTGCACCAACTGAGAAGAGATCCAAGATAAAAACCGTTAGAGTAACTACTGTGGTGCACATAACCAAACTGACTCTGATAAACAACGATAACAATACTAACAAAAGCATCAGAAAAGATAGGATTTGAATACGAATAAAATGTTGTCTACATTTTTTTTAACTTATTCACAGATTTCTGGATCATGATCTTGCTCAAACATTTTTAAGAAGTCCAGATATAAGGCCAGGTTGTCACGACCACAAAATTAAACGATAACAAAGATAAGCTATGTTTAGCCAACAGTAACTGGGGCTCCTCTACCTTAAAGAAGAGCTTGGCGTTCTCGTCCAAGAGGCAGCTATTCCAGTTCTCATCGGTGGTCTTTGGCAAGCATATAGAGTGGAAGCAAGTTAGAAAAACGTGCAGGCATATGACTGACACACATACAATAAAGACATTTGGAAATTAGAATGCATTAGTCAGATATACAAGATGTCAGTACATGGAGGCTGAGGTTTTTGAGTGACACTCCGAATGACAGAGGACAATTTGGGTTGGTGACCTGAGAAAAGAAAATTAAGAGAGGTTAGCCTGACCGAAGCCTGGTTGTTTATCTTGCTTTTGGATTTCTGGGTGCAGTTTGAGTGAAATACTCACATCATCCTCGTAGCGGACATGGATGTTGGATATCTTGACCTGCACATTTTTAATGACCTGTGTGACCAACTTCTCAACAAAACTGTCCTGCTTTTCAAGTTTAGGGTCTTCTGTAAAACACAAGAAAGTACTTATATTAAAGTTACAAACTATATTTTATATCAATTATTATTTGAATTTGGATAGGTTTACAGTGTGAATAGTTTCAACTTACTTTACTAATTTACATTCTTCATATAGCTCTCAAACTAATTGTCGCTTTAAGTTATTACCACAGTGTCAGTAACAACTACAGGACTACAGCAAGACTGTTGTGTTTTGACTGGTGAGACTGTGACCTGTGTGAGCTATGGTTAGTCTAAAAGTAAATCTAGGTCAAACCATAGTAGCATTGGTTTGAGTTCTGCTGTATGAGAATGTGCACATTTCCCTCTGCTATCATCACGGCCAGGAAACATCTATTATGTATTTTGTGATCTTGAGGCCATTTCATCCATTCATCATCTCATCCCAGGCCAAATTTTTGATCCATCATCCTGAGATTCAGATGACCCCTGACCTTGTTCAGCAGCCTTCTGCTTGGTCTCCTCTATCCTCTGGAGCTCCCTTTGACGAGCCTCCTGCAGCTGCTTCTCCTCCTTCTCCGCGTCATACTTTATACCTGGAGAAAACATAGATTGTGATGATGAAGTATCCTTCAAAGCCAAATTTCCAACAATCCCTTGTCATCAGAAGGGTCAAACCCACTTCACATGGGGATCCATCTCAGCAAGGCTTGTTGTTTTCTTATTTATTTCTCCTTCTTTGTTAATTTGTTTTTGGAAAAGTTAAGTGACAAGCTTGCAAAGACTGAAAGACGGAGATACTTCAAACAAGGCATGAAAAAGCATACAAAACACCAGGATGCATTTGGACACTGGCCTAGCTTGTTGACACAGTGAGAGGCTAAAGTAATAATGACAGCAATGCAGGTAGATATTACACATCCTACTTTTTGATCTAGCGTATCTTTATTCAAAATTCAAATTATTTATAGATTATTTATAGAACACAATAAGGTTATTCAACTGATTAGAGCTTAGTTTTCTGACTGCGCATGCGTTCAACAAGACAAAGTGTTCTTACTGGCTGTGGGCACGACGAGCAGGTAGACACCATCCAATGTGGCCTCCACCGATTGAGTGTACAAGTTCTTCCATGGGATCTTCAGCTCTAACCGACCTGTTTAAGAAGAACAGACAAGGGTGAAACCAGGGTTTGTGTCAAAAATGCAAAGGAGCGTGAAAGAAACTCTGACGCTAGAATATTACCTATGTGCCCCGCTCTAACTTTAAAAGGGATGTCGAGTTGACTCTGAGGAAATAAAAGGCAACACACATAGGATCACCTGCAATGCCAAGGGGTGCATTGTATTAAAATTGACATTTGTTCTAATAACAAAAGAAATATTAAAATGTATCAACTTACCAAGGCATTTTCCTTGATTTCCAAATTTCTAAGAATGGCATCACCTGAAGCAAAGGAATATAAAGGATCATGACATCATCAAGCGTTCTTCTAATCCCCTTCAAACAAATAGGCGTGAATCACTTCAAAGCAAACAGATTGCAAGCGACATAAGCTACATTGTGTTACTGGAGTCTCAGAATGGCAGTGTCAATAGAGAAGAGACCTTTAGAGCTAAAAGTTGTATTGTATTAAGGTGTGTGTGATGTGCACAGTGGGTTTTCTCTTTGCCTAGGTCAACAGTAGGGTCTTTCTGAATTACACATTTTTAAGCTCCTTTGAGAAATAACAACAATTCCTTAAATATGTATAGACATTCAAAGTGCTGTATATGGTGATTGTGTATACGTGTTTGTGGGGGATATAACACATCTCACTACCAAATAACAACCTTTGGGTTGCTCGTGTCCTGGTTGTATGACAGAGAGACAGGGAGAGGGACAGACATAGGGAGGAGAATACATAACCTTTGGGTGAATAGCTGCAATGTGTGGGTGACATAAAAGCAATGACATCAATAAAAGACCTTTAGAAGCCTTCATGGCTCACACAACTGAATGCTGCCTTAATTTTACATTTTGGAAGGACGGTATCATAAAAGCAAAGAAAGCACAACTAATGTGTCTCTCTCTTTGTTGCCTTGTTGTATCCCCCAGTTAATTGGGCTGCATCCAGAAGTGCTAATACAGATATGTTTACAAGGCTGTAACATTCCATTTAATGTCTCAAAACAAGGGATGCTTGATGATGCCAAGAAATAGATGTACAGATGTACAGTTCAGCGAAACAGCAAATAAAGTATTCAATTTCCATTTCGGGGTTTTGTGTATTTTCTTTCTATACTCTCCATGACATAGAAATGTCATTATATTGCATCTGAAATTAGATCATTTTTTACTATAGAGGGGCAGGTGCACGCCTTCTCTTAGAACTTGTAAGATGCGTTTGACAACGACAACGACTAAGTAAGTAAGCTTTTGCTCTAATCCTAAACTTGGGCCACATGGTGGGTGGGTGGGTGTGTGTATGCGTATGCGTGTGCGTATATACAAACGCAGACAAGGGCAAGGCATTGTTGAAGTCGAGGACACAACACTTGGAGCAAGTCCTAACCTGGCTGTATGATGGGCGTGACATTATTTCCTAAATCCCCCAGGACTAAAACAGTCAAATCGAACAGGAAACAACGTATATGCCACCTTTTGGCTAACTCCAGTTTAACCGCCGTCTATGCCATGCTTACACTGAGCTGAGGAAGGTCATTGTTCACATATACAGAGGTATAGTGGCACTCTTACACACACACACACACACACACACACACACACACACACACACACACACACACACACACACACACACACACACACACACACACACACACACACACACACACACACACACACACACACACACACACACACACACACACGCCTGTTAGCTAACGATGGTTAGCCACAGTTAGCTAGCTTGGCGACCGAACGAGTGAGCGGCTACAGCAGCGAGATGTGGACTATAAGATTACCTCCCCATATGCCGAGCTTGAGTTGTGAGCTATCGAGGTTGACGACGTAGTCTCCTAAAAACCTGTTGAGGACGTCCACTACCACGCTTTCGAAAACCATGTTGGCGGACCCTTCACGTCCCTGTCACCATGTTTACATTCGGTGAACTCGGGTGACAGCTGCTCTGGTTTCCTGAATTATCCGACGTCAGATCAAGACGTCGTCCCAGTGGGCGGGGCCTCGGGGTCGAGCTGTCAACATTTTCACAACAAAGGCCCCCTTGTGCCCAAAATGATATTGTGATAGAAAATGAACGTATTCCACTCAAATATATTATAAACAGTATAAGGGTCGGGTTATATGTCATTTACAGTAAAAGGGTTGGGGTGATAATGAAACCATTGTACAAAATAGTTTTTATTTTGCATTTGAAACAAAGACAAAGTAATATATGAATACATTATGCACGGTTCCTGACGCTTCGATATCTTGATGAAGCGTCTGTACAAAGCACATAAAATAATTTTAAATAGCATTTTATTATCAGGACAATCATAGATCATAGATTTCACGTGCAGTTGTAATGCTGCTTATGAGAATATGTGAGCATAGTCTCTTATAGGCCTTACAATAGCATGACATCTTTTTATATACAATTTTTATCTTTGTTACTTCTTGGTGGTATACTACTTAAATATTAATAAATATTCATATATACATTATATTTACTATTAAAAACCGACCATGGGTCCTAATCACATACAAAAAGTGTTTCATAATTTCACATTCACAACAAAATGTTACAACAGAACAATTATTTTTACAAAAATGCATTTCTAAGTGTACAATGCGCTTAATGTCTATTTTATCTCAGAAGGGAGTAGCTGCCTGAGGGGTTTGGTGACCACTGCCCTCACCGCCCCTCGTCTCAGCGTTCCCGAAGAGGACCTGTCCATCACCTTCAACCTCAGCTCCAGCACCTCGAGGGCCTCCTCACTCAGCTCTGTGAAGAAGAAATCCTCGTTAAACACGGGGTCGCGGCAGTTCCTGATGGTGGCACTCTTCTGAAGCTGCAGCTTCCCCGGGACCAGACACAGGCTCAAAGCGCAGCTCAAAG
This sequence comes from Micromesistius poutassou, assembly GCF_964030765.1. Taxonomy (NCBI): domain Eukaryota; kingdom Metazoa; phylum Chordata; class Actinopteri; order Gadiformes; family Gadidae; genus Micromesistius; species Micromesistius poutassou. The sequence goes on along the minus strand of NC_140275.1, from coordinate 10,851,530 downwards.
GTCGTTGGTCCGCCGCGTCATCTCGCCCGAGTCCCTCCACCGACACCACCCGCACTCGTACTGTGAAGGTGCCTGAGGAAGAGGAGGCGGAGGAAGAGAAGGAGGAGGAAGAGGAGGAGGAAGAGGAGGAGGAGGAGGAAGTGGAAGAGGAGAGCGGTAACAGAACACGTTCAGTGGAGAGCCGGACATTCCCGCCACCCAGAAGAAGGATGCTGTGCTCATGCTGAAGCGGCTTGTGGCAATGGAGGGGAGGCTCCATGGGGAGGATGGTGGGCGGGACCAGGCTGAGCAGGTGGGCCCCGGGGCCCGGGGCGGCGGTGGCGGCGGCGGCGGCAGCGGCGGCGGCAGCGGCGGCAGCAGCAGCAGCGGCCGGAGCAGCGGTGCGGCCATGGTGGGGCCACGTCGAATGCTGATTTCCAGGCCTCCACCTGTGCGCTCTGGTAGTAGTATTAACCGCCAGGGAACAGGATGAAGTCGATGCATCGGCACTAACAGGGTCACCTGCGCGTTCCACCAATACGTGGAGGGAAGGGCTGGTACTGTAAGGAGAACCGATGGGAGTGGAGTCAGAAGAAGAGGAGGTTTCGCTCTCCGTACTTCCTGTCTCTGAAAGCCTCTTGCCCAGAAACAGAGGAAGAAGGCCGGGTAACGATAAGGTTTTCCTCTGCACGTGCTGTGTGCGATTGGCCGCCTGCGCCGCACACCGTTGGCTCCTGTCGAACACGTAACCAGGACACTTGCCGTGAAACAAGGACTCTTTCCGTCGAGTGTTTGGGCTCTCGTACACGCCAGCCAGGCCGTAGCCCTCGGCAGAGAACGGGGGCGGCTTCGTCCTCCGTGTCTTGCCAGTGGCTGTGCCTCCCAGGCAGGCGTCCCTGAAGGACTCCTCGTCACGGGTAGTGTCTTGGGAACTCTTCTTCTTCTTCTGAAGCAGAGCCCCACTGGGGAAGCAGTACTCCAGGGCTCCCTCCGGGTTCCATGCTAGGCTCTTCCTCCTGAAGAGCTTTGGGGGGAGACAGAACTCTGGGATCTTGTCTGGAGTTAGGATGTTGTGGTTGAGATTTTTGAAAAGCGTGGTCTTGGGAGAGAGGCAGGAGTCCCGCTCTGCCTTGCCCACAAGGTGAGCTAGCTCCTGGGGAAGGCTCTCCACCCTGTCCCTGATTTTGTCCATCAGCCACATTTTTGGTATATTTTCTGTAAACAGAAAATGCACATTGTTTAATTCAAATTACACTGGATGAATTTACAAAACATAAAAAGTACATGGCAGCAAAAAAGTAATAATCATGTTAATAAAATATGAATTATGAACCAGAATAATATTACAATATAATTTAGTTGTTTAATTTGGGCTTCTTAAATCCAAATCATTCTTCAGTTTACCTTTGTGGGTATTTTAGTAACTTACTTGTTCAGGTTGGATGTTGAGGACCTGAGTTCTGGGTTTGGGTGATGAAGGAATCCTCTGTCAACTGAACTGCTTTTATTGTGTCGCTCTGCATCACTGGTCAGCCACCCCATCAAGTGGGATAAAGGTTACACCCATGTGGGCCTACACATCAATCAGGGAAACATACTTATACACACACACATGCACACACACACACACACACACACACACACACACACACACACACACACACACACACACACGCGCGCGCGCAAGCATGCATGTACACACACTAACATGCGACCCCTACTCAGAGAGTGAGAGCAAGTCAGTCACATTCTGAATGACCAGCTAGCAATACAAACTATATTATTCGTCCTGAATGTTTGGATACAAATAATATGAACCTAATTCCACACTGCAGATAATTACAAAATATAATACATTTTTAATGAAAGACAAAAGTAAAAGTAAATAAGTGACGTGAGCTTTCTGACCTTTGATTCAAACGCAGACACACCCCACACTTCTTGCTAACACCCCAGATACACTGACCTTTAGTCAACAGGCAGTCAACACACACACACACACACACACACACACACACACACACACACACACACACACACACACACACACACACACACACACACACACACACACACACAAAAAAAAATCTTTCTCCACTAGAGGGCAGCATTAGATAATTTTGACCATATGGTCACAAACACCAATTTTTACGAGAATGTACAGTATATATTATATTGTATTATTTTCAGGGACATTACATATGAAACTATGTTTCATAAAAACAACAAAAACACTCATTCAAAATCCCCAAAGATAAATACACATAGGCTTACATTGCGAAAACGACACGAAAACGTGATCACTGTGTGTTGGTGTGTGTGTGCGTTTCTGCGTGTGTGTATTTCTGTGCACATGTGTGTGTGTGTGTGTGTGTGTGTGTGTGTGTGTGTGTGTGTGTGTGTGTGTGTGTGTGTGTGTGTGTGTGTGTGTGTGCGTGTCTGCGTGTGTGTATTTCTGTGCACATGTGTGTGTGTGTGTGTGTGTGTGTGTGTGTGTGTGTGTGTGTGTGTGTGTGTGTGTGTGTGTGTGTGTGTGTGTGTGAATATGATGAATATAGAGAGGGGGCAGCCGGGGCCCCTGGTGGCTCCCAGGGGCCAGGTGGCTTTTTGAGTGTAGATCCTCTTTATGACACCAATAAAACCCAAAGTGCTCTCTCTAATGGGGAGATAAATGATTGGAAGTCTCCTCGTCTGATCGCCGTCACGGCTACAATTAACATTAACTATGCTGCCATTGTTTTGTGGTAAACCTACTTAGTTTTGTTTCATCCTCTTGTGTGTGTGTGTATGTGTGCGTGTGTCTGTGTGTGTGTGTGTGTGTGTGTGTTTGGGCTTGGAATTCGGTGTCATATTGCATATTAGGAAAATATATTTGTGGACAGTATTGCTCGAACAAACCCTACCTTCTTCTAACACGTACTGTTCTATATTTCTCATGCAGAACATTTTCCATGTAGATTTGCATAGATCTGTGATGTGATAATTCATCTCCCCAGGTCCATTGCCTAAGTTGAGATAAGTTGTGCTTTTTAACGAAACCAAGTCAGACAAATGTAAAAATCATATTTGTTTTATTTTTATTTAACCTTTATTTCACCAGGAAAGCCCCATTGAGATTAAAAACCTATTTTTCAAGGGAGTCCTGGCCAAGAGGCAGCAAAAAAGGCAGCAAAAGTTACAGTTACAACATACAGATAGCAATTAAAATAAAGAAAAACAGTTAAGTAAAGGAGGTCATCTAAAGTGCTCTCAGCCGGGATTTAAAAGCATTCAAAGAAATCAGTTCTGTTATTTTCCGGTCTTTTTGCAGCATGTTCCATGTAGAAGGAGCAGAGTACATGAAAGCCCCTTTTCCCAATTCTGTGCGGGCAAATGGAACAGACAGCAACAACTGATCATTTAAACGCAAACCATAAGAACAAACACTTCTCCGTGTGATTAGATTACAGATGTATGGCCTTGTATATAAAAGTGCACCAGTGTCCCAGCCTCCTGGTGGGCAAAAAAGGCCATCCCACTCGAGAATACAATTCACAATGATGGGTCAGGGCTCCACAGTTAGTAATAAACCTCAGCGATGCATGATAAACAGCATCAATCTTACATAGATACTTAGCTGAGGCATTCATATACACCAGGTCCCCATAATCTAAAATGGATAAAAAAGTTGCAGTGACAAGCCACTTTTTCACCTCAAAAGAGAAACAAAACTTATTTTGGAAGAAGAAACCCAATTTAAGTTTGAGTTTCTTCACAAGATTGTCAATATCATCAAGCAAGACACCAAGGTATTTGTACATATGAACCACCTCTATGACATTTCCCTCAAGAGTGGACACTGTGGGGACAATTTGAGGTAATTTCTTAGTGTTTGAAAACAACATTAGTTTAGTCTTGTCAGCATTGAGGACTAGTTTTAGCTGCAGGAGTGTATGCTGGACCACATCAAAAGCTCTCTGCAGAGATTCAACAGCTTTAGCATGAGTTGATCCAAAACAGCAAATAACTGTGTCATCGGCATAAAAATGCATGTTAGCATCAAACACATTTTTCCCAACTCATTAATGTACATAATGAACAGGAGGGGTCCTAATACCGAACCCTGTGGCACACCCTTGTGGACATTCACAAATTCAGAACACAGACCGTCATATTTAATATACTTAAGTGTAAGAGTCCTGTCACTCAAATAATTTGGGAACCAGGAAACTACATGATCTGACAAACCCAAACAAAGAAGCCTATGTTTTTGAACATCATGGTCCACAGTTTCAAAAGCTTTCGACAGATCAATAAAAAGTGACTCACAGTACTGCTTTTTATCGAGAGCAACAAGTATATCATTGATCACTTTTGTAGCTGCAGTGATGGTACTGTGTTTTTTCCTAAAGCCTGATTGCAGTCTGGAGAGAAGATAATTTTAGTATATCTCTTGTGTGTGATCAACTCTTTCAGTTGATCACACACAAGAGATTCAAGAATTTTTGACAAGGCACACAAATTTGATATTGGCCTGTAGTTAGTTAAAGATGCTGGATCACCTCCTTTTAATAAGTGGGAAACAAAAGCTGACTTCCAATCGGATGGAATTTCTTTGTTTTCGGGATTAAGGATTGTAAGAGGCTGTGCTACAAAATCAGCATCTATTTTCAAGAAATAGGGTTCTATCAAGTCAGGTCCTGGGGGTTTTCTGTGATCTAATGTTTTGAGGGCTTTATGCACTTGCTGCACAGTAAAAGGTACAAAATTAAAGGGTTCTCCTAAAAACCTTGGGGGGTCTGTGCAGGGAGTCACAGGGGCAGCTCCTGTGGAGTCAAACAAAGAACCAGATGATACAAAATGCTTGATAAAGCAATTTAGGACCTCAGATTTATCATAGACTGGGACTGAGTCTTTTAGAACAAATGTCGGAAGAGCCCGAGGACTTTTAATTACAGATAAAGACTTAATCACTTTCCAAAATTTCTGAGGATTATTGAGGTTCTCAGTTGTGACAGACAAGTAATATTCTGATTTTGCCTTTTTGATAAGATAAGTGCATTTGTTCCTTAGTTGCCTGAAAACAGACCAGTCAGAGGCAAAATAACTATTTCTGGCTTTGGCCCATGCCACATTACATTGATGGACGGTATCTGACAACTCTGGGGAAAACCAGGGGTTTTCTCGTCCCTTCACCCTGAATTTCCTGATAGGAGTTGTTTATTTTTCATGTTTATTTACAATATTCACAAAATGTTCCTTAAAGAATGTCCAAGTTAGCTCAACTTCTGGCAACAGACCTATATGCCCCCAATTAACCAGACAAGTCATGATGATAAGCTTGTTCATTAAAATGTTTTGAATTCCTCTTGAAAATAATGCATGGTTTACATTTGGGGATTTTAGTGTCCCTGCAAGTAGCAACAATACAATGATCACTGAAATCATTGCAGAAGACTCCCAAGGATGAAAATTTATGAGGAACATTTGTTAGAATTAGATCACTCAATGTGGACTTATCAGAACTTTTAAGATTTGGCCTTGTAGGTAGGTTGACCAGCTGGCTAAGATTAATAGAGTCACAGAAAGATTTGAATTCATCCGAAACTGCATTTAGTCAGTCCCACTCCCAATTCAGATCTCCAGCCATTAAAAGTTCATCATAATTTAATTTGGACAAAAGATGCTTCAAGGACGAAAATGCCTCCTTGATGGCAGATGGAGGCCTACAGCACCCGACAACAGTCATGGAGAGGGACTTGGCTATTTCCACCTTCAATGCCAAAAATTCCATTTGCTTGCAGATGGACTCATACAAAACAATTGAAGCATCACATTTTGATCTAACATAAATGGCTACACCACCACATTTCTTGGGCCTGTCAGAAATTATCACAATATCTGCATCTGTTGATCTAGTCCAAATTCTGACCATGTCTATCTTGGGTAATAAGCTGCGCACATTAAGATGAACAAATTTGAGACCAGACATTAATTTGAAATCAGCGGGAGTCTGGATACATTGCAGCTCAGGATCAGGGTTTGATTGCACATCTCCAGACAGAAGTAAGAGTAGGACAATCATCAGTCCTCGCTTCACATTACATTTAGCAGTCTTTTCAGCAGTCTTTTCATATGTTGAAGCCAGGTAATGCCTTTCCTTAAGCGAAAGAGTAAGTTTATATAGGGCAAAGAAACTTTGAAGTTTAGGTAAGTCCCTAGGCGGGTCCAACCACAAGTTCAAGGCCCAAACCAAATGAGACTGTGGTTGCTGAAGATGCCCGACAGCATTAGCATTAGTGCCACTTTAGTAAATGTCTTGCATGATCGACACATTGCTAGAGGTACTCACCAAGGGGCAATTGCTTGGACTCAGGTCCAAAACAGCCAACAACCATACTAAAGTTAGGAAAAATGCCATTGCCTTCAACTAGTTGGCCCAGGCTCCAGGAGGATGCAGCAGGCCCAGGCTCCAGGAGGATGCAGCAGGCCCAGGCTAGTTGGCCCAGGCTCCAGGAGGATGCAGCAGGCCCAGGCTCCAGGAGGATGCAGCAGGCCCAGGCTAGTTGGCCCAGGCTCCAGGAGGATGCAGCAGGCCCAGGCTCCAGGAGGATGCAGCAGGCCCAGGCTAGTTGGCCCAGGCTCCAGGAGGATGCAGCAGGCCCAGGCTAGTTGGCCCAGGCTCCAGGAGGATGCAGCAGGCCCAGGCTCCAGGAGGATGCAGCAGGCCCAGGCTAGTTGGCCCAGGCTCCAGGAGGATGCAGCAGGCCCAGGCTCCAGGAGGATGCAGCAGGCCCAGGCTAGTTGGCCCAGGCTCCAGGAGGATGCAGCAGGCCCAGGCTCCAGGAGGATGCAGCAGGCCCAGGCTAGTTGGCCCAGGCTCCAGGAGGATGCAGCAGGCCCAGGCTCCAGGAGGATGCAGCAGGCCCAGGCTAGTTGGCCCAGGCTCCAGGAGGATGCAGCAGGCCCAGGCTCCAGGAGGATGCAGCAGGCCCAGGCTAGTTGGCCCAGGCTCCAGGAGGATGTAGCAGGCCCAGGCTCCAGGAGGATGCAGCAGGCCCAGGCTAGTTGGCCCAGGCTCCAGGAGGATGCAGCGGGCCCAGGCTAGTTAGCCCAGCTAACAATTCTCTAAAAGCTTGTGAGGAGATTTCAATAAAAACAGCAAACTGCAACTTCTGTCAAAAAACCTCTGTCAAAAATCTGTCAAAATCAAAATCATTAAAAGCAACTAAATCCAGAGAGACACTGATCAGACAAGAGACATGCTGCCACATGCTGCCATCTTGGATATACTATAATATAATGTTTAAAAAGGGGACTTCAAAGTCCCAGCATTTGTTGAATTATGTCGTAAAAACAATGGCTTGAAAGCAGACTTAAAGAGACATTTGGTCACCAATTTCAAGCAGGGTAGAGACTGGTATCAGGTTCTTCAGTTTTATTGCCCAAGTTATCATTTGTATAAAATTAACTACAACTAACTCCTAACTAACCAACTAACTAGCTCCATAGGCACATCACATGAAAGCGTTGTTGTTATATACTATTCGCCAGGGATTTACGCTCATTCTACTCTAGGGCAATAGCTCACATGTGTGTGTGTGTGTGTGTGTGTGTGTGTGTGTGTGTGTGTGTGTGTGTGTGACACACATTTCATAGTAATTGATCACATAAGTAATTGTTGATTAGTTCTATAATGTCTCCCAATATGTTTAAGAAACCAGGGTATACTCTCTACTCTATATCATAATGGTTTGAATATATATAGTTATACTATATATATTTTTCAATCATGTAATGTAATGAGATGTATTACTCAACGTACAACCTCTCATCGGTGATAAACGTCCACGTTGTACTTTCGTGCACAATGGCTTAAGCTGTAAATATATGGAAACTCATTCTATTAAAAGGCAGTTAATCTCTTGTAAAACTTTGAGAAAGTTTCTTTGGCACAGATCAACAAAGCCCTCCTCCTCCAGTGGACCTTGCTGCGCACTGCCGAGGGAAGTGAGGATGAGGGAAAGGGAGGCTGGGATGAAGGCCAGAGCTGCTAAACCGCTGACCTGCTCTAAATCCATGATTAAGTGTAATAACGGCTAATAAGATGAGGAATCATTTGGAGCCATTAAAAATGGAAAGCAGATTGGAATGATGTGATCTGCATCAGAAGACCTTACTCAGAGGACAAAGCAAGAGACAATCCAGTTCAGCCAATGGGAGCGCGGAGAGTTTGACCCCGGGAGCCCTGAATCTTTTGTGCGAAGGAGGGAGGACGGAAAGAGGGTTGTGCGTGTGTGTACACTTATGGGGAATGAAGGTGACAACAATGATCGGCTCTAAGACAGGGAAAGGGGAGAGATGATGATGTGATCTGACAGAAGGTGACAGAAAGATAGAACGACGTGATAATAAATTGAAACACACAGAAACTTGAGGTGATCATCAAGTGACATTCAAGTATATTCATAGTAATGAAATCAAGTATGAGCGGCAGATTGAATTGCATCCCTCAAACTTCAAACTCAAGGTCAACATAATGCTAAAGAAAAGGTACGAAAGAGTAGGACAACGAGAGAGCGAGAGAAAAAAAAAGAGGTAGAGCAACAAATGGATTAAAAGTCGAAAGAGTTATGTGCAGCGTAGTACGTTGGTGGGGGGGGTGGGGGGGTCTACGTGTGACCTCTCGTTATGGTCCACTGTCCTGACAGACTCTCACTGTCTCCCAGCCCGATGCCAGTATGCTAATTCCACCTTGGATGGCCTTTTCATTGGCTGATGCCAATGCCCGTCGACACTTAGCAGCCAGCGAAGCCCTTACACCGCCGTAAAAAGATTGTGCTGCCGTGGATATATGGAGGCGGACATTACCGAGCTGGGAGCAGATGAAGCCGTATGCCTGCTGCCGCCCCCCCGGTGAATCAACTATACACCTACTATGTTTTTACGTGAATTCAGTTTTAATGGCATTATACCCTGCAGCCCAATGGCATTATACACTAAATAAAAATGAACTGACCAATCAGTGGAAATTAATTGAATGCAAATTAAGTGAATCAAATAGGTCTACATAAAGAATTAAGTCAATTTTGTTCAATTCAAGTATAACTTCATGAAGCCAAGCGCCCAGTTGGAAATGATTTGAGGACCATGGCCATTACCAAAGATTAGGCATTTAGACTTCATACAGGTCACACACAGGTCTCTATAGATGATGCATGGACAGCATAATGTACAATGATGTGGATTTTGGTGTGTGTCTGTCGAAAACTAGAAATGAGAAAACATTATTTGCCACTGTAGGCCATATCATAGGGATGCTCAAATAAACCACCACAAACATTGTGTGTTTTAACTTCATGCACTGCTGGCCTCCTTTGCCAGGACTCTCAAAGGATTACCTTGGTCAAATGTCAAATATAATGACGTATCGAGAAAACCCCCTTGTATACATGCTCAAAAACTGAAATAATATTTGTTTTCCTTGAAGCCACACCTTGTTCCATGCCATAAGTCTGTGTGTGTGTGTGTGTGTGTGTGTGAGACAGAGAGAGAGAGAGAGAGAGAGAGAGAGAGAGAGAGAGAGAGAGAGAGAGAGTGAGAGTTACTTAAACGCACAGGTCTCTATAGATCTGGTCACAAAAGACACAAACTCATCACATAAATATAAAATAAAAATGTGGAAATTACATTCTTTGTCTCTAAATCTTGATGCATTGAAACTTTATTTCATGCTTCCACTCCTTTCTCTTCCTTTCATTCTCTCTCTCTCTCTCTCTCTCTCTCTCTCTCTCTCTCTCTCTCTCTCTCTCTCTCTCTCTCTTCTCTCTCTCTCTCTCTCTCTCTCTCTCTCTCTCCTTCCTTCAAGGTGTGGGGTTCCAGATTGTCCTGTGGCCTGAATCCAACTTTCAGACATGTCATGTGACCTCTGACGGAAGTCTGATCCCTGCATGAAGGAAACCTCTTAAGAATATTACAATTTCATTAATTCTGTAAGCAAGTGACCTTGTATACCTTTCAACCTGAGGACTCAACACTGCCCCCCCCCCCCCTCCCCATATCTCTCTCTCTCGCTCACTCTCACTCTCTATCTCCCTCTTTCCCATTGTTTGATTGTCTCTCTCCTCCTTCCCACACGTTTGTCTTTCTCCTGAGTTAACTTCAAATTACAGCAGTTGGAACAGTGACGGCAAGGAGCGCTAAAGTTAATTTCCCATGAAGACAGTTTTTCTAATGTGTCCACTTACAGTTCTCCAATTCTGCAAATTGTGAAACAATTTGATGCATTGTAACTCTCAGTACCACAGGGCTGCTTAAAGGAATCTGGTTGATGAAGGGCACTTGTCTTTAAAGTGGTATTATCTTAATTTATCTCATGATTTACATAGTGATTACATGATATGATCTAGTCTTGTGCATACACTTGTGTTCTTCTTTGAATCGTGGATTGCTGCTGATAATACTAATTGTCTTTGAATGTGTGATGGAACAAGGAATATATGAATGTAATTATGCATTCATGCAAATAAAAAAATGTCTGCTAAATAAGGGAAAATAATATTTTTAAGATTGGTTGAGTCTGTGTGTGTGTGTGTGTGTGTGTGTGTGTGTGTGTGTGTGTGTGTGTGTGTGTGTGTGTGTGTGTGTGTGTGCGTGCGTGCTGGTACACACGCATGTCTAAATGACTGTGTGTTATCTGCGTCTGTGATTTTGCGTATGAGAGAAATGGTAGTCAGTATTAGTGTCGCTGGAGATTAATGAATTAAGCTGCTCATTATGATGGCCTGCTCTTCTTGGTCATTAAGAAAAACGCATGTAGAAATTGCCACCATGGCCCCAATGAAATGTGGGTAATTACTACTAATGTATCATTGCCTATTCAAGAGCGTAACATTTCTCTGCAAAGGGTCGACAGAACGTCGCCCCTCTGACCTAAATGTTTTATTCATTGGTGAGACCCTTATTACTCATTTTAAGCTTGTAATATAGAAACAGTCAAACAGATATCA